>NC_058130.1:683222548-683234187 GCF_016433145.1 Gracilinanus agilis
TTATCTTGTCTATATCAGTGGCTTATCACAAGGGAAAAAATCTGTATAGATTAAAACATTATTTCAGGATATATAATACTAAGTATGTATATAGTCTTTAAGGCTTGAACATACACAAACATACATACAATCTCATTTGATCTTCACAATGCTATTTATAAGTGTTATTATTATTCATATTTTACAAATCAGAAGCTTATGGATGAGAGAAGGCAAATGAGTCACACAGCTAGTAAATATCCAAGCCTGGATTTGACCCAGGTCTTTATAACTCCATGTCAAAGAGTACTATATGCTATACAAGAAACAATAGACATATCTAGAGCCAAGACTGGCCTCAATGCCTTCTTGTTCATATGAGCAAATTCTTTTCATTTGCATATGAACAAAAGACATTTGAAATTGATGACTGGAGAACCCCCAAATTCAAGTTCTTTGATTATTATTGGGGAACTCTACATTGCCTGAGTATGACTTAGTTGGAAAAGATGTGAGTTAGTAAGGGTACCATAAGCTAGAGTGAGGTTTCTCACTGAAACTATTCAGCTTGAAACAAAAAGAATTAATCCAAGAAAAGTTCCCATAATAGTGTGAAGAAGAAGCAACGCTTCTCTGTACTGCTACTTGCTTCATAGAAGAGTTTATTGGGGAAAGGAATGTTATAATTCTTTGTATTCTGATTTGTTGTCTGAGAACTTTAGAGCCCAATAAAGCAGCAGAACTGGACATTTTTCTCTGCAAAGTCTTCATTAAGAGTCTTTGCCCTTCTCTGAAAAATCCCAGCATCCCCTATGACCCTAGCCCATGAAATGAACACAACGGTCTATCAGAGGAGTACAGGAAGAGGTATGTTGAAACCATGAATTTTAACTAATTTTCAAGGGCCAATTGGAAAATATTATAGCTCAGGTCTTGATTTATTGTTTTGTTGATTGTGTAGTATTAGAAAAGTGTAAATAATGCAGATTAAATTTAAAGGTGTGTATGCCTGCACAATTTCCACCCACTTCCTATTTGTTAAACATTTAGGTACTGAATGGTATAGGGAATAGAATTCTAGGCCTAGAATCAGGATGGAACTGAGTTTGAATCCAGCCTCATACTCTTATTAGCTGTACGACCCAGGGCAAGTCACCTGATTTCTATGCCCCTCAATTTTCTCATCTGTAAAATAGGATTAATAGCAACCACCTCCCAGGATTGATATGAGGATCAAATGAAAGTGCTTAAAATGGTGCCCCAGCACAAAGTAAGTACTCATTTACTTCCTTTCCTCCTAAGTGAGGAGAGAGAGAGAGAGAGAGAGAGAGAGAGAGAGAGAGAGAGAGAGAGAGAGAGAGAGAGAGAAAATGAGTCTAGAGATGAAGGGGAGAAGCCATTGTGCCACACCATGAATTATTATTGCATTATCCTCTCTCCAACAGAAAGCTCAGATAAGAATATCTCATTTCTTTTTCTTCAAAATCCCATAGAAGGTCTCCCTCTAAATGTCATCTCATTGTTCTTGCACTATATTCTATGGGGAAAACAACAACCTTTGGCCAAAAATCTTGCAGCCAAATTTTGCTATATTTGATACAGATGCTCCTCATTCCTAAAAATGTTGTGGCTCTGGATCTTTTCTTATGCTCTTGGGAGGAGGGGATAAGGACATAGAACATTTTCTTGAGCCAGAAACAAAAATAAAAATCCATTCCAAAATCCCTACAGTAAATATAATCTGACAGTGACAGATGAACCACAAAGCTTATGTGCCCGTATAACATGCACATAAATATATTTTTTTTCAGCTGTCATAAAGCATTGTGGACCTTAATTACCCAGCAGCTACAAGGCCTAATCTTTTTTTTGTGTGTGTGTGTGTGTGTCTGCAACATCCTGGTTTCCCTGGGAGAAGCAGATCTGGTTACAGTGTAATTCTGCTGACCTACTTTTACTCAGTTTTCTTAAAGGATAACAGTATCACCCAAGCTATTTCATTGACTTCAATGACATCCCTCTGTGGGAAACTTCCAGAATCCATCCTGAAGTTCATTTGAAGGACTTAGCAGAGAAACCTGGATTTCAGAATTTCAGCATAGGAAGAAACCCCTAAGACTAACTCAACCAATCCAAACCCAAACAAAAATACCCCTCTACAACACAGCTGATGAGTCATCCATCCAGCTTTAGCTAGAAGACTTCCAGTGAAGGGGGTTGGGGGGACACTACTAGAGCTTTAACATTTAGGAAGTATTTCCCCTGATATCAAGTCTAAATTTGCCCTTTTGCAAGTTCTACCCCATTCCTTGTGGTTCTCTTCTTTGATCTTAAACAGAATAAATTGAATTCCTATTTTATATTTCAAAACATTTTTTCAAACATTTAGGTGGCTAATATTCACCACCTCCATACCCACTCCTTCTTTATGACATAAATTCAAAACCCGTCACACTCTTGACTCTCTCCTTCTCTGAGCACTCTTCAGCTTATCTCCAAGCAAGTTAGTCAGAGGACTTAAGTTTTAATGGGTCTGTTAGCTGAAACCTGTGTACCCTTGACAATTCACTTACTTTCCAGAGATTAGCTTTCCCAAAATTCTGGGAAATTAAGGGGTTGAACTAGATGAACCGTGATGACTAAATCCTATAAAAATGATAACCTTTAGGCCTTAACCCTTTGAGTACAATCATTACACTGTATGACTTAAGTAGAGTCCACCAGTATCTTTTAATGAATCACTTCATGTACTATCTCCTTCCATGAAAATTCTACAAAACCATTTATTAAGTGCCTCTACTCTGCTCCAGAGTTGGTCCCTGCCTTCATGGAACTTGGTAAGGAAATGAGATATATACACAGAATACCTGATATTACCAACCAGTCCTACTGGAATGACTCAACATAGCAATAAGGTGATCTTGGGTTGTCAAACCTAAGCCATCACAATGAAAGCATTCCATGTTTATAACTTCCATTATCCCTACATCTGAAGAATTCTTTTTTTAATTTTTCCATCTTTCCTTTTACTTTATGACCCTTAATCCTGTTCTTCTTCTTTATCCTGACCTATAGTCCTTCCACCTCTCAGTTTTTCAGGCTTTGCGATGGCTACATTCTCCTTCCTCCTTATCTTGTCTACCTGATGAATCAGTACAACTCTACACTATTCTTTAGACCCATATGCCTTGATTTAGTCCCACTGATGACCACACCTTACTGAAACCAAACTTGTATTATTTCCACTATTGATTATGAGCCATATCAATAGCTGTGAATTCACTCTTATTGACAAGCAAATGAACACACCTGGAGAAAATCATAAAGATTCTTTGTGAAAGAGTCCATAACAAGTTTGTGTTTGTATAATCTCAACCAGGCCCTCACTGTACCAAAGCAATCCTTTCATTGTTTTGTAATCAATTTGTTGCTCCATTTGCCAGAATGGATATTCCAAACTTTTTCATCCTTATTCACAGACTCCCTCCACCTTGCTCTTTCATTGGAGGACCTCATTTCACTTAAAAATTGAGACCATTTGCCAAGAGTTTCCTCCTCTTATATCATTCATCTTTCCCCCCTAAACTTTTTTTAAACACCATTTTGCATAAAGATGTGTCCCTTCTCCTTGTCAAAACACCCTCTATTAAGTATTCTCAATCCCATCCCTTCCTCTATTTTCCAACAGATTGACCCTACTCTCTTTCTAATCTTCAATCTCTCTTCTACTTTCACCCTCTCTGATACCTGCAAATGAATCTATCTCCCATATTCTTAAAAATAACCCTCACTTAATCCAAACACTCCCTGCTCAGCTAAACTCCTTGTAAAAAGCCATCTACACTGATGCCTCCAAGTCCTCTCCTTTTACTCACATCAAAACTCTTTGCAATCTGGTTTCTGACCTCATTCAATTGAAGTTGCTCTCTCAAAAATTACCAATGGTCTCTTAAATATTATATATCATAGGGGTTCCCCCACTCAAATTCTCAAGGTAGCTATATGTTGCAATGAATAGACTAGTAAGCCTGAAGTCAAAATGACTCATCTTTATGAGCTCAAATTTGGTCTACCTATGCTGCTTTTTTGTCACATAACCCTTTTTGCCTCAATTTACCTCAATTCTTCATCTGTAAAATGAACTGGAGAAGGAAATGGCAAAACACTAATATCTTTGCCAAGAAAACCCCGGAGTCACAAAGAGTAAGATACAACTGAAACAACTGAACAACAATAGTGAACTTCTCATTCTTTTTGACTGTTCTGCAACCTTTTTTCACTGCTGCTCATTTTCTCCTGAATATTGTTTCTTAAGTTTTTCTTTTACTTTTCTTTTCTTTCTTTCTTTCCTTCCTTCTTTCTTTCTTCTCTTTCTTTCTTTCTATCTTTCTTTCTTTCTTTCTATCTTTCTTTCTTCCTTCCTTCCTTCCTTCCTTCCTTCCTTCCTTCCTTCCTTTCTTCCTTCCTTCCTTTTCTTTCTTTCTTTTCTTCTTTTCTTCTTTCTTTCTTTCTCTCTTCCTTTTTTTGTTTTACTGCTTTCTCTTAGTTCCCCTTTAACTACTCATCATTCTCCTTTACTGTATTTTCATCTAAAATCTGTCCCTAATCATGGGTGCCCACCAAGTTCCTGTCTTGGGTCATCTTCTGTTCTCCCTAACTATTACCTTGCTTGCTTATCAGAACAGTGCCCATGAATTTTAATTATCTTATTTATGAATATTATTCCCATATCTATATATTCATCTTTAATCTCTCTCACAAGTCTTAATCACTCTCCAATTTGCATCATCATTTGTTACCTTTTAAACACCTTGTAAAGAATTTTCCACAGACATTTCAAACTCAAGATGTCCAAAGAGAACTCATTATCTTTCCCTCCAAACTATCTCCTTTTTCCCCAACTTTTCTATTACTATCAAGGGCTCTACCACTTTTTCCCCAAGATAGGCTTGGTGACATCTTCAACTTTTCACTCACTCCACAAATCAATATGTTGACATGTCTTCTTGTTTCTACCTTCACAAAATCTTTGGTGTATATTCTCTTCTCTCCACTCACGTTAACACAGTACAAACTCTTATCTCCTTCCACCTGGACTATCACAATAGCTTTTGAATTTTTCTCCATGTGCCAAGTCTCACCCCACTCTAATCTGCCTTCTTTTCAGATACCAAGGAGATTTTCCTAACACACAGGTCTGATTGTTTCATTTCTCTACTCAGTGAAGTACACTGGCTTCCTATTGCTTGCAAGATCAAATATAAAATTATTTTATTGGCATCTAAAACCTTTTGCAATCTGATGCCTTCATCCCTTTCTAGTTTTCTTGCCCTTATTCCCCCTATAGAAATATAAATCACTAAGACGGTAGGCTAAGATTAGTAGTCTCCGTTTAGCTTTAACTTGAAAGCGCTGAGTTGCTAAACCAGCAGCTCTCTGTATAATTCCACATTCTAGTATATTTACATATAGACTTTGAGCCTATTTGCTGTACTTCATGTACAGCATTCCATTTCCCAGTTCCATATATTTGCAATGGCTATCCACATTCCTTGAAATGCTCCCCTTCTTCATTTCTTCTGTCCACATGGAATCTAGAAACTCCAAACTTATGATGAACCCCAACTTTTAGAACTTGCTTGTAAGTTGGAGACCCCAAAGCTTGTACTTATTCTCTGTTCCTGTGAGAATCCACCCTGAAGGGAATCTCAGGCTAGCAGTTTCAGATTGAATAAAGAGCCCTAAGGAAAAAAGACAATCACCATCAGGTGGGGCCAAGCCCAAGCCAAGTGACTCTTCTTGTCTCCAGAAGCTTCTCCCACTGTATCACACCCTCCTTTCCAGGATCAAACTTAGGAACTTCAGCTTATGAGACTGGACTTGGAGTTGGCCCCACCTGACAGTAATTGTCTTTTACCCTAGGGTCCATTATTCAGTCTGAAATCACTAGCCTGAGATTCCTTTCAGGTTGGATTCTCTTGGGAACAGGGAACAAGTACAAGCTTTGGGGTCTCCAACTTACAAGCTAGTCCTAACACTTGGAGTTCATCAGATCTTGCTAGAGTACAAGTTTTGGGCTTCTAGTTTCTATGTGGACACTTTCTACTGGCTTACTCTGAGATTCTGCTCAAAACTCATCTTGTGTAAGAGACATTTTTAAGTGTCCTATTCCTATCATTACCTCTGCTAGTACCCATCTTCCAAGATCCCCTTCTAATTATATTGCATATCTCTTATATGTATTGTTTTTTGTCTTCACATGTTGTCTCCTCCATTAAAATGTGAACTTGAGGGCAAGGGTGGTATTTTTATGTTATTTGTATTCTCCATATGCTTAACAGAACTGGAACATAGTAAGAACTTAATGATTGTTGCCTGACTGAAAGACTGACAAGTACTACCAAATTAGAAAGATTTTGAATAGTGATGTATCATACATCTGTTTTCCAGGGAAAGGCCTAGCTAAATTCAAAGATGAGAATCACATGGTTAGCCATGAGGCAATGGGTTTTTTGGTGGGGTATAGCAACTGATAAAGATTATCTACTATATTCTCTAGAATTTCAGTTTGTCTTAAAGTTTCTATGTTAATGGAAGAAGTTCCCACATCAAAAAATGATCCTATAAGTGATACTTTGAGTGGAATACAGAGAATAAGTGTTAAAAAGAATTAAAACAAATATTATTTCATGTAAGATCTTTAGAATTGAAAGGGGCCCTGGAGGTCTTCTAGTCCAACACCTTGTCTAATAGAATCAATTCAATTGAACAATTTGATTAGACGTATTTTGCTTGGAGGAGATTCATAGATCCCTAGACTTAGAGTTGGAACATATCTTTGAGGTCAAATGAACCAATTTCTTCATTTTACAAATGAGGAAAACTGAGTTCTGAGAGATAAAGGGGCTCTGTGTTGAAAAAAGGAAGAAGCAAGGGAGAGGAGAAATGGAGAGAGAGAAAAAAGAAAGAAATTAAACAATAAAGAGAAGGGAAAATGAAAGGAAGAAACAAACAAACAAAAAATAAACAAAGAAAGAGAGAGAGGAAGGGAGGGAGGAATGAAAGAAAGAAGGAAGGAAGGAAGGAAGGATGGAAGGAAGGAAGGAAGGAAGGAAAAGAAAAAGCATTTAAGATATTTGAGAGTTTTTATGTATCCCTATTCATTGTCAAGGCCTCTTTTCTCTAAGTTGAACAATCATCCTCAATTAACCAATCAACCCTTGCCTGACAGAATTTCTGCTCCCATCCTCCTCCTCTAGAGAAGGTCCAATTGGCCAGTGTTCTTAAAATGTGATACCCATAACTTATAGAATATTCTGGCTATGTTCTGACTGGGCAGAAACTTGCAGAACTACTACATTCCTCTTTCTGGACATCTCACCTTCAGAGATATTTTGATGGTCATTTCCTACTGTTCATTCAGACAGTTTATAGTCCAGTAAACCCATGTCATTGTTCTTAAATGTTAGGTTATGCCAATGATTGTCACTAGAATCAGAAACCTCTGGGGAAGAACTAAATTAATGCCTGGAATTTAAAAAATGGAATATGACAGTGGGATTTAGTACATCAAATTCCTATTTCACCTATGTGATTTTTGGATATATACTCTGAGTGGGCCCCTAGGCCTGCTGGAAGTAGTGTATAACATGAAACATCAACTTCCATTTCTAGAGAACTAATATTTTTGAAGAACTTTCCTCACAATACTACCATTGAGTTAGAAATACAAGTTTTATCATTTCAATTTTATAGATGAAGATGCTGCTACTCAAGAAAGTTAAATTACAAATTTTGGTCCCAAAGCTAGAAAATGTCAAAACCAAATTTCAAATCAAGTATTTTCTTCTCTCAACCACAATTCCTCTGGAACCTTTATCTTCTCTCTCTCTCTCTCTCTCTCTCTCTCTCTCTCTCTCTCTCTCTCTCTCTCTCTCTCTCTCTCTCTCTCTCCTTTTTATTTCATTCTATCTATTGTTTCTTTCTATTGTTTCTTTCTCTCTTTTCCCTTCCTCGTTTTCTTTATTCCTTCCTTCTTTCCTTCCTTTGTAAAAACTCAAGGGAAATGGGATTATTTGCTTCCAGGACCAGTATGAATAAAGATACATGATCAGATCTATCCACAGGATGTAGAAAGTGGGCTGGAGTCTTCCTGTAATGACCCAAACCTTTTTTGCATCTCTAACTCAATTTGTAGGTTCAATTGTCAGTCATTTGGAACTTACAGATGGTAGTGCAGTGCTAATAGTTACTTCATTAACTTTCCAGTTCCAGGGCATGCTGTTTTTCCAAGAACTCCCTGCCCAAACAATGTCCCTAATAAGAGGGTCTAACTCAATAGTGAAAAGACAGTCTAGTGTCTGGTTTCACATAATGTAACATAAATGAAACTAGTAATATAAATCTTTCCAACAACAAAAGTCTTTCTGTTTCTAATACAAAATTGCTTCAGAAACACGAGAGGATGCACAGGAAAAACCTAAGGTTCTTCAATCCTCTTAGTAATGTCACTGTGTGTTTAAGAGCAATTCATCCAAACTCTTTGCTCTGTCACTCGCAGGTTGCACAATCTTGGACCAAGCTCTTAAACCCTCTCTGGACTTCAGTTTTTTCATCTGGAAAATGGGGATGATGATACTCAAACTACTACTTTATAATATTCCTTTGAGGATCAAGTGAAATAATGTATGTAAAATGCTATATCAATGTCAGTTGTCATTATGATTAGACTCTCATTCTTCCCTAAACACACACACACACACACACACACACACACACACACACACACACACACACACACACACACCCCTTTAGGCTCCCATCTCCAAATTGTTGTGTTTTCCAGTGTCCTAAATTTGAAGCAATTTCATGCATTTATTAAGCACTGAGTATGTTCCATTGTTCTTGGTACTGGAGACACAGAAACAAAAGTGAAACATTTCCTATCCTCAAGAAACTCACATTCTATCAACAGAGAGGACATACGTGTATGGTAAATAAACTTGCCACAAAATAAATATAAGACAATTATGAGAAGTCCCAAGGAGGCAAGGAGGGCATTGCTTTCTACCAAAGGTAGTACTTGAACTAAGTTCTAATGGAAATTCAGGGTAGAAAGGCCTCAAAAGTAATGGGTTGTATATCTGTCACCCAAAGTTGAACCTAGCCAAGTAATGAAGGCTTCATTACCCTCTCGTAATTGTCCTCAGTCACTGGGTGATTTTGTGGATGGTTGGTTTATTTGCTCTGGTCCCAGCCACTTGTGACACCATCTACTAAAGCTGAGAGGGATTACAGTCCACTAGCATTGATAGCAATGGAGGAAATCTTCATCACAGAATTTCTGAAGTGCTGGAAGTTTTGAAACTCCGCAGAAACTCAAGTTTAAAACAAAGAGAATGAGAAGAAAAAAAGAATTAATTTCATTTTTAAAAAAAACCCACAAAAGTTACATCTGCTTATGGAAGTTTTAATCTGGTTAACCTTTGATCAAAAGTTGTAAAACTTAATTCTCTCTAATATAATGGAAGATTTTTATGATCATAATACTGCCCCCAAGCCCATCCTAAGATTCCTAAACAGACATCTATCATCTCAATAGCCATTTCCTATGAGGATTGCATAGCCAAAGAGATGCTGTATGAAAATTGATTTCATCATTAGGTAGGCACCTGTAGAAAGCTAGGTGGTCAGACAGTCAGGAAACATTTATTAAGCATCTACAATGTGCCAGGAACTCTGCTAAATGCTGGGGATATACAGAAAAGACAAGATATAATCCCTGCTCTCAAAGAGCTCACAGTCTAATGAAGACAATATGAAAACAATTATATACAAACAAAGTGTCCAACATGCTATAAAAAGAATAAAACTGAGTAAGAGTGGGTAGTGCTGGACCCAGAGTCAGGCAAACCTAAAGCAAAATCCTATCTCAGCAACTCACTAACTAAATGACCAGATTTTCCTCATCTGTAAAATGGGGATAATAATAGCAAATTATTATGTATAATGAAGTAATTATAATACATAATATAACATAAAATAAAATATATTATATTATATAATACAATATATATAAAATAAATATAATATATAATAGTATAATAATAATAAAAATAGATAATAATAAAAACCTTCCAGAGTTGTAATGGGAATGCAATGAGATAATATTTACGAAGTGGTTAGTATAGTGCCTGGAAAAGAGTAGGTGCTATGGAAATGTTAGCTATTTACCCAGAAGTTCTTCTCAATGAATTATTGTTAGGTCTAACTCTGTGATTGCATTGCTTCTGTTGCTTCCAGAATATAAGTTTTTGTGGGCAGAGGAGGTGGGGGAAAAGTAAGAGCATCATCTCCTTCCCCATTTCGCCACATCCAGGCAAATCACCAAATCTTATCAATTTTTCTTTATAATTATCTTGCATCTGGTTAAGAAGACCTGAGTTGCCTAGACTCACCCAACTAGTAAGCATCTAAGGTCATATTTGAATTCATGTCTCACTGACTTCTGGTCTGGCACACTATTCTCTGTGTCATAGACAACAGTTGTCCAAAAAGAAAAAAAGGGAAAACTTCTTATTGTGAGAAGAAGCGGAAGATGGGTTGTCTTTCACCTGCCCACACCCTGATTTATGTTTGTTTCATAATTGATTTGGTTTTCTAGCCATCAGTAAGGGAAGGGCAAAGGAGGGACAGAATTAAAGCAGTATAGAGGATGAAAATGGGAACCAATAGAATCTTTGCTGTGGAGAATGAGATCAGAAAGGAAGCCAGTGAAGGGACTATCCCCTTCCTGAAAAGACTTGCCATACTATGGAGATGTGGAAGGGAAAAATAACAAAACAAAACAAGTGGACAAAATCTTCCCTCCAACCCTAAAATCCAGTATTCTATCTGACCTTAACGGTTGTTATCTCTAATAGTCTGCCAACCTATGAGGACTGCATTTGTTCTGATTTGTCAGATTTATCTTAAACTCTGGAGCAAAAAGCCATTCACATAACATAGTATTTATTGATTAGATTAAATTTACTAGAATTGAACTTTAAGTTCTGGGTAGCACATTTGTGGAATGACAATAACAAGCTAGGGAGCATCCACAGAAGTCCAACTGAAAATCATGCAAGGATGGAGAGTGGTCTGGAACTATGCCCAGGAAGTTATAAAACTGTGCTCTCCCTTAGATCCAGCAATACCATTACTGAATCTGTTTTCCGAGGAGATCAGGGAAAAAGGAAAAAGGTATGTTCTAAAATATTTATAGAAGCTCTCTTTGTTGTAGCAAATAATTGGAAATTAAGAGGATGTCCAATTATTGGGGAATGGCTGAACAAGTTGTAGCATATAATCATGATGGAATACTATTGCACCACAGGATATGATGAGCAAGTTAATTTAAAAAAAACCATGGAGACCTACATGAAATTATGAATAACAAAATGAGTAGAACCAAGAGAACGTCAAATTCATCTACAGAATTAATGTTTGAAGAATAACTTGAGTGTCCAACTATAAAAAGAACTGATAAATAGAAACATAAAAGATGTAGTTCATATATACCTATATACATAGGTATAAATATATAAAGTGATATGTTCTCTAATGCAGGAAAGGGAGGGAGATACCTCAGAATTTTAATATAACTAACAATAAATAAAAAA
>NC_058130.1:683235589-683310301 GCF_016433145.1 Gracilinanus agilis
AGAAAGAAAGAAAGAAAGAAAGAAAGAAAGAAAGAAAGAAAGAAAGAAAGAAAGAAAGAAAGAAAGAAAAGAAGGAAGAAAGAAAGAAAGAAGGAGGGAAGAAATGAAGGAAGGAAAGAGGGAAGGAAGGAAGGATCGAAAGATATACAATTTGCAAAATACTTAACAAACTTTACAAAAATATTTTTGTTTAGTCGTTTTTCAGCCATATCCAAATCTTTTGACCCCTTCTGAGGTTTTCTTGGCAAAGATACTGAAGCAGTTTGTCATTTTCTTCCCCAGCTCATTCTAGAGATGAGGAAACTGAGGCAAACAAACTTAAGTGACTTGTCCAAGGTCACATAGTTACTAAGTATCGGATGCTGGATTTGGACTCAAGACAATGATTCTTTCTGACTCCAGGCTCAGCACTCTATTCACTGTGACACTTAGCTGCCCTTTTAAGATACACATAGGAACTAGTAGGTAGCTCAATGGATAAGAGTACCAGACCTGGAGTTGGAAGGACTTGAGTTCAAATCTGGTCTCAGATACTTCCTTGCCATGTGATCCTGGACAAGTGACTTAACCCCAATTGCCTAGCTCTTGCCCCTCTTCTATCTTAGAATTGATGCTCATGTAGAAGGTAAGGGTTTAAATAAATAAAGATACACATAAGCATATATACACGCTCACACATGAATATTAGGTTTGCTATAATGAAAAATGTTCCGACAGTGAGAGGTGTCCTTAGAATGGACTGAGCTGTCTCAGGAGTCCCAGGCTGCTAGGAGGCTCCCACACTGGACTTCTTCCAGCAAAGATGTGCTAGTTATGTTAGAGGACATTCCTAGTCTGTTGTGTTGGGTCAGACAACCTCTGAGGTATATCCTTATTCTGAAATTCTTTGATTCTGTATCTGAGAGGCGGCATGGTGGCAGGGAATAGAGAATTGGCTTTGAGTCAGGAAGACTGAGATTCAAATCCTCCTCCTTGCATATTCTGGCTGTGATACTAGACATCAGATTTAACTCCTCGGTGAGTCAGGCCATTCTCCAAAATGATAAATTATAAACCAGTTACTGATCCCCATCTGTGGCAGGAATTTCTTGACACTGAGAGTTCACCACACCATTGTCATAAGAGATTCAGACTCTTTCCCCCTACCCAGCCACAACCAAAAAGGCAAGTATGAATGTATAATAACAATAATCATACTATCTAGCATTTATATAGCATCTACTATGGGCTAGACACTGTGCTAAGTACATTAAGAAAATTATCTAATCTCATCCTTACAATAACCTTGGGAGGTAAATACTATTATTATCCTCTTTTTATAGTTGAAGAAACTGAGGCAAATGGGTTAAATGTTTTATACAAGGTCACACAGTAAGTATCTGAGGTTTATCAAATTTGAACTCAAATCTTCTTGAATCCAAGTCTAGAACTGCTTCATCTCTGCAATATTATAAAAATCACTGAATTCACTGAGTTCATTTACAAAATCATCTCTGAGATGTTAGTTTCTTCTCCTAGAGCAGTGAAGATTATGATCTTGATTTAGCAAGGTGTTAGGTACTATTGGAAATAGTGTCTTAAAATAGAAAAAACTACTAGACTTAGTTGTAAGGAAGATACCTAAGATCTGAGTCTTCCTGATAACTTAGCCCAGTACTTTGGGGTCTTACTTCTCATGGCATCAGTTTGTTTATCTGTAAAATGGCTGTAAAAACCCTTATATTACAAGGTTTTCAAGAAGATCCTATGAAATGATGTGCATCCAGGGCCTCATAATGTCAGTGAGGATGAAGGATAGTGATGATAATAATTAACAACTATAATAATAAAAGTTCGAATTTAGCACTGGGCCTAGAGTCATAACAACCTGACTTCAAATATGGCCTCTGATACTTATTAATTGTGAGACCTTAACCAAGTCACTTAACACCTCTTTGCCTCATTTTACTCATCTTTAAAATGAAGATAATAATAGCACCTACCTCTCAAGATTGTTGTGAAGATCAAGTGAGATAATCATTGTTAAATATTTAACACAGTGACTGGCATATAGTAAGTACTATATAAGTTAACTAAAATTATTATTATAGTTATTATTGTGTAATATTCCTTAAGGTTGGCAAAGCACTTTACAAATATCTCATTATATTCTCATAAAAACCCTGGAAGGTAGGGCAGCTAGATGTCTCAGTGGATAGAGAACTTAGCTTAGAGATGGGTGGTTCTAGGTTCTCAGACACTTCCTAGCTGTGTGACCCTGGGCAAGTCACTTCATCTCAATTCTCTAGTCCTTACTACTCTTCAGCTCTGGAAATAATATTTAGTATTGAGTTCAAGACAGAATAAGGGTTTTAAAATAAATTTTAAAACATGTTTAAGCATGGAAGATGAGTGCCATTATTATCTTCTTTTTCAGTTGAAGAAACTGAGGCAGACAGGTTATATGCCATTCCCATATTTATACATATATATATTTATTCCCATAAATAGACATTTAGCTAGTATATCTGAGGCCAGATTTGAACTGGAGGCTTTCAGACTCTAGACCCAATGCTATTTCTACTGCACCACCTACTCCATTTGTGTATGGTTTCAGGAAAGTCGAGCAACCTCTCTGTGCCTCCAGGGAAAGCCTGAGTACAAAGACACAGCTCCCTTAATTTCCTCACTCCACGTAAACATTTTGGAAGAACCAAAACAAAACTATCTTGGCCATTAAAGTTAGGACAGACACTTCATAAAGGATCATGGAGTATGGTCCTCAGCAGGCTACCAGCCAGGACTAAATAAGTCATTTGTCACCAAATTCCCTGACTCATTTCTAGCCAAGCTTCTTCATTTTGGGAAATGATTTCATAGTAGGGAAATTTTTAAAAAGAGAATGGAGAAATCTCCATGCTTTGAATGAGCTCCTTTTGGTTCTACTGAGCCCCGTAGAGATAAGCAAGGCCAGCAGAAGCTCCTTTTCCCCCAACTTCAAATGGAGATGTAACATACCAAGCCTCTTGGTTCTTTTGTTTTGTTTTGCTTTCCCCAGAATATTCCTCTCCCTGACTGTTCAGGGCGGGCTACAACCAGAATTTAGTGCATACAGCTGCATCCCATTCCTACTCCCCAGGAGGCAGTCTGTTCCCAAACGCCATGTCTGACACATTGAAGCTGCTATGGATTCGGGTTCATTAATTAGCAGGTGGGTTGTTTGAGCAACGCCTTGGCATGGCAGACATGTCTGACTTCAGCATTCGAAAGGATGACTGTTATTTCCTGTAAACATTAACTTTGAAGACATGAAGAAGAGAGTGAACTTAGACCCCTTGCACTCACTCATATCAACTTGAAGAAATTATATAGTAATCAATAGAATGTTAAAAAATAACCCTCTAGAAGTATCTGACAATGGAATACTTGGTAACTTTATTAGGATTGTGGTTTTTGTCACTGAAGGTATTTAAGAAAAGGTTGAATACCTGATTGCCAGGGATAACAGAAAATTCATGGAATCACTGTTCTCAAAGTTGGGAGGGACCTGTAGGACAATAGTCCAGTCTCTGACTGAAGAGGAATACCTTCTACAATGTCCATAAGAAGTTTTCGATCTTTTTTTTTTTCTTAAACCCTTATGTTCCATCTTAGAATCAATGCTGTGTATTGGTTCCAAGGCAGAAGAGTGGTATGGGCTGGGCAATGGGGGTTAAGGGATTTGTCCAGGGTCACACAGCTAGGGAGTATCTGAGGCCAAATTTTAATCTAGGACCTCCCATCTCTAGGCTTGGCTCTCAATTCCCTGGTCTTCATCTTAAGAGTAGAAGCTTGAACTGGACAACTTCTATACCTCTAAGCTCCCAACTAAAACCCAGACAGATGTGCCCAAGGTCATATAGCTACTGAGTAGAAGAAATGTGAGCCACACTAAGTTTTTCAAGATGTAAGTAAAAAAGAAAAAAGAAACACACACACACACACACACACACACACACACACACACACATAAAAGATCTAAGTATAATTCTCTTCCAATATCTTAAGTCTGTGACTTGGAGAGTTTGCTTCTGACATCTTTTCAAATTTTTGTTTGTTCACTTGTTCTCTTTAACCTCTACCAAAAGCCTGTGAATTAAAAGAGGCAGGTTATTGCTATCCTCATTTTATAGAGAGAATAGATTCAGAGGGTGCTATGAGCTTTGGGATCCACAACCAGTCAGAACTTAGTTCAAATCCAACCTCAGACATTTACTAGCTATGTGGCTCTAGGACAGCCATTTAACCTCTCTTTGCCTCAGTTTCCTCATCTATCAAATTCAGATAATAATAGAATCTGTCTCACAGGGTAGTTGTGAAGGACAAATGAGATAATATTTGTAAAACAATTAGCACAGTCTTGGGCACATAGTAGACACTTAATAAATTTTTTCTTCCAAAAAAGTTTGAAGGCCTTAGTTCTGGCTTCCACTTCCTGTCATCTGATCACATTGTGTCAATGAGCATAAAGACAACTCAAATTTCATTTTCAGGTTTATCTGGAGCAGGTTTTGATGTGGGTAGGAGATGGGTCAGATAGAAAAGAAAAAAGTTATTTTTCACTTTTACTATAGTCCCCAACGCTGACTGAACACTCATCTCTCCACCATTTGGAACATTAAGGAAGGAAATAAGTGAGAAGAGGGATGGATATGAAAGATGGTGGATCAGAAAATAAGAGACAGATAGATGGGAGGAGCACTTTGGGTTAACAGTGTCCAAAATCCCAACCCACTTTAATTTAATTGGAGTTTAATTAGTTTTTTAAATTTGGTTTTATTCAGAGGCATTTGTTTTTAAAGCTAGAGAATTGTGAAAATTAATGTTCAGAAAATTTATCATCATTATGCTAGTGCATTAAAGTTTGCAAAGAATTCTAAACATAGAGTATAATTACTAACTACTCATCTACTTTATCATTTCTATCAAATACTTTGTATCCTCAGTGAAAATATATTCAGGGAATAGACAGGTATTTGCAGATGGTATCACACAGCAACCCATATCTTTAAAGTCACATAACTGAAGAATGCAGAGAATACCTTCTGATTGTAGTTTGTTGATCAAAAGAAAATAGTTGGCTTAATGGGGCAAAACAAAGCCTTAAAGGTTTACCTCCAACAGAGTCACTAACTCTTTTATATGTTGTCTAAAAGTTGAAAGAATAGGCTACTGCACAAAACAATGAGATTCCCCCTCATTGGAAAACTTCCAGCATATGCTGGATAGCTCCTTGTCTGAAATGCTATAGCATTCTTTTCAGACATGAATTGGGTTAGATGGCCATGAGGGTGCTTCCAACTCCAACTCTATGATTTTATGAAGATTTATTGAAAATACACTCACTGGCATGACTACCCAGTGGCCCTCTGACTATCAAGTGAAATTCAAAAGGAGAAAAATGTCCATTAACCAAAGGCAGTCATCAATGACAACTACAATGTCTTGCTCAAGTTCTCAGTGGAATAGGGGTTTCCAAAAGATAGTGACGTCCTTCAGATGTTCATTTCTTGGTAACAATGTGCTTCTTGTACCACGACCAAGTACATTATAGGGTCTCCTTCATAAGAGCCATACTTATTCAAAGAAACTAGATGAACAATCAATACAGGAAAAACCAAATGTTTGAAAAATACCTATTATTTAGATTATGATATATATGATTAAATGGCCAATCCACTGAATTAATACAATGGTCAACAGAGATATAGGTATAGAGATAGAGAGGTGAAAAGAAGGGACACCTAGATATAGATATAGAATGGACATATTTGTAGATGAATGGTTAGTGCTAGAATGGAACAGGAGGAAAAGAGCAGAATGAGTTCCATCTGGGAAACTTCAAAATACTTTTAATCATAGCAATTGGTCTCCAGTGTAAGTACCTACCTTTTAAATGCCTGTCCTCCCAGTGATGCTCTGTGGGTGCAAAGCATGGAACATCACAGTCTCTGAGGAATAAAAGTTGCAGGTCATCCAAAAAACAATAAAGAGTTAAACAATGTGAACAAGTGAACAAAAACCTATTTCCACTATGAGAAGTTACCTAAGGCATCCCACCAAGGAAATGGATGATAAATAAAAGAAGTAGGCTATCTATATAGGGATCCATTCTAAGAGATTCCAGATATTCGGGTACTATGTAGAGAATGTGTGTGTGTGTGTGTGTGTGTGTGTGTGTGTGTGAATGGAGAGAAACAGAGACAGAAGGAAGGAAAGAGGGAGATAGGGGAAGAGGAAGAAAGAAAGAGGGAGAGAAAGAGAAAGAAGGAGAAAGAAAGGAAATAAACAGAGAAAGGAGAGAGAGAGAAAACAGAAAAAAGGAAGAAACCCATCTGAGTTATTAGAGGTCATGTGGAGAAAGATTCACTAAGATCAAGAGTTGTTTAGTACCAAGATATTTTAAGCATTTATAACCATTTCTCTACCCATTATCAAACGGAGCCATTCATTGAAGGAGCTTAAAGTAGAGGAAGGCAGTCTTCATTCTGCCCCTCATTAACTGTATGGCCTACATGAATATAAAAATGGGTTTTGAAAAATCCTGGGTAAATGGTAGAGTAATATGTAACTTAAGAACTTGGCTCTCTTCCTATTACCTCAAACAAATAAAGAGACCACTTCTCCCACTCAGAATAATCAGCAATGACAGGGAAAAAAATTCAAAGAATCAATAATGAAAATAATAACTATATTAATAATAATGGTTAGTATTTACATAAAGCTTTTCAGTTTGCAAAGTGCCTTACAATTTTATCTTCTTTATTCTGGGGCATAGATCCCCATTTTTACAGAAGAAGAAATTGAGATGAATGAACGATAAGTGATTTGTCCAGGGTCAGAGTTAGGTATCTGACAAAGCATTTGAATTTAGATCTGAGGGAAGGGAAGGAAAGGAAAGGAAAAGCAAGAGGAAGGCAAAGGAAGGCAAGGGAACAGGGCAGGGAAAGCAAAGGAAGGCAAGGGGTCTCAGAAAATCAGGAATGTCTAATAGCAGGAGGGAATGTGATCTTGGTAGGCCTTTTTCCTTTATTTGGAAGTTTTTGCCTTGTCAAATGCATGGGCCTCTCCACCTGCCTTGGGAGCCAAAGTCTACCCCTATCCTACAGTTACCAAAAACAGATGCTGTCACCAAGGTCACAGAGGCACCATGGGAGATAGAAGTGTCAGGAGTGTGAGCAGTAGGAGAGCTGACTCTGAGAACAAACATGTAACCTAATTATCACCAGATTGGGCCCCTGTTCATAGGATTGATGGTTACCTGACTCAGTCCCTTCAAGTTAAGTTTCACTAATATGAAACTTAAAAGGAAAGGTGATGGAAAGAAGGAAGCAATATTTATTAAGCACCTACTATGTGCCAGGCACCATGCCAAACACTTTACAAATAATTCATTTGATCCTCACAACATCCCTGGGAGAGAGATACTGCTATTATCCTCAATTTACAGGTAAGAAAATAGATAAGTAACTTGTGCAGGGTCATACAACTTAGTAAGTATCTGAGGCTAGATTTGAGTTCAGTTCTTTCTGACTCTAAGTCTAACACATTTTTAAATTTAAAAAAAATCACTTAAAAATTGTTTCACTACTAAAATTCCAATTCTTTAGTTTGGTACTTGAGGCCCTCCATAATCAAATATCACTCTACCATTCCAGTTTTTCCTTTTATTAATGTCTGTGAACCCCTTATAGAACCAAATTAGATAATGATGTACTCTGTAAAGGAGCCCTGTGCTTTTGTTTATGCTATTCCCTAATGCCTGAGATATTTTCCTTCTCCCTTTTAAAATGAAATATGTCTAAAGCACTTTACAAACCTTTAAGTCCTATGCAAACACTAGCTTTTATAATAATCTCATCATCACTGTTTCTATCTCTCAACCTGGGCCCCATCCTTTACAGCTCAACTCAGATGCCACCTCCTTCATGAAGCCTGACTGTCTTACGATCATTAATGATCTTTCCTTTCCCTTCTTTGGACCAAATAAAACATTTTGCTTTGCTTCTTTTCTTTTACTTTTATCATCTAGTATCATAGATATCTGCTCCACCAAAGTCTTCTTTCAATGCCTTATTATCTCCTAGAGGTGATCCTGGGCTACATCACTGTAGTAGAAGCTCTGATGGTTTTTACCAAATTAGAAGGGATGTGTTTGATGAGAGACTATATTTCTGCTTTCTGTGTGATGGCCTAGTTCAGATCAGATAGGCCTGTCATCAGACATTCTACAGCATAAAAGAATAAATGGCAAAACTCTTTAAACCACAGCAACTCTCCAAGATGGAGTACAGTCTGCACAAATGGAGGCAACACCCTCCCTAACAAAACATGGTTCCTAAAAGGATTGAAATATTGGAATAATTTGTGCACACCCTATTAGAGGATAATATCTAAGAACAAAGAACTGCATCTTACTTAAGTGTTCTCTTGCCCCAAGCTAGAGTAGTGTTCTGCATAAAATAGATGGTTAATAAGTATTCTTGAATGATCATGTGTTCAACTAATTTGTTTCATGGTCTAAAATTTACCTTTTTTCATAGGCCAAAATTAACCTTTGTCATTCAGAGAACTACAATATATGAACAAAATTAGTCTAATACTCAGTTTCCTCATAAACTCTTACTAAACATTTCCTTCTCCCTCATCCCCAGAGATATGCTGGTAAATATTTAATAATTGGTTATCCAAAAAGAGAAAGAAATACTTGAGTTGAATATGCATTACTAATATTTTCTCCATCATTTAAAATCTAAACAATAAACAAAATGAGAAAACTACTCTTGATTTGTAGAATTTGCCAATTTCTAAAGTGCAAATGAAAAGTTAATATTGACTCCAGCACACCTCAGTATCATCCATCTTCAGCCTATCAATTACCAAGTTGTGTCCATTTTACACTCTCAATATTTCATACGTCTGTTTTGTCTTCAGTCATACAACCTCTCTTCAAGTCCAGGCCTTTATTATTCTCTTGCAAACTATCCAAATGATTTCTGAATCAGTCTCTTCAGGTCCAGTCTCTTTCCTCTCCAATCCATTCCCAATGTACCTGCCAAAGTGATTTCCTGAAATATAGATCTGCCAGTGTTATTTCCCTATTTAAAAAATCATCAAGTCTTCTCTTTGCCTCCAAGATAAAATCCAAAATTCTCAGCCAGGCATTTAAACCTTCCACGATCCAAGCCACTAGCTACTCAATTTTAAATCACATCAATCACCTTCATATAGTTTGTAATCCAGTCACACCAAGCTACTGGTTGTTGCCATTCCATTTCCCACCACTATGTGTTTATATAGGTAAGTTCTCATGTCTGGAATGCACTCTCTCTTTCTTTCTGCATCTAAGAATCCCTAGGTTCATCTACATGAGACCTTCCTTCATCTCCTAAAGCACCTCAGTCAGTAGTGTTCACTCATTCTGGAATTTATTTTGTATAATTCTCTATGCACTTTGCATTTATTAATCAGAATATATTTTCAAGCATCCCTGCTCCCCTCACTAGAATGTATGCTTCCTGAGGGCAGTGGCTTTATTTTAAGGGGGGAAGGGTCTTAAGATCCCCAGGGCTTAGCATGGTATCTAACATCCTTAATATATGCTTATTAAATTGAAGTATTTGAATTGTTAAAAAATGAAAATCCATTTTGTAAAGTGATAGCCACCCTCTTGCTTTCTTTAGTAAATCTGGAATTACAAATCACATTAGCTTAAAGGAAGACGTGACTATATTCTGTAAGTGCATATAACAGACTGAGTCAGTCAACCCAATGTCATTAACCCACTGGGAAGACAAAGCCACAGCACTGCAGTGAGTATAAATGCCTGTAAAAGGAAACTCCATTACAAAGCCTGGCTATGTTCTCTTATTATTATACATCCAGTCCAATCATGTTCCCCCAAACAAGGGTTCTTAACGTTTTTTTGTGTCATGAGCCCTCTTTGACAGGCTCAGTAAGACTTTTCAGAATGACATGTTTAAATGCATAAAACAAAACGCATAGTATGCCAAAGGAAATTGATTATATTGAAATCGTTAATCAAATATATATTTTTAAACCAAAATTTCCAGTACCCAGGTTAAGAACCCCTGAAACAGAGTAATCACAGAAGCCACAGAATATCAGAGGGGGAAGAGGTCCTAGAGATGATCAACCCCCTCATTAATAGCACCTTACCTCCCAGGGCTGTTCTGAGGATAAAATGAGATGATTATCTGTAAAAAGCTTTGAAAATCTTAAAGGACCCTATAGATGCTAGCAATTATCGTTATTAATATCTTTATGACGAGCATATTTTTGCATATGAAAGGTAAGGTGTTGCAGGTTGCAGAGGCACTACAGAAGCTGCCCATGGTCACACAGTGAGCAGCTTGCTTGCCCCCTCCCCTAATAACCCATGAAGTTCCCGTGGCCTTACACCAGCATTAGAACAAAGTCTTCGGCATCATCCAACCCCGGCAGGTTTCAGTCTCTCCCAGAGCCTTGGCTCTTTGTTCCAGGGCATCTAAAGAAAAGCAGGCCAGCCCATTCAAAGACCAGGGACTAAATGGTTAAAAAACAGTGGCTGCGCATTTCCAAGAGGGCCGCAAGAATTAAAACGATCTCCTCTCCAAACCCATCCCCCAACCTGGGCTTGCAAGCCTCCGAAAATCCTCCAGTCTCTTTCTCCATTTCCGACCTGACCAATCCCACCTAAGTCTTTTTTTTTTTTTTTCCTTTAGCCCCCCGGCAGGTAAACATCTCTTTTCTCCCCATCCCCGGGCTTCCTCCTCCATATCGGTGTCACGTAGTCTGTTGGATCACACGTGATGGGGGAATCCCATCTGTTCACCCATTTCCACCCCCTTCCCTGACAAATGAATTCATCCGCAGCCGTGTTTGCTAGATGAGACCTTGAGCAGAAAAGGCAATTGATGAATTATGCATCCCCCAGAGCTGGGCCCAGATCTGCAAAGGCCATTAGAACAGAAGGCCCTCCGGAGCGGAGCAGGCTGGGGACCTATTGCATGCGGGGAATGCCGTGTGAGGGTGGGGGTGGGGTGGGGGTGGGCAAGCCTAGGGGTGCCTGCCTGGGAAGGGACTCTTCCAGAGGAATCCCCCAACATTCAGGCCCCCTCCCCTTGCAACAGCTCACCTGGTCGGATTAAAAATTCTCAGTCCCACACAGGCATCGGTTCAAGTGTTTATGAGCCATGGCCTTGTCAAATCCAGCTGCTACGTCAGGCGCTTGCTTTCTCCGGCAGCAAAGCCCCTGCGCTAAATCGATATTTTTGGCTGGCTGCACAGTTACGTACAGCTAAGGAGCTGACATGAAAGCGACTAGGGGCAGAAGGGGAGGGGGAGGAGGTGCTGTCCAACAAACAGCCCTGCCTGTTTAATTATTCCACTGAAGGAGAACTCTGCATTAAGGTCCTTTCTAGATGGGTAAAAAATAAATAAATAACAAAATAGCATCTGCAGAAGACTGCATAGGTTTGAAAGGCATCACATCTCTCTTAGCTCATCTGATATGCCCAGAAATCCTGGGAGGTAAAGAATGCAAGGGTTATTTCCCCCATTTTATAGATGAGGAAACTGAGGCTCACAAAGATGAGAGAGATGACTTGCTTACCTGAGTACCCGGGACTAGGGAATGACAGACCCTCTTGGCTCATCTCTACTTGAAATGGTTCTTTGTGTCAAGATGTACCTTTATTAGACCTCATTTCTATACCTTTCTAAATTCCCATATGTTAACTTGGAGAAGTGGAAAAAATACTAGACAAAGGGTAGAAGAGATAACTGACACTTGCTAGCTTCATGACCATAGGCAAGACAAGACCTCATGGTCTTAGTTTGCTCAGCTGTAAAATAGGTATACTAACTAGCCATTTTATGGCATCATCTGGGGTTCTAAAAAGTTAATATATGTACATTAATCAATCTCTGAGCATTTAAGCCTAATTTAAGTGCCAAGAACTCTGCCAGTTACAGAGTAATAAGATGACTGTCCTGAGTAGTAGCTAATAGAGGAAATATTCACACCGGTTTCTGCTGAATCCAAATCCAAAGGGTTGTTTTTTCCCCACTCTACCCCACCACCTCACTTAAGCTAATGCAGAAATCAGCAGTATATAATGAGTCATATTGAAGGATTACAATTTGTTATCTTCATTTTATAGATGAGGAAACAATACCACAAAGGTAATGGGCACTACTTATGGTTAACCAAGAGGAGATCAAACCATTTTGTGGTAGAGAAAAATCATATTTTAGTGGAATAGGTTTTAGACCTGCTTTCAGATCCTACAGATACTAGCTGTATCACCACAAACAAGTCACTCTCAGTGTCAGTTTCTTCATCTTTTAAATGGGAACAATGAAGTTTGAAGTATTTATCTTACTGGATTCTTCTAAGAATAAAATAAAATTAAGTTCACACAGAGCTTTTGCAGACCTTAAAGTAATATGTACCTTTGTATGCATCTTTTCTTCTCAAATGAAATTAATTACTTATGGTATCCTAGTAGTAGCTGGGGGCAGCTAGGTAGCACAGTGGATAAAGTGCCAGTCCTGGAGTCAAGAAGACTCATCTTCCTGAATTCAAATCTGGCCTCAGATACTTAGTAGCTATGTGACCCTGGGCAAGTCACTTAACCCTGTTTGCCTCTGTTTCCTCATCTATAAAATGAGTTGGAGAAAGAAATGCCAAACCACTCCAGTGTCTTTGTCAAGAAAAACCCAAATGTGTTCATGAAGAATTGGACATAACTGGAACACTGGATAAAAATCCCTGGAACCTAAGAGAATCAAAGGACTCCTGTATTCACTGGGCATTACTTTGATAAACAATGGGTCCCCAGATTTTTCTATAGATGGGGAGAATAAATCCTTATTTTTACTCCAGAAATGGTATAGCACCATGGGAGCCTGCCTGTTGGGTTTTGTAGATTTTCACAAAGGTATGAAACCCCTTGTCTAACCTAACTGATACTGTATTTTTATACCTACATTTGATAATAAGTGAGGAACAATTAATAGAAGAACATAGTTATTTTTCATAAGAGTCACAGTTGGAATGACTCCTAGAATCAGGATCTCAGAGTTGAAAAAAAAAACACCTTCAAATTAATCTAGTCCAAGATCCATCTGAGCAAGGATCACATCTATAGTGTAAATGACACCTAGTTCTCTAGCTTCTGCTTACAAAACTCCAGAGGAGAATCCATTCCCTTCTAAGACAACCCACTCTGTTTTGAGGACTGGAATAGTGAGTGAACCTGTATAGGATCTAAGAAACTCCCAGAAGAGGATTCTGTCTCTACCAAGGAAGATCACCTTCCCTGCCACTTCCATTCTTAGAGTTTTACATAGCACTGAAAGGTGGTGTCTTGCCTAGGATGATTTACCCAGTATGTGTTAAAAGCAAAACTAGGTCCTACATCTTTGTGGCTGTGAGGTCAGATCTTGATCTACTACACCACACTGTCTCTCACTTTTCACTACTTTTGGATAACGCTTATTGTTGGGATTTTTTTTTCCTCATAAGGATTTGAAAAACGTCTCTCTATATACATCATGTCCATTGCCTTCTTCCACTTCTGTGTGTGTGTGTGTGTGTGTGTGTGTGTGTGTGTGTGTGTGCTGTGAGGAAGTACAAGTCTAATATTTATTACACAAATGTCCTTAAAACATTTGTATATGAGTACTTTGTCTGCCATCTTCTTCCTTGGGATAGAACTCATCCCTGGAATGTGGATCTGGATGGGTATAGCCTATTTCAAAGAAATAGAGTAAGGTAAAAGAATCAAGTTGAGCTTTACTACAGATTAAGAAGTTACACATATGTAAGGAAATTCAGGAACGGTTTGGAAGGGATGTTGGAAGGTCAAAATCAAAGGAGGGTCAAATAGAAAATATTTTGTCATCAGAGCATAATGTATGCCACTTGAAGGGAAAAAGGAAATAGATGAGGAATCTGGTAAGCATCCCAAGTAGCATAGAAAAATACTATAGTACTGATGAGAGACTTAAATTATCCAGACAACTGTTGTAATTCTTCTCCAAAGGCAAAGTAGCTATTACATTCTTGACTCCCCTGAATAATAATGCTATCCTTCAAAAAATGAAAAGGCTAATAAGAAGAATTCCTATTTTGGATCCCATTCTTCTTGTGAGTTATTGGTTATGAAGATGGGAGTGATAAGAACCATGGGCAGAAGAACACTCTCTCCAAGCTATAACAGAGGAGAGAAAAGTTGGCAATAGTCTTACATTGACCCTAGATTTCAGAATAGAAGACTTTAAAAGGCTAAACAGGAATGATGGCTAAGATTCCATAGACCGAAATTCCAAATGGGAAGTCAACCTAGGATTGATGAGGAATTCTCAAGAATGAAATTCTTAGGATGTGAAGGAAAACAATTCTAATGAGAAGGAAAAATGGGAATTTTTTAAAGCAATGATGGGCAAACTAAAGCCCACAGGCCAGATGTGCCCCCTGAAATGTTCTATCCAGCTTCATGACATTATTCCTAACCTGATGAATACAATGAGTTGGATACAATACGATGAAACTTTAAAAGAGTTGCCTTAGAAACAGATGGACAGATAAGCATTTCCTTTCCTTTGGCCCCCTCTTTAAAAAGTTTGCCCATCACTGGTCTAAAGAGTTCACCAACTCACTAACCAGCTTAAATCTTAAAAAGAAATAGAAGATAGAAGCAAAAAATAACAAAAGAAGAATATATCCTAGATCAGTGATTCCCAAAGTGGGCAGCACCGCCGCCTGGTGGGTGCTGCAGCGATCCAGGAAGGCGGTGATGGCCACAGGTACATTTATCTTTCCTATTAATTGCTATTAAAATTTAAAAAAAATTAATTTCCAGGGGGCTAAGTAATACTTTTTATGGAAAGGGGGCGGTAGGTCAAAAAAGTTTGGGAATAACTGATCTAGATCAATACCATAAATATCACATATGAATGCTAAAACTTGGAGCAGCTATATAGTGAATGGGGCCTGGAGTCAGGAAACCCCAGTCAAATGCAGCCTCAAAAACTTTCTAGCTATATGACCATGGGCAAGTCACTTAATCCTGTTTGCTTCCATTTCCTCATCTGTAAAATGAGCTGGAGAAGGAACTAGCAAACCACATCAGTGTCTTTGCCAAGAAAACCCCAAATGGGGTCATGAAGAGTCAGACATGACTGAACAACAACAAACTGAGGCTCAGAACTTTAGGTGACACTAGCAAAAAAAATAACCAAGGACAAATACAAAAAGTAGGGCTTTGTAACTATATTGAGGAAAATAGAATGTTCAAAGAAGCAATAAGACTACTTCCTAGGGTGGATGGGACAATAATAACTGACAACAAAGAGAAGAGAGGGCCACTCGGTTCTCATTTTGCTTCTTTTCTCTGCCAACGGAATGATTGTTATTCTGGAAATGACAAAATAAAAATTGTGAACAGGGAAAAGATACCTCAGACAAATAAAGAGAGACTAAGAAAGCAATGATCAGCCTTTGATGAATTCAAATCACCTGGTCAAGATGAATCAAATCATTCGATCCTGAAAGAACTAGCAGATGTGATGGCACAGCCACTCTCCTTGATATTTGAAAGACTGGATAACAAGAGTAGTTCTGCAAGACTAGAGAAGGAAAATTGTTCTAATTGTCAAAAAAGAATCTGTAAAGTTTGGGCTAGTTTCATTTCTTCTTCTCAAGACTTCAATTCTTGAAGAAATTGTAGAATGGCTCTTAATGAGAAATTGTTGGTTATCTCACACTATATAATAACATAAAGTCAAAATGGATACATGATTTAAACATAAAGGGTAATGTAAAGAAACTATGAGAGAATAGAAATTTTTTTCAGATATATGAATAAAAGAAGAAAACTTTATGACCAAACAAGATAGAAAGAATCACAGGAAGTTCATTGGATAATGCTGATTACATTAAATTTCAAAGATTTTGTACAAACAAAATTAATGTATCCATCATTAAAAGGAAAGTAGAAAGGAAAAGCTAGGTGACTCTGTGGATTGAGAGCCAGGCCAAGAGATGGGAGGTCCTGGGTTCTATTCTGGTCTCAGATACTTCATAGCTTTGTAACCCTGAGCAAGTCACTTTGCTCTAATTTCCCAGCCCTTACTGTTTTGCCTTGAAACCAATACTTAGTATTCAAAGATGAAAGGTAAGGGATTTTTTTAAGGAAAGCAGGAAACTGGGGGAAGTTTTACAAATAATTTTTCCAATAAAAGCCTCATTTCTCAAAGATATAAAAAACTGAGTCATTTATAAAAATAGAAGTCACTCCCCAATCGATAAATTGTCAGAGGTTATGAACAGGCAGTTTTCAGAAGAAAAAAATTCAAAGCTCTCAATAATAACAAAAAATTATCTAAATCGCTATTAATTAGAGAAATGCAAGTGTAAACAACTGATGTATCATCTCACACATATCAGAATGGTTAATATGATAGAAAAGAAAAAGGACAAACACTGGAGGTGATGTGGAAAAAAAGATATACTAATGTATTATTGGTGGAGTTGGTAAGTGGTTCAACCATTTTAGAAAAAAATTTGCAACTATGCCCAAAAGGGCTATAAAATGGTGCATACCCTTTGGCCCAGTAACAGCACTATTAGGTCTGTGTCTCAAAGGGATCAAAGGAAAAAGAAAAGAATCTATGTGTATAAAAACATAGTAGTTATTTTTGTGGTGGCAAAGGATTGGATATTATGGGGATGCCTATCAGTTGGGGAATGACTGAACATGTTGTGGTATATGATTGTTATGGAATGTTCTTGTACTAAAAGAAATGACTAACAGGATGGTTTCAGAAAAATGTGGAAAGACATATAACTGATGCAAAGTGAAAGTAGGCTGAATATTGTACACAGTAACAGCAATATTGCAACAATGATCAACTTGAAAAGACTTATATACTTTTATCAATTCAGTGATCCAAGACAATTCCAAAACAATCATGATGAGGAAATGTTACCTACCCACTGGAAAAAATAACATGAGTCAGGCTGAAGCAATTCTTTCACTTTGTTTTTTTTGCTTTCTTATTTTTGCAAGATGGCTTATATGAAAATATGTTTTGCATTATTTCACATGTATAATTGAAATCATAATACTTACCTTCTTAGTAGGTAAAGGAGGAAATGGAGGGAGGGGGAGAATTTAGAACTCAAAAATGTTAAAATATCAAATATTTTGAAATTAACATATTAAAATATTAAAAAATAATATAATTTGGAAGTAATTAGCAAAATAAATAATAACACAATAAAAAAATTTTAAAGAGATAGTGACTATCTAGATAGAACAGTGGTAAGAGCTAACATGGCTTTTTTTCATAACAGATCCTGCCAGACTTAACTCATCTATTTTGGTGGTTTTTGCTTTTTTTGGTATTCCTAGAATTTAGCACAGTCCTTGGAATATGGTAAATATTTCATAAATGCTTATTGTTTGACTCAAACTGGATTTGACAGAGTAATTACTGTTAGTTTGTAGAAATGCTATGAATAAAGTTTACCTACATTTTAGCCAAGGTTTCTTTTCTATAAGTTCCTACTTATAGAAAAGATGGAAGGAGTCACTAAATAGGATAAATGTCAGGACATATTTTCTAATATTTAGAACTGTTCAGGAATGGAATGGGTTGCCTTGAGAAGTGGTAGATTCTTTTCCCTGGATATATACAAGTAAAACACGGATAATAATTTATGAGTTTATTATAGAGAGGAAGTCTTTATAGTATAACTTGGACTATATAACCTCTGAATTCTCTTCTAACTCTAAAATTCTATGATCTTCTTAATATGTCTACAGTGTTTTATTTTGTATTATACTTCTTGTTTATGTACTCCATAATCCTAAAACAAGAAGGTTAAGTACCATGAGGGCAAGGACCTTATCCTATCCACTCTTCCCAGAGTTGGAGTGCCATCTACCATATGTTATAGCATATGCAGTGTGCGTCCATAAATACTTAGTAGTCAAGGTTGTGGGTATATTCGGAGGCAATACAAGTTCTATATGGATGTATGTAATTTATTTGATTGGAGAATATTTTCAAGATGGAGCCCCACCTGTGACTAGAATTATAGATGAATAAATCAAGGAATCACAACACTGAAAAGGCTCTCCAGGGATCATCTAGTCTAATCCCATCTCTGACCACTTGGGACAGGTGAATATTAATTCCACTTTAACAATTGTCAAGAAGGCAGAGATTCTGAAGTTCCAGCATTAATTTTACTAGCTTTGGTGGAGATTATTTTTAAAAGCCCAAAATTTATTTTGGGTTTTATATGAGCAAGAAAATTTTCATCCACAGACACAAAGGAAAAGAAAAAGAACAGAAAAGAAAAACTTTTAAGCTTGAGGAAAAGATAAACACAAGCTCAGATTATAGGGTCCCTGAAGAGATACAAGGATAGTTTGAATGAAAAATGAAAGAATGGATATTTTGACTAAGGCATTCTTGGCTTCTGTGTGTGTTTAATGAAGCACACCACAAGGAACTATAATGCAATCAAAAGAGCAATGAACTGAAAGCTCAAAGACTGGCATTCTAATTGAAGCCTTTCTGCTACTAGCTGTGGTCCTCAGAAAATGATTTTCAGGGCAGCTAAGTGATATAGTAGATAGAGTTCTAAACTTGAAGTCAGAGAAACTTGAGTTAAAATCCCACCTCAAATAGTACCTATTTAACCATAGGCAAATTACTTCATCCCTTTCATCTGTAAAATGGGGATAATAAGAGCATCTATCTCACAGGACTGTTTGAAGGATTAAGTGAGATGATGTGTACAGTTCATATATCCTACCATGTAACATAATAATTATAATCTATAATGTCATATAAAAACTAGCACTTATATAGCACTTTAGAGTGCTAAAGTGCTATTTAAATACTAATTATTATTATTATTATTAATGTACCTTTATGAAAAAAGGAAGCTTCAGTTTATTCTTCCATAAAAATAATGCAACTTTTAAAGCATTCTGACCATTTAAAGTCTTTTTCAAACTTTGACATTCTATAATTTGGTAAATCTAATATTCTGAAAGCTAAAATAGTGACCCATTATCTTATAAAGAAAGGGTGGTCAAATGGAAGATTTATTCTACCTGACTCCTGAAGGACCAATGGGTGGAAATTATGGAGGCAAATGATGATGATGATGATGATGATGATGATGATGATGATGATGATGATGACTATAATAAGGATAATGGCAATTATTTTGACCTGTGTTTATAGAGCACTGAAGCACTTTACCTACATTATCTCATTTAATCTTCACAATTGTGAGGGAGGACTTTTGTTATACCCATTTTATGGATGAGGAAACTAAAGCTTATATAGGTTAAGTGACTTTAGAATAGTATCAACATTACACAGGTAGTGAGGGTCTGAGGTAAGATTAGAACTATCCCCAGGGAAAGAGATAGTTTGTTCCCTCCACAACTGAAGTCTTAAGGCAAATTTTAGATGACCACTTTTCATGTATGTCAAGGAAAGGATTCTCATTCAGGAAATGGGCTAGAACACTTCTGAGGTTCAGTTCAACTCAGAGATGCTCTGATGTATTGGAAAACATACTGGATTTGGAGTCAAAGGACCTAAGTCAAGATCTTAGCATTGTCATTTTCTAACTGTGTGACAGTGGGCAAATCAGCCTTTCTTAATCTCAGTTCACACCGACAAAAAGAAGAGTTGTTTTTTTAAAGGCTCCTATTATATGAAAGTCTCTTTCTAGTTCTAAATCTAGTGGCCTTAAGGCTGGTGATGGAAGGCTTCTCCTCCTCCCACCATCTCTTCTGAAGAGCTGTTAATGACTTTCGCTAAGCTCATAGAAACATTATTAATCTTCCCAGGAATTTATCTGTAGATAATCCTAAAAATCTTCTGGCAACTTTTCTTCTTTTCTCCAAGTTTTAAAGTTCAAAGCAAGATTTCCCCCTCTGGTCTCAGTCTTTCATCTTTAAAATGACAGGATTGAATGAGATGAATTCTTGGGTTCTTTCCCATTTCAATATTCAATGATCCTACAATTTATAGAATAATTTAGTTGCTCCCTTCTAAATCAAGCATATTCTAATAAATGGTATCAGCGTTACTTCCGTAATAATTTTCCTTATGTGTACATTGGTTTTACTATTTCTAAAATGCTTTCATATGCATAAAGTCAACTATATCTCAAAACAAACAGTTTGGTTTAATAGAAGCAAACCTGGAATTTGACTCAGAGTTCATGGGTTCAAATACTAGTGATGCTACTTATCTGCCATCTGTATAGCTTTGGGCAAATCATTTCACTGCTCTGAGATTCAGTTTCTTCATCTATAAAATGAAAAGGTCAAGCTAAGATTCCATCTCTAACATATACTACCTATGTGACGAAGGATTAAGTCCCTTGGTTTCTCAGTGTTCAAAACAATGCTCTATAATTATATAAGCTGCAGAGAAAATGCCAGCCTTCATTGATAGAGCAGGTTAATCACTGGGCACTCCATATGCCAAAAAAATCACAAGTCTAGTTCCTGACTGGCTCCTTGAGTAAGTTATATAGGACTTATTATTTCTATTGTATAGATGAGGAAATTGAAATTCAAAAAAGGGAATGACCTATCTAAGAGTGGACAGTGCATAGCTAGGTGGCACAATGGATAGAATGCTGGAATCGAAGTCAAGAAGAACTGAGTTCAAATCCAGCCTCAGGCATTTACTATCTGTCACCCTGGGCAAATCATTTAAACCCTGTTTGTCTCAGTTTCCTCATCTGGAGAAAAAGGTGGCAGATCAGTCCAGTATCAGTCCAGAAAACCTCAACAGAGCCATGAAGAGTCAGACACGACGGAAACAACTGAATGGCAAAATAAAAAGATTACATAGCACATGGATCACCTGCCTTTTAACCATATTCCTATCAAATTATCCAGTCCTCACCTTTTGATAGGTAATAGATTTTTATCATCATATTTCTGAAAAAAGTCTGCAATCCCATTCTATCACTTTTAGATAGAATGAATTTTACCATTGTAAAGCACAGACCTTAATTTTATTTCTAAAGATGAGAGAGAATAGAAACATAAAGCAAGGAGCCATGGGTTTAGACAAAGGGTTTGGCTTTGCCATTCACTGAGTAAGTGACCTTGGATGAGTCACTTGTCTTTTTGAGTTTCAGTTTTTACATTTGTAAAATGAGGGTTTGAACTATATGATCTTTAAAGTCCCTTCTAACTCTAAATCCTATGATCCTGAGGGCATGCTCCAAGTTCTTTCCCTCAAAACAAAAAGCCACCCCCCTAAATGTGTGAAAATTCCCATCAACTAAAACCAACTGACTCCCTGACAAAATATCCCTGAAATTAATGTTTTTGGAAGCCAAGAAACAGCATAAAATGAATGTTTATGCAGTAAAGGAAGGGAAAGACATTGTTGGGTTGGAAATGTAAGGCAAAGGCTGGGGAAGAGGCAAGGAGGGCATTGTCCTATCTCAGCAAACACTGGCTCCCCATGAAAACTAATGAGAGTAAAAGCACGTCCGCCAGTAGAAGAGAGAACACAATCCACAGGGAGCTGATTACAAGGCTGGAATTAAAGAACAAGATTCCTCCTCCTTACTCCCCCTAACCTCACACACACCAAAGAAGCAAATAATCACCCATAACAACCCAACCACAACAACCCAGCAAGCAGTATGCGGATTCTGTAATGAGGATTCTCTCCCCAAATAAATTATCAGGATTAATAAGCAGTCAGCTGTTGTAAGGGTAGGGATGATATTCAAACACACCAGGTTTTTTCAGTCTTCCCAGTTTAAATGATGATTCACCTGTGCATTTCCATATCGATGCATAAAAACAAATTTGTAGAGTATTGATACTGGAAGGGGCCTTCAAACAGGGACCGTAAGAGTTGGAAAGAGATTTTGGAATGGTAACCTATGGAATCATGGAATGCTCAAGAGACCTTAGAATTCAAATCCATCTATTTGACTGGGAGGTAGGGGAAAAAAGGAGGAAATAACCAGATAAAAGCAAGAGAGCAAAAGGAACTAATAAACAAAATCCTAAAGGAAAGCAATAACAAATGTGAAGAGAGAATTAAAAGTGAGAGGAAAGAGAAATACTGGGAACAAGAATACCTTAAAAAATTAAGCTAACTGAAGGAATATAATATGGTATTTACAGCAGAAGAGGGGGAATTATAGCTTAGAGATCAAGTCCAATCTCACCTTCTTCCCACCTTATTTATAAAGAAATTGAGTCCCAGGAGGTCAAAATGATTTTTCTAAGTTAATATAAATAATCTCCTTAGTCCTAGGGTCATATTTTAGACTGAGAAGGGACCTTAGGTTATCTAATCAATATGTTCATTTTACAAATGAGGAAACTTAGGCCAAAAGAAGTAAAGAAACGTGTCTATGTTCTCAGTAATAGAGCCAACAGATGAAGACCTGGGTTTGAATACTACTTCAAGTCAAGTGGACAAGCATTTATTAGGCACCTACTATGTGTTAAGTACACAAATATAAAAAATAATATAAAGAATACAGAGAGAGGAAAAAAATTTAAAATCCTTTCTGTTCTTCAAGGAGCTCATAGCCTAATAGAAGAAAAAACAAATAGTTACATATAAACACAACACATAAGGATAAAGATAATTTCAAAGGTAAGCTATGAAAGTTAAGCAGAGGACTGAGAAAAGCTGCTTGCGAAGATAAGACTTGAGCTGACATTCAAAGGAAATCAGAGGAGCAAGGAAGTGGAGATGAGGAGGAAAGAGAATCCAAGGCAAGAGGGAAGATCCAGTGAAAAGGTCTGCAGTCCAGAGAAGGAATACCGTCTGTTGGGAAAAGCAAAGTAAGACATTTACTAACTGTGTAATTATAAGCAAGTTGCTTAAGTTCTGTAGGACTTTCTTTTCCTCACCTAAAAAATGAAGTGGTAGTGGGGAGGTGGAGAATAGACTAAATGAACCTCCAAGGAGCCTTACAACTCTAAATCTATTATCCTATGAACCTAGATCCTTAAACTCTAGTTAGCATTCTTTAGACTCTAATTTCATAATATCTGTTAAAAAAAAAAAGAAAAGCATTTTTGTTCCTACTGATCTTCTCTCTTATCTCCTTTGTGTTATTATTATTATTATTAACATAATGAAAAACAACATGATGTAATAAATAGAGGGCTGCTCCAGCAGTCAGGAAGAAGGATCCTATCTCTAACGCAATACTTTCTATGTGATCCTGGGCAAGTCACTTAATATTTCAGTATTCTCAGCAACTCTCTAAGATTATGAGTTATAGGGAAGATTCAGACCTGCACTGGAAGAGAAGGTACCTTATTAGAAATCCCTATAACAATGAAATCACCAGTCAACTCCCTAACTGGCATTTATATAGCACTTTAAACATTTGAAGGCCTTCACAAAATATTACTACCTGACATTTTTAGAGAACTAAACAATTTGCATTTCACATATTGGATTATTTGATCAACATCAACATTTGAATGGAGATGAGTGGGGCAAAATTATTATCCTCATATTTGCAACCTTTATAAAAAGAATAAAAGTTGGTACATAGATAGTAGTTAAGAATTGCAAAGTGCTTTATAAATGATACCTCATGTTATCCTCACTAAAACCCTGGAAGGAAAGTGCTATTATAGTCTCAATTTTACACATAAGGAAACTAAGATAGACAGAGGTTAGGTGATTTGCCCAAGGCCATAGAGCTGATAAATGTCAACATCCTAATTTGAACTCATCTTCTTGACTCCTAGTCTATAGCTTTAACCACTGTCCTATCTAGTTACCTACTTCTAAGTATAGCCCTATAGCAAGTAATGGAGGACATATTATTTTCTCCTATATCATCTGCCATTCTCCACATTAATGGAAGGTAAGTCTGAAATTCTAATTTATTTTGAATCAAAAAATATGATCTCCTCAATGCAAGAAACCCATTTTACTGATGTAGGCTTAAACTTATCCTCATCTTTTCATTTTGTCCATTTCCTTCACCCACACACACACACACACACACACACACACACACACACACACCAGATCTCTCCAAGGTTCTGAAGTACCTACTCCAGTTCCCCCCCTCCCCCCCAAGGAAAGTGAGAAGGGGAGACAGAGGTTCAGCATCATACTTGGGCTCTCTAGCCTCCCTGCCTCCCTCCCCCCCTCTCTCTCTGTTCTCTCTCTCTCTCTCTCTCTCTCTCTCTCTCTCTCTCTCTCTCTCTTCTGCCCCCTCAGCATCCTTATCACGATTACCTATAAGATCATTAGGTCAATAAATTTTAGTTGATTCCTTGAAAATTAGTGAATTGACAAATCATTTTACTTCTTGACTTCAGTTTCCTCATCAGTAAAATAAAATAGTTGGATTATTTAATTTCTATAGATCCTTCCAGAACTAACCCTTATGATATGGCCAGTCATTACTTACTCTGTGCTAGACTCTCTTTGGCATACAAAGTTTATAATACCATCCATGCCTTAAAAAAACTTCAGTAAAATCAGAGATAAAGGAATAACTATATACACGAGAAAAAGATGTGAAAGAATAATTATATGTCTTAGAGAGTGCGGTCAGTGTTATATGGTGTAGAAAACATTATGCATCCAGCTGTTGGTTTAAAATCTGTGCTTTAATGGTGACCAGTTATATGTAAACTTGAAGTAAATACAAACTGTATTTTTGTGGGAAGTTTGTTCTTTTATTGATTTTTTTAGAAAAAGATAAAAGATGGAATTAAGTGTTAAAATACAAATTAAAAAAAACAAATCAATTGTTACATTGGAAATAATTTAAATAACCTCATTATGTTGTCAAAAATAAAGGATAAAAAGGAATAACTATCTATACAATGCATTAAATGAAGTGAAACTACAATTAGGTTTTTAATTTAAAGAGAGAAAAACACCTAGCCTTCTGCATAAATCATTATTCATTCTTTCATTTCATTCAGATATATTTATTGTGTCTACCCAGAACACTGTTAGGTGATAGAGTAAATACAAAGACATGGTTAAGACATGGTTCCTGGAACCATGCCGCTTAATCTAGTAGAGAATATTAGGCATGAAAATAAATCAATTTGCTATAAAACATTTCATCATTAGTATATTAGAGAGGAACAGATAAAATATCAGGGCAACTAGGTGATGCAGTTGAATAGAGCACTAGGCTTAGAATTAGGAAAACTCATCTTCATGAGTTTAAATCTGGCCTCAGACACTAATGTAGACAATGAACAATGTTCAGCAATGACTGACATGCCAGGAATGAGATCATTCACAAGAGGTAAATCAAGGAAGGCTTAAATGATTAGTGCTCTTTAAAAGCAGTCGCCTTCAGCAATCATTCACTTATTTAAATCACACTATCAATGCTCAAAACATTTTGGGCCTCTGATTTGGGAATTTATTTCACAACCAATTGCCAAGTCATGGAATATCAGCCTTCTTACTCTATACCTATGTCTTGTTTTTATTTCTTTTTAAGACTGATCTCCCCATCATGTCTAGGTTGAACTGCAATAGTTACTAATGATCCTGATCCCATGCCTGATTGGGATGGGAACTTTGGTCTAATGCTTTTCTGACTTGGACTGGTTTGCCCCACCTTAGACAACCTGATGACTCCTATATTCCTAAAGCTCATTGACTTGATGACAAATAAGGTATAGCCTACTGCATACAAGAACTCCAAAGCCGAGAAACCTGCCAGCCTCAACCCACCTATAGTAGGTATTACAGGTGTGCAAACCACTTCCAGACTCTGTTTTGTTTTGAAACAAACATGGGTACTTTCCAGCAAAGTGAATCATCTTCTTCAACAAACCTGGCTTAAAATGACTTTCTGATGCTTCTAAAAATATAATCTATCCTCAAAGGATAAAAATTTCTAACCAATGAGGTAATTCCAAAGAATGTTTTATGGACATTTGATGGGTTGGTAGTTTATTATTCAATATTATTGTTATCAAAATGAGAGACATCATGATATAAAAGATAAAAGGAAAACCTTAGACAAAGGGTTCAAATCCTGCCTTTAACATTTGTATTTGGGTAACCCAAAGAATTCATTTAATTCACCCAAAACACACCCTAGAATGATGTTACAGCCAAGTTGATGATTTACATGGGTGGAGTTTCCCATACTTGTAATTTCCTACACTAATGAAATTACAGATCTGAGAGCCCCACCTGTGGCAAAAAAATGCAGGTACATACACACAAATAACTCAGTTTCTACACCTTGATGCAAATAGAAAGTCAATGTAAATAGTAGGTGCCAGAGAGAGTGCTAAGTGCAATGCTATGTACCTATGTAAAAGACTTCTTGAACTAGTCCTACCCACTCCTCTGGAGAGACACATGGGCAGAGGACACTCAAGAGAGGATGGGAGAGAAAGACAGACTTTGAAATGTCAGGTATGTATGGGAAGCCAGCCCTAATATGCCTCTGAATTATTAGAATTCTATAAACCACTGAAAATGGGATTGCTCTGAGTGAAAGTGTTCCTTCTCTCTTTTGACTCGAGTTGAGAACTTATCTTGCACCCAATTGAAAAACCCATTTGTTCTTCTGAATTCCTTAGCATATTCTAACCTGTATAACTTTGTCTATTTTCTGTTTGTTGTTTTATAAGGATAAATGGCTTTATTTAATATTCACTTTCTGTAATGGTTTTTTGTGTAATTAGTATTTTGGGGAGAAGGGACTAAGCTGATGAGTGTAACCCAAGTAGTTACTCTTCTCCTTAAGAGGTAAACTGAGAAGTGATTTTTGGTCAAAACCTGTCATCCTCTAGACTTCTAGGACTTGAAGAACTTAGATACTTATATTTCTTGCCTTATACTCCTCTTAGAGACAGAAGAAAAGATTCCTAGGACCTACCTGCCTCCTATCCCAGCTAGTATGTTACTGATATAGTCATGGCAGTTGGCTTTCCTCTTCTCTGCAAAAGTATAATAAGCTACTTCTACATATTTAGAAAACTCATGTGAGCATACGTATGTATTATAATTTCATTGAAGACTAAGAGCAAAGGTCCATACTGATTGATGGGAGTCTCTTTGTTCTAATTGTATGGTACCCCACCATGAAAGATACCCTTTATTTATCTAAGAATCAGTATTTTTCTGGTATTGGTCTTCTTACCTTGGAACTGACCTCATGAGGCCTAAGTAACTGATATATGACAATTAGTGTCACAGTTTTTGACTTTCCACTTGTCTTCTAAAAACACTATGGACTGTCTTTTGAAGAGATACCACAGTAACATTTTCTGCTTGTCCCTTTTCCTTATGCCTGAAATATTTAGGATCAGGACAGGATGTTTCCTTAGTTTAAACCTAAGACAAGTGTGTGGGCCGTGTTCTTTAGAAAAGGAAGGAAAACAAAGACATAGATTAACCAAATCCCAAATAGACCCATAAGGAAGATATCTGCGGTCAGAACAAGTCCATAGAAGGAATAGTCCTTTGAACAAACAGACTTGTTTGTTTAACTGATTTTTTGCCTTGGTGAATAGCCAATTTATATAACTCTCTGTGTACTCAAGATATGCTAATAGATGACATGGCCAATAGCATGTGCTTCCATGCTTTGGATTTGTTTTATAATTCTTTGGTCCACAAGTAAAGGTAGGACCACCGAATCAGAGAACTTTAGGTCTGGAGAGCAACTAATTTGACTTCTTAATTTCACAAAGAAGGCAACTTCCCTAAAGGCATTTATCTAGAAAATTAGGATGCTGGAGTTCTAAGGAACTTTAAAACAGAGAACATAGGATGTTAGTGGTAAAATAGACCTTGGGACATGAGATATTGCAGCCAGAAAAAGAGCGTGTGCTAGAGCAAGAGTTCTCAATCGGGGCTCCATGATTTGTTTAAAAAATGAATAACTGTATTTCAATATGATTGGTTTTCTTAGTCATCTAAAGTACTTTATTTTTACGCTTAAAAACATGATTCTGAGGGAAAATCCCATAGGTTTTGCTATACATTTAAGGATTTCTATACTACAAAATGTTACAACAAAGAACATAGAATGATAATGTTCAAAAAGACTCTCGAAAATAGAACACAGAATTTTAAAAACAAAAAAAGAAAGAACATTAGAGTTGGGTAGAACTTCATGGAACAGCTAGTCCAAACTCCTCATTTTCAAAAGAAGAATGGAATATTACTGCCCAAGTTATGTGTCGCAACAATGTTTTACAGGGTGGTAGTGAATAAAGTATAAATGAAATGAGAAAGCAATGATTTCCATTTTGGGTAATAAGGTAATATATAAATTAATGTTTTTAAACCCTTATCTTCCATCTTAGGATCAATACTGTATTGGTTCCAAGGCAGAAGAATGGTAAGAGCTAGGCAATGGGGGTGAAGTGACTTGCTCAGAGTCACACAGCTAGTGTCTGAGGCCAAATTTGAACTTAGGACCTCTCATCTCTTGGTCTGGCTCTCAATCTACTGGACCAATGAGCTACCCCTAAATTAATGTTTTAATACTAACTGTAGGGAGAGAAAAGAAACTATTCCGCGTATCTGTTTTAGCTTCCACTGTTTTCATATTGACGATGAGTCAGAAGTCATTGGCCTGAAACCATAGTAGGAATGGTAGATAACTCTAGGGTTTTTTAAATGGATTTCTCTCTCAAAAAATAATTGAAAGAGGGCAGCTGAGTAGCTCAGTGGATTGAGAGCCAGGCCTAGAGACGGGAGGTCCTAGGTTCAAATCCGGCCTCAGACACTTCCCAGCTGTGTGACCCTGGGCAAGTCACTTGACCCCCATTGCCTACCCTTACCACTCTTCCACCTATAAGTCAATACACAGAAGTTAAGGGTTTAAAAATTAAAAAAAAAAAGAAAAAATAATTGAAGATTCATCAAGCCCCTTTATAGACTGTACCTAGATCACTATGAAATCCACCATATCACCATATCTGTATGATGGTGAAAGTTGACACAAAAGCCTTTCTAAGAACCTAAAAATTGGGGATATGATCACGGATGTAGACTCTAAATGATCACCCTAGTGCAATTATCAATTATATGGAAATAGGTCTTGATCAATGATACATGTAAAACCCAGTGGAATTGCGTGTTGGCTATGGGGGGTGGTTGAAGGGGAGGGAAAGAATATGAATCATGTAACCAGGGAAATATTCCTAATTAATTAAATAAAAATTTTAAATTAAAATAAAAGAACCTAAAAATTGTCACAGCTGGATCAGCTCCATGATATATTCCATAAGGAACAGTTCTAGGGAAGATTTAGTTGTAATCAATAAATTATAAATCATTTATTAAATGCCCACTATATGTAAGGCACTAGGTACTGGGGATAGAAAGACAAAAGTGAAGTAGTCTCTCCTTCAAGAAAATTTTTCTGTTGGAGAGAAGTGTTGATCTCAATAGATATAATTCAAACACAAATCATTTGATAACATGAAAAGAAGACTGAATTTGCATTAGAAGACCTGATATTTCATTCTTAACTTTTCTACTTTGTAGTCATGTGACCCTGGGTAAATCATTTTACTTCTTGGAGATATAGCCTCCTAATCTTTAAATGAGATGAAATGTTGAGATCTATTTGTCATTTCCAATAATCTAATGACAGCTTAGTTGATAAGAAATAACCGGACATGGGAGATGATCTTTTAGCTCATGCTTCCAGCTCTCTCTCTAGGAGCATGAAGTTTATTATATATATATTTCAGGACTCACTCCACACAAAAGAATCCCGCTGAAACTTTGCAGATGCGCAGAAGTTATAAATTATGTCATATAAAAACACAAAAAATCTCATTTGACTTCAGAATAGAACAATGCCAAGGCTGAATTTTGGCTGGCCCATTATCAAAAGCTAAGTCTGGGAATACTTTCTCAGGGATGAATAGCCCCCACTGGAGGAGGTTTTGTCTAAATTTTGCCCATTATTGACCTAGACATGTCTAGAAACAGATTCAGAGCCCAGGCAGCCTTTTGCTTAATTTCTATCTTTAGTCTTGGAGAGAAATTGTTAACCTCTTAACTCCTGATTTGCTAGGAACTTAAAGCTTTTCAATAAGGACAGGTGTGGATCAGAAAAGGAGTCAAAAGAGGAGTCTCAGATTTTTATCTAATTGAGACTATTTCTCTTAGTGGCTTCCCACAATGAAATCAAATCTTCTCCAGCTGTCTCACAAGTCTCTTTGATTATAAGAATCAAATGAAATGAAGTTTCCAAATACCTCAGTAGTTACAATATGCCATAAAAATGAATGTTAGTATAAGAAGAAACTCTAATAACACAGCTCCTGACTGGGGTTCCCCACCACATCTGTGTGCTTTATTCTATAATAAACAATTCTATTGGGTCTCAGTTCATTATTCTGAACAGTGAGCATGATCACTAGTCCTAGCTGCTTCACTCTGTGTTTGGAGAGAGGGAAGGGGAAGAGAAGAAGTCCCACATAGAAAACATTTTATAGATTATAAAATTAATTACAGACATCTGAAAGATAGGTAATGAAATATTAGTCATTCTCATTTTATATGTGTGTAATTTAAGGCTCAGATAGGTCAAATGACTGGTCCATCATTAAACCAAAAATCTTAGAATCATGACCCAAACGCGAGTCTTTAAGCCTCAACTCTGGGGCTCAATGGCCTGGCCAATACAGTTTGAAATCTGGAAAGAAAAACATTTGAATGTATGCATGGGATTTAAAAACCCTTCCTGCACTTCATCTCAGTTAATTCTAAGCACACCACAGGCACATCCAAACTAGGTCATAAGCATTTTTTCAAGGATTTAAAATAAGTACTATACAGGAATATTCTAAATGTGTTTTGCATTGTTTCCAGCTGAATATTCTCAGATGCTGTGTTTTCTTCTCCCATAATCTCAAATGAATCTGATTTAGAGCCCTTCTTGGAATAAATTAGAGCTAACTGGCAATTCCTACTTGTCCTACCAGTAGGCTGCATTGATACAGGCCAAGCAAAATATAAATGAACAATTATACTTAGAACTGCATGAATGCAGATTGTCAAACAATCATTTCATAATTCTCGTCCCTCAACTCTCTTCTCTTTTGTTAATTAACAAGTTTGGAGACCCAAATGAGCTGGATGATTGATTCAGTTATCTTGGTGGTCTGGCTTCAATAGAATGAACTGTGTTAGGTGATATTAAATGAATGAGGGAGGAAATAATTTCTATCAATGGCATGGAAAGAGTGCTGGGTGAGCAGACCTGGGTTCTTCTTAGTCACTTGGCCACTAATCCTGTATATGATCTGAAGTATGTCACTTTGCTTTTTTGGCATTCAATCTCCTCTTCTGTAAAATGGGAATAAGGGAGGAAAGAGTTGGAGTAGATGATCTCTATGGTTTCACTATGACTCCAGAATCTTTTTTCACTTTGGACATTGGCTACCTGAGTGATACTGGTAAGGACCTAATGAAGAATCTGATGGAATCCCTTTGGATTCAGAATTGAAAGAGATGTGTTCAAATCACAGCTCTGAAGCTCATTACCCGTGTGAACTCTGACAAGTCACTAAATGACTATGGGCTTCAATGTCTGGTGTGCAAAATGAGAGAGTTTGACTAGATGACCTTTAAAATTCCCATTAACTCTAAGCTTATAATACTATCATTTAATAGTCAGAAGTGGGTGAGCTACATTTTTCATTCATTCAACAGACATCTTAACTGGAAAATCCAGCAGCATCTTCACAGTACTCATTCTCCTTGATTTATCTGCAGTATTTCATACTCTTGTCCCCCTGGATACTCCCTTGGATTTAATTGCATGACTATCATCTGGTTTGTCTCTTATATGACCACTCCTTCTAACTCCCTACTGAAGGGGAAATCTTCCTAAAAATGGCTTCCCCCAGAATTCTGGGCTACCGCCTATTCTTTTCTCTCTCCACTTCCTTTCTTCTTTCACCTCTTGCCTGAACTATAGTACAGTAGCCTCCTAACTGGTCTCTCTGCCTCCCCTCTCAATATATCATCTACACAGCTGCCAAAATGATATTTCTAATACATAGATATGATTGTCACACCCCTGCTTAATGACATTGTTTTTTTTTTAAATTAAGTCCTCTCTTTCTGTCTTAGAATCAATAATGTGTATTAGTTCCAAGGCAGAAGAACAGTAAGCCGAGGCAATGGGGGCTAAGTGACTTGCCCAGAGTCATAGCTGGAAAATGTCTAAAGGCAGATTTAAACCTAGGACCTCCCATCTGTAGACCTGGCTCTCCATCCACTGAGCCACCCAGCTGCCCTCATCCATTGGTTTTTTATTGCCCATGTGATAAAATACAAATTTCTTAAACCAGCTTTTATAGTCCTCCATAAGCTTCCTCCAATCTATCTTCCTAGCCTTATTTCTAATGATTTTCTTTAATACATACTATGTTCCAGTCAGACTGGATTACAAATTATTTTGTAACCTTGACGTACCAGCTTCTTTCTACCTCTATGACTTTATCTCTTGCCTAAAATTCACTCCCTCCTCAACTGAACCTTTCCACTCAAAATGTTACTTCCTCTATAGTTGCAAGCATGCTCTCTATCCTAAAGCAACTGGTGGCACAGTAAATAGAGCACTTGGACCTAGAACCAGAATAACATGAGTTTAGATCCAGGCTCAGGCACTTAGTCGCTGTGTGACAAGTCAATTGACCCCTGTCAACCTCAGTTTCCTCAGCCTTAAAATGGAAATAATAACAGAACCTATCTCTCAGAGTTACTTCAAGGATGGTATTTGTTTTTTTAAAATGCTTAGCATAATGCCTAGAACATAGTAGAACTCATATAAACATTTATTCCCTATTCCCTTCCCAGATTGGGTGGCTTGGTGGATAGAGCTCTGGTCCTGGAATCAAGAAGACCAGATCCAACCTCAGACACTTACTAGCTGTATCATTTTATTGGCCTGAATCCACTGGAAAAGGAAACATCAAAAAATTCCACAATCTTTGCCAAGAAAACTAAGAGTTGGGCACAAATGAAAGACTGAACAACAAATACCCATCCACTTCTCAAATTGTTCTGGGATACTTTGAGGTAGGTTGTACATTGGATAGAGTATCAGGCCTGGAGTTAGGAAGAATTTTCTTCCTGAGACTTAGACACTTACTAGCTGTATGACCTTGAGCAAGTTATTTAATTCTGCCTCAGTTTCCTCAACTGTAAAATGAGACAAACCACTCCAATATCTTTGCCATAAAAACCCCAAATAGGGTCACAAAGAGTCAGGCATGACTTTAAAAGAAAAGGACGTCCTGAACTTAGCAACCTATCCTATCTACAAAGTTTATCAGTTTAAATCCATCCTCCTCAGCTTTTTGAGAAAATAAAAACTCTCTAGACACCATTCAAAGGCACTCATATCCTAGGTCTTCCTTCCTTTACAGCTTTACTTTGCATTGCTTCTCTTTCTATAGTCTAGGTGAATTGTTCTCTGCTCTTCTTAGACCCCCTCTAAATTTGCACAGTATTTTCTCTCATACCTGGCACACACTCTCTCCATATCTCTGCCTGTTGAAATCATCCTCTCCCTACTATATCCCAGCTCCACAAAACCTTCCCTAATATTTACTGATGAACCCCGTCTCTCCTGTCTTCAAATTTCTTGAGGGTATTTAGAATGGATCTCTTTTTGCCCTTCTGGAAGTGCACTACATCATACTTCTTATGCTAATGTAGCTGATGTATGATTTCACCTCTTTCCCCCACCCAACTCCCTAGAATTAGGTCCTTGCAGTAGGATATATCATTTTTAATGTTTGTTTTCCCTGGGCTGACTAGAAGAACTTTCTTAGAGTAGGAGCTTAATAAATGTTTATTGACCTTTGACTACTACTGGGTCTGTGTCCCAAAGAGGTCAAAGGAAAAGGATCTTTTTGTACAAAAATATTTATAACAGATATTTTTGTGATGGCAAAGAATTGGAAAATGTGAGGATTCCTATCAATTGGGGGATGGCAAAACAAATTTTTGGTATGTAATTGTGATGGAATACTATTGTGTTCTAAAAAATGATGAACAGGATGGTTTTGGAAAAAGATGGGAAAATTAATATGAACTGACGCAAAATGAAGTGAGCAGAACCAGGAGAACGTCATACATAGTAATAGCAATATTGTAAAGATGATCAACTGCGAAAGATTTAATTACTTTGATCAACACGGTGGTTCAAGACAATTTCAGAGGGCTCAAGATAAAAAATTTTATCTATCTCCAGATGAATTCTGAGAGCAGATTAAAGCTTACTTTTATTTTATAATTTTTCTACTTTTTTCTAATATAGGTAATATGGAAATATGTTTTATATGACTTTACATATATAACTAATATCATATTGCTTGCCTTCTCAGTATGTAGGGGAGGGATTGGAAAGGAGAAAATTTAGGATTTAATGTTTTTTACAAAAAAAAGAATGAGTATTAAAAATAAAAATGTTTGTTGAACTAAATAAATATTTATTTATTGAGAGTTTACTGAGATAGAAGGGATCTTAGAAGCCATTTAATCTAAACTCATCATAGACAATGAAAGTGAGGCTTACAGAGATTAAATTGATTGTCCATGATCACACAGAGCAAAGTAACATAAGCAATCTTTGAACTTGGTCTTCCTGATTCTGTTGTCCAATTTTGTTTTGAAGATAAGGAAACTTGGGCTCAAGGATGCAAAGTATCTTGTCCAGAGTTAAAAAAAAACAAGGCTCAATCCAGTTCTTCTGACCCTAAGTAGATGCTTGTTAATAGATTCATAGATCTGTAATTGGAAATTATCTTGGCTGTCATGTAGCCTAATCTCTTCTTTTTACAGATCAATAAACTGAGGCCCAGGGAGGTTAAGTAATGTTCCTAAAGACACACAGATAATAAACATCACAGGTGAGATTTGAACCCAAACTTCTGACTTCAGAGCCAGGAGAGAGGAGAAGAAATAGAAATCAGAAGAGAAAAGGGGTGGAAAAAAGAGAGGAAGAGTATACTACAGACAAACCTAGTCCTTGGGGGTGATTGCCAGATAGATCCTGGCTAGAAACAACTGGCCACAATTGGTCCACGGGGAATTCTTAATAAAATCTTTAAAGCAATAAAAGCCCTTTTTATTGAAAATAGATCTGAGCATTTTAGGCAGAAAGAAACTTACTTGAGTCATTTTTCCCCCTACGTGTATAGATACTTCATTATCTGTTAATTAGGGTTTTGTAGATAGTTTTTCACTCTTTAACTCCTCTTCCCTACAAATAAGGGATCAAAAGACCCCTTGCTTTCCCTACCCCACCCAAAATCAAGTAACACAAATAGGGCTTGCTCTCTTGCACAGGCTGAATGCCCATGTCTCACTCATTTTATGCATCATTGTCAAAGCCTTGTTGGAACACAGAGGCTATTTTTAAATTGCCTCCACAAAGAGCAAATAAAGCTAGCAACAGAACAGTTCACAAGCTTGGAGGCCCTTCTTGGGAACAATGTTCCCAGGAGGGAAAGGAAGAAAATACACAGAAAACTAGGAAGTGCTATTTCCTTTCTTAGTTGTTCCCTTGGAAGATGAGCAAGCCTCCCACTTCTCTCTCCAAGCTGCAGCATCATTTGCTATCAAGAGCATTGCTCTGCCATTGGGATCCACCAGCACCACCCTTTCTTTTCTTTTCTTTTTTTAAACTCTTACCATCTGTCTTAGTATCAATTCTAAGACAGAAGAGCAGCAAGGACTAGGCATTTGGGGTTAAGTAACTTGCCCAAGGTCATAGAGCTAGTAAGTGTCTGAGATCTGATTTGAATCTATGACCCCCTAACTCCAGGCATGGAGCTTTGTCCATTGTGGGCCTCGCTTTCCTCACTACTCTTTCTTAAATAGGTAGCTGTGGGTTTTTATCTGCTCAGTACATGGGTAGGTATAAATCTCATTAAGAGAATCTCAGGGACCTCAGAGGTGAACTGGCCATTCATCATACAATTGAATACTTTGCCTCCTGGACATTTGTCTCCTTCTAAAGGAGTCCTGATGACATCTCAGACACAATGGAACTGGCCAACCAAGTGGATTAAACGTTGGGCTTTGGGTCAAGAAGACCTGAATTCAAATGTGACCTCGGACACTTAGTAGCTATATGACCCTGGGCAAGTCACTCGATCTCTACTTTCCCCATCTGTAAAATGTGGCTATTAATAACATTTACCTCACAGGGTTCTTATGAGAATCAAATGAGAAATAATCATAAAGAACTTAACACAGAGCCTGGAATATAGTAAGCATTATATAAATGCTAGCTATTATTATTATTACCACCCTCTTTAAAAAAATTTTGCCTCTCTAATTCTAACTCTACAACAAGTTTTACATAAATTCCCTACTCTCAACTGAACACAGCCAGTAACCTAGGAAGGAAGGAAGGAAGGAAGGAAGGAAGGAAAGAAGGAAAAAGGAAAAGAAGGAAGGAAGAATTAAAAAGGGTTGGGGAAAAGGGTCAAAAAGTATTTATTAAGTGTCTATTACATATCAGGCACTGTGCTAAGCATTTTACAAATATTAATCTAATTTGATCCTCTCAACAAGGCTGGTAAGTAGGTGCTATTATTTTTCCTATTTTACAATTGATGAAACTAGGGCACACAGAGATTAAGTGACTTGCCTTGAGTCACACAATTAGGCCCTGAGGCCAGATTTGAATTCAGGTTTTCTTGACTCCAGGCACTTTCTCTGTTGGGTCACCACATGCATGTTAACACACAAGCATAAATCTGCTCTTCTGGCCAGCAGGTGGAGAAGATACTATATGACCAGATCCAACTCTCTGCTTTCCTGGGCTACCAGAAGGAGAGAGAACATAGGCAAAAGTGGTATTAACCATATTATTCTTTAGAGGTGGAAAGGATCTCAGAGATCATCTATTCCAACCATCTTATTTTACTAATGAGGAAACTGAGATCATGGAGCAAAGAAAGCGAAGAGGTGAATGCAAATGTGTTTGTTTTTCATTTTTTACTCTAAATCCAAAGCTTTTTCTACTGTACCACACTGCCTCCTCCTCTTCCTAGAAGTCATTATTCATTTCCAAAAGGAGGAATCATCCCTTCCTCCTCCCAAATGTCCTAGAACTTTGATTATTCTTTTCTTATGCAATTGTGTCCTGCTTTGTACTGAAGTTATGTGGGAATGTGTCATGCTCTCCAACTAGACTGGGGAATGAAAACATTCTGAGCTTTGAATATCAACATTCTTTTTATTCTTCATCTGCAGGATATTCTGGGCCAAGAACAGGGTTCCAGGGCACTGGAGAAGAATCTTACTCTCAGCACAAGTTAAAATAATCATGATCTTTTACCCATATGGAAGAATTTCAATTTAACAAATCATTTCTCCCATACAATATAAATACAGATTCCAATATGACATCCCCAAAGCTGCTGCTGCTGCTCTAAAGGGCTCTTTTTCTTTAGATACTACCAGTCTAACTATAAACCACAAAGATCCCTGAATGTTATCTTTGTCCCTTGTTAGTCAGTCAATAAACATTTATTAAGCCCCTGCTATGTGCTAGGTTTGGTGAACCAATTGTCTTCTCAATGCCTCCATGGCAAACTTAAGAGTTCAGAAGCTTTATTTTGCTTGAGTGACAGGGAGGTAAATACTGGATTAGCAAGCAACCCAGGAATGATATGAGCAAAATAATGTGAAGGATGTCATAGAAGAAATATGAAACCCAGGAAAAAAGATGAGCTAGTTACACAATAAGAGTAATACATAACTGACCCATGCAACATCAAGAGAACTTAAGGATAGCCTCCAAGATGTTATATGGAGACTCCTGAGGCAGTTCTTTGGGATGGATCCATTGTACTCTGCATCATGGAAGGGAATATCCACATTGGGGAGATCACAGATCCATTTGAGTAATTTTTGTTGTTCTTGTTGTTTTTATAGTAACGTCCAGCTCTTCATGAACCCATTTGGTGTTTTCTTGGCAAAGATACTGATATGGTTTGTCATTTCTTTCTCCAGCTTATTTTATAGATGAGGAAACTGAGGTAGAGTAAAGTGACTTGCCTAGGATCACAGAGATTATAAATATTTGGGTCTGGATTTGAATTGAAATCTGCCTGACTCCAGATCCAGCATGCCTCAATCCATAATACCATATAGTTATCAATTCAACAAATCTTGATTCAGTGCCTTCCTCTTAAAGGACTGAACTGGTATGAATGAGGGCTATATAAGGGTTCCAGTCCTTTTAGTTAAGTCCAAGTCCAAGACCTTATTCTGGCTTAGGAGTAATCTTGTGTTCATTGAAAGGATGTATGAGGGAGGGAATGTGGTAGAGTAGAAGTAATTCTGATTTCAGAGCAAGAGGAACTACATCCCAATCCCAGCTATTCTGCCTACTACCTCTTCAACACTAGACAAGTCATCTAATCACTGTGCATCTCAAAGGCCATTGCCAGTTCTAATCTTCAATCCTATAAGGCACTGGTGGGTTTCATTGAACCAAATTGGTTTTGTGTATACTACAGTAATGGATAATACATCTACTGCTTAAAAAACTGACCTTAAACTACTGAAATCTTGCACCATCTCTATTCTAAATAAACTCTCCAGATTTCCTATTTCTTAGTCCAATTTTTTAAACTATGTCACCCTTCATTTATTAATTATGGTACTTGTTTTTTCCCCAGACAGAGAATTTCTTGGTCTGCCCTTTTATTCTCCATGTCATAAGAGAAAACAAAGAAGACTTTAAAGTAAGTAAATATGGTTTCTGTTTTCCTAGGCAACATAGACTTACTCTTGCTAAATGCCTCAAAAATATCAGAGGTCACTTTCATTTTTTAACATCAGTAGTTTTGAGTTGGGTGCTATGTTACATCATGTTATACCAGGGATATACAGAAGATGACAACCTTTCTATTACTTAAAAGATAAGTCTTAAAGATTCAGAGCATCTCTTTGCCTGGGATCACATAGCCTTTAAAGGGCAAGCGGGGTTAGATTTTTCTGATTCCAGATCAGATGTGTTCCATATACCCTATCCAAACTTTTCTCTATTATAGTGTTACTGTAAGGAAATAAGAATTGGTTCACCTTCTCCTCCTCTTTCCTCCCACTGCCTCCTCCCAGGGATGCTTAGATGAAGCCAATCCTAGTGTTTGACAAAGACAATTTAGGATCTGTATAACTTAACAGTTACTACAAGGTGGACCCTTTTCCATGCTGTAATAATAGTTCCTTACAATAAAAATCTAGTGGAAACCTTGTGATTTCTGAAGGCTATTTCACAGGACTCACATTCATTATTTTGCTCATTTAAATTTTAAACCAAGCCTCTTCCATCTACAAACTTCCTCTTAAAAGAGTTATTTGTATGTATCATTTATATTGTTCAAATTAACCATTTCTTTGTTGTTGTTCAGTCTTGCCATTTCCTTCTCCAGATCACTTTATAGATGAAGAAACTGAGGCAAGCAGGATAAGTGACTTGCCCAGGGTCACATAGCTAGTAAGTATCTGATATCAAATTTGAACTTAGGTCTTCTCTACTCTAGTCACAATGCACCACTTAGCTTCTCTAAGCATTTCTAGGACTCTTGCATTAGAAACACACACACACAGACACAGACACACAGACACACACAGGCACACACAGACACACACAGACACACAGACACACAGACACACACACACACACACACACACACATGAAAAGTGAAGAGAATATCGACAAGAAATCCAGGAATCCAGGTTCTAGGCCCAGAATTTTCCCCTAATTATATGACTTTAAGTTTCCAAATTTGTGGTCCCAACTCTAACATTTTCTTCCCTTTAAATTATTCATTTTCTTCATTACCTTTTTACTACTGGACTTGTGATTTCATTAATACAGATAACTCTGGGGTAAGAGGTTCCTACTAATATAGATGGCTAACTATTCTAGAATTTTGTCTTATGACTTTCCTGGAGTCACATAGCCATTATATGTCAGAAGTGGGACTTGAACACAGCTCTTCCTGGCTCCTGAGATAAATTCTTCACTCACAATTCGTACCTCCTCTTAAGAAAGGTTTTAGTCACTTATACTTTTAGCAATCAATGAGAAGCAGCTAGTGGATAGAGAGCTGGACCTGAATTCAGGAAGACCACGGTTCAAATCTTGTTTCGGACACTCACTGGCTGGGTGACTGTAGTGAAATCACCTTAATCTCTGTGTACCTCAGTTTCCTCTAATTTAAATAGCAATAATACATATCTCAAAGGATTGTTAAGATTTAATGAGATATTTGTGAAGTTTATATATATATATATATACACCTTAAAACGTAGTTAGATTAGAACAGAGAGATCAGTCTTTTGCATGGCTAACATTTAGGACTTGAAAATAACAACAAAGAATCAGTGAAGGAGAGAATAATTTTCAGCCTATAATAATGTAAGCATGAATTAAATCAGGACAAAACAGAAAATATCACTTAGTTTCCATGCACTGTAAACAACTGCTTTTTTATTCACTTTATTAAACCTGAACCAGGTTTGTGCTTATACCCAGTAGGAGGAAGTTAGGAAGAGGTCAGCCAACAAACAAATCTAAAGGAACTCTCAAGTTCTTCAATAATCCCAAGCAGTCACTTGCTAAGATAATTCGATTCTCTCCATGCTTATTAAATCACTCCTGGTCTCTACTATAGGCTTGCAGCCAAGATTCCGCATTTCCCCTACCTCTTTCTCCACTTGTCCCCTACAGTATTTAGGTCTTTCTGAAGGGGTTGCCAGAACAGGAATGACTGTTAGGCTTAATCATCCCTCATTAAAATACACCCTTGGACATTTAGAGAATGTAGGATTTATTTGTATTCCAACCAGTGTTCCATCATGACTCTTCCATTTACTAGCTGTTTGACCTTAGGCAAGTCACTAAACTTTCCAGTCACATTTCCTCATGTATAGAATTAAGGGGTTGGACTAGATGATCTCTAAGGTACCTTATGGCACTAAGACCATGACCCTAACCCTGAGGCACAGAATATCAGAGCTGGAAAGAAACTTTGAGGTCATTGAGTCCCACCTCTCCACTTTATAGGGGGTAAATCACACAGCATTGCAGTAATTTGCCCAAGATGAACAATTATTAAGCAGCAGTACAGAAAGAGTGCACATTTTTTGAGAGCAGGGACCATGATCTACTTTATCTTTTTATCTGATCACTAGCCCTCCTGGCTCAATGTCTAGCACTTAAAAATACTGATTTAATTGATTTGAATTAAATAAGAACTCAAGTCCAGATTTTCAAGTTCATTTATCTTTCCATATACCAAGAGAAATTTCACTTTTAGACAGGAAAAGATTGAGAATCAGTTTCTCTCTATTGAGATGACCTTCACTAGATTATAGTAAGGAGCTATTCCTCCTCTTCTTTCTCATCTTCTTTTTTTTTAAACTCTTACCTTCCATCTTGGAATCGATAACAAGTATTGGTTCCAAGGCAGAAAAGAAAAGTGATAATGTTCAGACAATTAGGGCCAAGTGACTTGGCCAAAATCACACAGCTAGGAAGTATCTGAGGCCAGATTTGAACCTAGGACCTTCCATCTGTAGGCCTGGCTCTCAATCCACTGAGCCACCTAGCTGCTCCCTCGTCCTCTTCTTTAGAGACTAGATCTCTCTGAACCACCTAGGCTGGAATTCAGGGGACATTCATAGTCCCAAACCCATTCTATCCTTGGGGCTTAGCCTCCTCCATTTCTGACCTAAGCCAATTAACCTCTCATGAGCTCACCATATGGGCATCAGATAGTGTAGACATATGATCAGCTATCCTGATAATAATTCAAACTCTGAAACTCAAGCAATCCATCATCTTCAGATTTCCCAGTATCTGGGATTATAGATGTATGCCACCATACCTGGCACTTCTTTTTTGCTAAGTTTTTTCAGCCCCTCTGGTTGGTAGGGAAAACATTGATGACCAGGTGCCCTCTAGAGAAAGCTGGTATCAAAGTCCCCCAGGTGGTCCTGGGTATTTAGCTCGATGATGATAAGGGACTAAGTAGGCATCAAAGTTGCTGGATCTAAAACCTTAGCCAGAGAAACTTAATCTGGGAAGTCAACAAAGGCAAGATCTGGTCCCTGCATCTTACTGAATCAGAGCTGGTCTGATAAAGCTCACATTCAAAACCCTTCAAGGCAGTGCTTACCCCACTGACTTTTTAATTCTGCCTGCTCCAGCCTTCAGCTGGAGATTTTGCATCAGAACCATCATGAATAAGACATGGAAAATTCCTCAGCATCTTAGTCTTCTGGTTGGTTGTGTCTATATGAGTGAATGCAGGGGGTAGAGAACAAGGAAGAGAAGGAGAGAGTGGTATCCAAGATTATAAAAATGGGATTCAGAGGAGATAAAGAGCAATAGTTCTTCCAGGACTATTCCCTGAATCAAAATAGGACAGAAGAGCAGAAAATATTTAAACCAAATATTAACAGCCTCCCCTAAAGGGATGCAAATGTCTCATCATAAATTCGAGACACCTTGTATTTCTATGATGAATTACTGTCTTAGCAGGGTAGAGTGCGATTAGAGAACCGTGGCATAAGTAGGATCACTCAATAAGAGAATCGTGAAATGCTAAAGCTGGAAGGTTGGAAGAGATCATTGAGGTCATTGCTTGTCTAACCCTTCATTTTAAAAAGAAAACTACAAAGATCAGAGAATCATAAAACTTTAGGGATATAAAGATGACTAAAATCCAGAAGCCCATTTCCATGTAGAAATATCTTCCATACCATCCCTCTGCCCAAGCCACCCCACTAATGGATAGGAGAACCCACCACCTTTTATATGGAAGAGCCTAGGTTGTGAAAACCTTAGTCCATCACTTCCATGAATGAGCAATAAAATAGGCAGCTTGGGATCCAAGGGGAGGTGATGGAGGTTGATGCTAACTGGGAAGAAAGGGAACTTAAAGGAAAGATGGAGAATATGGAGTGAGACAGTCTTGTCCTGCTTAGCAATTTGCATAGAATTCTACAATGTTAGATAGAACTGGAAGGGACACTAAAGCTAATTATCTGCCTCCCACATATTACAAATAAAGAAATTAAAGCTCAGAAAGGGGAAATAGTTTGTGCAAGGTCAGAGAGCTAGCCAGTACCAAAATCCATGATTCCTAACTATTCAGAGTTCTCCCAATGCCACTCTTTCAGATTAGCCTTGGCACCATGCTTTCCTTTTAATGAGGACTTAGCTATTACAAATAGATTCTTGGTCCTTCTCTAGCACAGATGGGAAAGGTTGCTTCTTCCTCCTTTAATGGGTCAGCTGGTAAGAAACCTTTGAGAAACAGAGGAGGAAATCAATGAGGACATAATGGTTCTGATAAAGCTTCCAAGTACTGGATAACCATAACACAGACTGTGTTGTATCTACAAGAAAATGTTTATTACAAGTCACCATAAGGAAGAGTATTATAAATAATTGAATATATAGATTTATTTGCTATGACTTTCTTCTGAAAGAGATTGTATTCTTTACCTACGGGCCTATAAAGAATAGGAAGGATATAAATTCCTTTCAAGTAGAGCATCTATATTAGAATTTGGCTTTGCCTGATAGGTTTTGTCCATGGAAAAGGCTTTTCTCACTCCCACTGAGACAAAGACAAGTCAAGAAAAAAGTCTAACTGAGCACCCATTCCTTAGAGAAATAGCAAGATATAAAAAGAAGAAAGCATTGGTCCTATCCTCCAGTAGATTAGAATCTATAAAGTTCTAGTGTTGTGCCAGAAAGAACTATAGACTGTGATCCAGGAAGTGAATTTGAATCCCAACTCTGCCATTCACTTACAAGCTGAGGCAATGTACTACAGCGCAGTAGAGAGATCAATGAATTTAATGTCAAAAAATCCTGGATTCCAATCCTGACTCAGACCCTGACTACCTGAGTAATGATGAGTTGTTTTTTTGGTTTTTTTTTTTCTCAGAACCTGTTTCTCATTTCCAAATGGTTACCCATGATACTTATTTCCCAAGGCTGTAGTACTCAAATACAACAGTATAGGTGCTTTGCAAACAGTAAAGCTCTGTATGGATGTTGATTTGAATTGCAATTAGTAGCTGTATGATGCTAGGTGAGGAGATTTATTTTTAATATATACTGAACTATTTCTGTGTCTCAGTTGTGAATGAGAGGCTCCAATCAGTTCTTTCAACTTTGTGCACATTCCTTGGTTCTTAGAAACTCCAAGGAATGTCCTCCCCTATAAAACCTGATAATAGATAAGAGAGATAATGAAGCTCTTCCTATTAACTACATGACTACCCACCATCCCTATGGGATTGGGGAGGGGTTAAGAGTCTAGATGGACCACCTCCTCATTAACTATTCACGAGTCAGAGATGTCTTGGGATGTCCATGGGAAGAATTTTGTTAATGAATCTGCATGAAGGAGATTTGCTTGTCTTTGATTATTGAGAGGATCATAGACCACTAATTTATTGGTTAATGCCAGCCTAATCAACAAATTGATACACTTACCCAGAAACCAGTCTCTTAAAAAGTTTAATTGTCACATAGGCAAGTCATTAAATGTCTCCTGGCTTAAATTTCTTTAATCTCTCTCTCTCTTTCTCTCTCTCTCTCTCTCTCTCTCTCTCTCTCTCTCTCTCTCTCTCTCTCTCTCTCTCTCTTCCTCTCTTTCTTTTTTAATGAAGAAGTTGGATAGAGGAAAAACATGGGAATCTCATTTCCACTAAATAGTTATGAAACCTTAGATAAGTTACTTCACTTTTCTGATTTTCAGTGTCCTCCTCTCCAAAGTGATGAGGTGGGGAGTAATAGTGTGAACTAGATAATTTCTAAGAGCCTCCTGGGCAGCTATATGGCTTGGTGGATAGAGCCAGGCCTAGGTTCAAAAGGACCTGAGTTCATATTTGGCCTCAGAAACTAGCTATGTCACTCTGGAAAAGTCATTTAACCCTGCCTGTTTGACTCACTTTCCTCATATACAAAATAAGCTGGGGAAGGAATTGGCCAAAGGCTCTAGTGGCTCTGCCAAAAAAAACTCCAAATGGGGTCATGAAAAGTTAGACATGACTGAAATGACTAGAGTCTTCTTGGCTTTAATAAGTCTATGAATCTATGACCTGATAATGCCTAAGGCTCCTTCTAATTCTAGAATTCTAAGTTTTATGACTAGGGCACGGGGTGCACTTAGGTGGCACAGTGGATAGAGTATCAGGCCTGGAGTCAAGAAGGCCCATCTTTCTGGGTTTAAATCCGGCCTCAGACACTTACTAGTTATGTGACCCTGGGAAAGTCATTTAACCATGTTTATCTCAGTTTCCTCATTTGTAAAATGACCTGGAGAATGAAATGGCAAACACTTTAGTATCTTTACCAAGAAAACCCCAAAAGGGCTCATCAATAGTCAGATATGACTGAAAAACAACAAGAAAAATGAAAATTGTTTAGGCAATTTACCCTATATTGTCCATCTAGTTAATGGCAGAGTTGGGACTAGAATCAAAGCTCCTGATTCCCAGGGGAAGTATATGTTTAAAATGGAAGTTCAGACCACCTGCATTCCTCTAGATTTCTTGGGATTCTGCTGAAATAAAAGATACTGGGAAAGATGGCTACCACAAGAATCACAATTGAATTCCTACTGCTCATGTTTGCCAATAAGCTATTCACTGCAGAGAAAGATTCTAGATGAATTCACTGAAAACTTACCCCCCCCCAGACTTTGGAGTTTAAATTTCTGAATCTTTAAGAGATTTGCAGTATAATTCTCTGGTAATGAAAACCCTGCAAAGGTCGAGCAGCAACCATTTCACGAGGCAGCAAGCTTCCTCTGAATGTGGGCCAAGTTCCCTCTGCAACAGACTGCCACATGGGACGTGGGCGGCTCTTTGGGGGAGCCTTGAGGAAAGCTCATTGTGGCTACAAGCCAAGAGAATCTCTGGATGATAGATGGAACTGGAAGGAAGCAAGAGAGAGATCAGTTAGTCTAGCCCCCTGCCAAAAGCATCAAAGTCTGCAAGACTTATTTTGTTTGTAATTCTGTCCTTTAATCTATACTATCGATCAACTGGTAAATTCTGGTTTTTGTCCCTAAAGTGTCTTCTTTGCTGTAGTCACAATTTTAGCTCAGGTTTGGCTCTCAGTCAAGCGAGGGAATAATATCTACCTTCCTGGAAAAGAGTTGGATCTTACAAGGACCTCAGTACACAAGGATGATGAAGCAGTAAGGTGATATAGTGGAAAGGGTCCTGGGACTAATGTCAAGAAGACTCATCTTCTTGAGTTCAAATCTGGCCTTAGACACTTACTAGCAGTGTGACCCTAAGCAAGCCATTTAATCTTTTTTCCTTTGGTTTCCTCATCGATAAAATGAGCTGAAGAAGGAAATGACAAGCCACTCCAGTATTGTTGCCAAGAAAATCCCTGGGATCATGAAAAGTCAGACACAACCGAAATGACTGAACACACAAGGATGATGAGACCAATGCCATTGCCAAAAGTAGGGCCAGGACCACCAGCTGTCCCATCTGCTCAAAATAACAAGGGAATACCAATGATGAAAGAAACACGAATACCAAGTATTTAAACCCTTTCTGCTTGAAACTGACACTGTCTCTTAGAGTAAGTTCATTAAAAAAGCATTTAAGTGCCTACTGTGTGTCATACACTATACTAAGTATGGAGTCTCCATCACTTATTTCCTCAATGAAAACACCTTTCTAATCAAGAGATATTGCCTTTTCTCACTTATCCTCACAGAATAAGCACAAGTTAAAGAAAAGAATCCACTTAATTGGGTAAAAATAAGATTTACACTTGGATTTAAAAAGTCAATCTCACAAGTAGAATAAGAATGGTGAGAAGTTACTGCAGACAATAGTTCATATGGAAAAAATAAGGGCTTTTATGGACTTCAAATATGAGGCAGTGATGTGATATGGCAAACCCCCCCAGTGGCTATATTAATAGAGGCAGGTTATACACAGAAAGTTGGGTTCACAGTACAGCTTGATAAACAATGTAAGGCCAATTAAGATTTTTAAACTAAAAATTGAGGTGTCTAAATATATGCATAATGATGATTAATCTGGCAGCAATAAAACAGAGAGTGAAAGAGGACTAGGGAAAGAAGCAGAATAAAGGTGGGAAGAACTATAAAGAAGTTAGAATATTAGTTTATTCAAGTAATAATAAGAAAGAGTATTGGAACAGTAGGAATACAGGATAAACCTAAGAGATCCTGAGATCTAGGAAACTGGACTTGGTACCTGTTGGATATTAGGTAAAGAATAGGGAAGAATCCAAGATAACAGTATAATAATTCAAATATAGTAAACTGAATGAGTGGTAGTAACACTAACAGAAATAATGATGTCAAAAGGAGGAGCAATATTAGGAAGAAGGATAATAAGCTCAATTTTGGATATATGGAGTTTGAAATAATGTGTCATCCATCTAGCTGTTTTGAAAGATGTCAAGTAATATAACAGATACAAAGCACCATGCTAAAAATTCTAGAGAATGAAAAGATGAATACTAAAGTCTGTCTTCAAGGAACTTATTGTCTAGTTGGGAATGTAAGACAAATTTCCAAATAACCACAACATATGACAAAATATGATAACTATATCGTTGTCATTGTTCAGTTGTTTCAGTTGTGTCTGACTCTTTATTATCCCTTTAGGGATTTCCTTGGCAAAGATACTAGAGTGGTTTGCCATTTCCTTCTCCAGCTCATTTGACAGATGAGGAAACTGAGGGAAGCAGGGTTAAATGACTTGCCCGATCATGTGGCTAGTTAAGTATCTGAAGCTGGATTTTAATTTGCATCTTCCTGTCTCTAGGCTCTGCATTAGCTACTCTATAACTACATTAAAGAGTTACAAAATAGAAGTGGAGTAGGAAAAACCATGTCCATTTGGGAGAATCAGGGAAAGTTTTCAAAAAAAGTGCCACTAAAGCAGGGACTTAACAGCTAGGAAGAATTTTGAAATAGAGAAGAAGTAATTCTTTGCTCTTAACTTCTGAATATTCTCAACTTTTTCTACCTCATTAAAACTTACCCAAACCTCTGTCTTGTTTCCAAAATAATTATCTGAGCTAAATAATTATGGTTCATATGGGATTAACTGGATAAAATAAGCTATGCTGACTTTCCATATTTTCCTGAATGATTTAAAGTCCTCAAGGAGTTAAATCACAGATGATATTTTCAGGCAATAGAACATGGTCTTGGAGGAAATTATTGTTGGGGAGGTAGATTCTTTAACCAGCTTTCTCTTAAGTGGCATTTATAGAATACACTTAAGTTCTGCCAACAGGTTTATGTAAATGATCTCATTGGATCCTCACAAGAATCCTATAGGTGTTATGAGCAACATTTCATAAATTATGCAATTAAGATTCAGAAAGGTTAAGTGATGTGCCCATATCACACCACTAATGAGCACCAGAGGAATAATTAAAACCCAAATCTTTAGACTCCAAGACCAACATCCTATTGAAAGTGCCAAGACCCCTGGTAAGTAGCTTTCTCTTCCTACTCTGGTGATGTGTGAGGTCAATTCTAATGGTACAGACAATAATAAAACCTTTAAAGTTTTTTATTATAAAACAAAAAACTACCCCCAAACCAATAAAATAAATGAAACACAAGGTAAAATCTTACCACAGTCTTCAGTGAGACAGAACTAAAACAATTAACAAACAATAAACAAAGAAGTAAGATTATTTTCATTAATCCTCCCTTCTAGACACTAGCCATGGACCAGATAAATAGTCGATCTTCTTAGCTCGTTCTTAGTTTGTTTGGGGTATTTTCTTTCTTTTTTTTTAAACCTTAACCTTCCATCTTAAAACCAATACTGTGTATTATTTTCAAGATGGAAGAGCAGTAAGGACTAGGCACTGGGGATTAAGTAACTTGCCCAGGGACACACAAATAGGAAGTGTCTGAGGCCAGATTTATACCCAGGACCTCCTGTCTCTAAGCCTGGCTCTCAATCCAATGAGCTGCCTATCTTTCCCCTGTTGGTTTTTTTTGACATTTTTTTAATTAAGAGGAATTTATGTCCTCCTCCTTTCCCCACTGGGAAAAAAGAAATAAAAACAAAACCACTGTGTCAAATATTCTTAGGGAAACAAAACCATTTCCACATTGCCCATGTCTAAAAACACATCCCATTCTGCATCTAAAGTTCAGTCCCTTCAGTCCAGAGATAAGCATCATCAGTGGACTAGACTTCAGTGAAAGAAGAACTCAATGAAGGACTCTTTCTACTAATGTAGATGGGCACCTCTCCAATTTAAAGCTTTATGGACTTACCTTGGGCACTAAGATATAAAATGATTCCAGTTTTGCACAGTCATTATATATAAGCATGATTTCAACTTGAATTTCTTGGATCCAAGGTCTACTACACTAGAATACTTCTCATTTCTTAGAATAACTACAGTTAAGTAAACAGGCTAAACCCGTGGTTCTTAGTATTTTCAGGTTCTCTTTTCCATCACTCTACTGCAGTTATTGAAGGCTTGGAAAGGGCTACACAAGCCTAAGGATCATCATGTATTCTCTTTTCATGGGTTGCCATGGCCAAAGATTTGTGATAAGTACTTTGGATAAGAATGATAATTATGAAGACAATGACACTTTTGACTCTCCCCTGGCAAATTTATCCCAAATTAGTGGATAAAATATGGAAGGGTTAAAAAATAATTACTCTGGAGACATAAGAAGGTCTCGCAGAAACAGACACAAGGGGTAGGTAGATGGAGTTGTTTGATTAGGAATGAAGCAAATTTCTCTAGGCTATCATAGCTGAGCAACCAACCAATATGAACAACTGGCAGGAATGGTGAAAATTCTAAGGATCTGTACTGTGTTACTTGTGTGTAAATGCTTCAATCTATGCAGGGTGTTAGTGATCATCACCCATGGTAAATGCAATTACTGAGCAGTCCCATCAGTCATTAAAGTGTCCTCTTTATGAATGACCGCACACACACAACCCAACTAGACTCAGAACTCACTTTTCTTATGAGCCTTATATCATTCTTATGAGAAGTTTAAGCATGTATGTTTAAGATAATAGATGCTGAGAATTTCAGGTCAGGAATTTTGAGCCCAATCCCTGCTTTTTTTTTCAAATGGAAAAAAATGAAACCCAGTAAAGTGATATGTCTTGCCCAGCATCTCAGAACTAAATGCCAACAAGGCCACCATTAGAATCCATCTTTTCTGACTCTCTAAGTCAAGGCCTTTTCCATTATACCCTTTACTCTACCAGTATATGATGTTGAACAACACAAACCAGAAAAATATTCCTCAACATCGTATTAACTGATATTTGTTTCTGGGCCAAAGACTTGGATTCATTCAACAAGTATTTCATTATTTCAATTTTTAAAATGTGTATAAATGATGGAGGGCTTTGAAAAATGTACCATAGTATAGACAGCTAACCAGGACAACCATCAGCTAGGAACAGTCAGAGTTCTCAGTTCTAAATGAGGGAAGGATTATATATTCAGTACCATGACAGTAATGGGCTTGCTCCTATGCAGAACAACAAATCTGACACAATCTTTGATCTTCACTACCTTGAGCTGTCAAGACACTGAAGGGGGGGGGCTGGGTGGAGGTAGGAAATGATTATATTTGGTGACAGAGCATGTAGCAGGTGGTAAGGAGGGAGAACAATTCCCTCAATGACCAGGTTCAGTTATATGGAATAGTGACACACTGTATAATTTATTTGAGTTGCCTTTTATACATTTACAACATCCCATACTATGCTAAATGGAACAATAAACTAAAGAAAAAAAAATATGGACAAAAATTACTGGTTTACAATCAATAGAGTGAATTACCAGAGTTATACAATAATTTTAGGGAAGGAGGTTTTAAATCAATGTATTAAAATGTTACTCTTGCTTTAACCTCATTTCCATTATATATCTTGCCATCCATCAACAGAATGCACAAAAAAGGAGGTACCAAGTAAATTTATTAACAGAATTCTCCATTCATTTTTAGCACTCAAAATCTAGACAAATAGTGTCCTAATACCACACACCTCCAGCTCGCTATAATATTGTCATTATTGTACAAACCATTCTACTGGTTCTGCTTGATTCACTCAAATTTAGTTCTTACAGATCTTCCCAGGTTTCTAAGAAATCATCCTTCTAGGTATTTCTTCTGAAGCAATAAAATTTCATGACATTCATAAATCATAACTGGCTCAACAACTCCCTAATTTAAAGATACCTCCTTTGTTTCCAGCTCTTTGACACAACGAAAGAACTGCTATATGTAGTTTGTATATATGGTCCCTTTTCCTCTTTCTTTGATCTCTATGGCATGTCCACATTATCGCTTGCACCTTTTCTCTGCTTAAATTCACTCTTCTAGTTCAAGCTCTCATCAATTTGTGCCTGGACAACTGACTTGGCTTTCAAAATTGGTCTCCCTATCCCCAATCTCTTCTATCTCCAATTCATCATTGGCATAGTAGCCAAATTAATATTCTTATAGTGTAGGCCTGAAAATATTGCCCTCTACACAAAGAACTTCAGTGGCTCTTTATTATTATCTCTATCTTAAAATTATCCATTATATCCCATATTTATTTAGAATCATAGATTTACAGCTGGAAGGAGTTTTAGATAATATAGTTCCACCTCCTCATCTGGGGAAACTGAGGCCTTTCATAGTTCAGTAACTTTATCAAATCACAAATTCGAGAGTTGGAAGAAACCTCAGAGACCATTTACTTCAACCATATACCAAAGAAATCTCACCAATAAGCCTTCTAACAGGTGGTCATCCATCCTTTTATTTTTGTACAAGTTGTTTTCCTCTTTAGGAAGTATGGAAGAAAGAGATCATCTTCCTATTACCAGAGCCTAGCACAACACCTTTGTTAACGTTGGTGAGTGTTTTAAGTTGTGACTCATTCTCTGTGACTCCATTTGGGGTCTTCTTGGCAAAGATACTGGAGTGGTTTACCATTTCCTTCTCCAGTTCATTTTGTAAAGGAGGAACTGAGGCAAATAGGACCAAGAGACTTGCCCAGGATCATACAGCTAACAATGAATAAATTCCTGCAGAACTTAATTTAATTAACATTAAGATATATAAAATGAATAATTTTGATTACACTAAACTAAAAGTGGTTTGTACAGACAAAACCAATGTAAACAAGATTAGAAGGGAAACAAAAAACTGGGGGGGGGTTGCAATTTACAGCAAATTCCTCTGAGAAACCTCATTTCTCAAATATATAGAGAACTAAGTCAAATTTATAAGAACTCAAGTTATGCCCCAACTGACAAGCGGTCAAAGGATATGATCAAGCAGTTTTCAGATAAAGATATCAAAGCTATCAATAATTATATTTTAAAAAGTTCTAAATCAATCCTTATTAGAGAAATGCAAATTTAAACAGTTCTGAGGTGCTACCTCACACCTATCAGATTGGCTAAATTGGAACACTAATGTATTGTAGGTGGAGTTGTGAACTGATCCAATAATTCTGGAGGGCTATTTGGAATATGCCCAAAGGGATATAAAACTATGTTATACCCTTTGATCCAGTACTATCACTAGTAGGTCTGTAACCCCAAAGGTTTTAAAAAGGAGGAAAGGACCTACTTGAACAAAAGTATTTATAGCAGCTCTTTTTCATGGGGACAAAGAATTGGAAATTAAGAGTATGTCCACCAGTTGGGGATCATCTGAACAAATTGTGAGATTGGGTGGTGATGAAAGACTATTGTCCTATAAGAAGTGATGGACAGGATGATTTCAGAAAAACAAACAAACTGGAAAGACCTACATGAACTGATGCAAAGTGAAATAAGCAGAAGTAGGAGAATATTGTCACAGTATCAGCAATATTGTATGACAATCAGTGGTGAAAGACAGCTACTCTCAGCAATACAATGATCCAGGACAATTCTGAAGGATTTATGAAGAAGAATGTTATCCATCTCCAGAGAGAAAACTGGTGAAGTCAGAATGCAGATCAAAGCATACTATTTTTCACTTTATTTTATTTGTTTTTATTTGGGGGTTTGGGTTTTATATGAGTGTTCTCTTACAACAATGATCAAAATAGAATTTTTTTTGTATGATAATGCATGTATAGTCCAGATTAAATTGCTTACCAGATCCAGGATGGGGGAGGGAAGGGAATGAGGGAAACAATTTGGATCTTTAAGGTCAGAAGGCATATGTTGAAAATTGATGTTGTATGTAAGTGGGAAAATAAAATACTTTTTAAAGAATTTAATTTAATGAGCAAATCACTTTTCTTCCATCACTCCATCTGGTTCTCACAATAATTATATCAGGTAGATTTTAAGTGACACGATTCATAGGACCTAGAGACAGGAAGATGGGAATTAAAATCCTAATTCATATATTTACTGGCTATATGACCCTAGGCAAGTCACGACATCTATCTCCCTCAGTTTCGTCAACTGAAAAATGGAGATAATAATAGCACTTACCACCCAGAGCTATTATAAGGACAAAATGAGAAAACATGTATAAAGTGCTTTATAAACTTTAAGGCAGGGGTCAGCAACCTTTTTGGCCGTGAGAGCCATAAACGCCACATTTTTTAAAATATAATTTCGTGAGAGCCGTACAGTGCTCACAGTGTGCGCTCCTATAGCAGCGCCTGAAAAAAAAAATTGACTTTATGACTCCTGCAGAAAGAGCCATATCTGGCCCTCAAAAGAGCCAGTTATGGCTCGAGAGCCATACATTGCCGACCCCTGCTTCAAGGCTCTATGTAAAGTTTAGCTATTATTATTTTGCTGGTGAAAAAAATGAGGTTCAGAGAAATTAAGGGACTATCCAGACTCTCAAAAGTAGCATCTTAGGTAGGATTTGATTTCAGGAAGTCTATCATTCTATTCATTACTTCATGATGCTTCTTGAAAAATACAAATGTTTCCTCTAATGAGATTTCATCAAACACTTCAATCCATCCATCAGAGAATCTTTTGCCATCTAGATTGTTATTAGGGTTATTGATAGGTGTTTGTTAAATCATTTATTGAATTGTTCTAACTATATTTTCCAGTTTCACATAAATATGTACTGAAAAGAGAACACTGAATCTGGAGTCAGATACCCCAGGTTCAAATCTGAGCTCTGACATTTACTATCTCTGAAGCCTTAGGAAAGGAACAGCTAGGTGACCCAGTGAGTAGAGCCCTGGGCCTGAAGTCAGAATCACTCCTCTTCCTAAGTTCAAATCTGGCCTGAGACCAACAAGCTGTATGACCCTGGACAAATCACTCAACCCTGTTTGCCTCAGTTTCTTCATCATCTATAGCATGAGCTGATGAAGGAAAGGGCAAATCACTCCAGTATCATTGCCAAGAAAACCCTAAATGGAATCATAAAGAATCAGAAATGACTGAACAATAGCAACAACCAGTGCTCTAGATGCCAACAACCCCATCCTTCCCTCTGTATTACTTGCTTTATCTGTGAGGATGGAGGTGAGGCTGAATTTACCTCTTACCAGAGCTGCTTTTTCTTGATTTACTAGCAATATGAAAGGTTCTGCTCCTTTCTGAATGAAGATCCATTAAGACATTTCAAGGCTAAGGCAGCAAAGTCTACCAAATAAAGTGGAGTCTCAAAAAGCAGAGTTTTCTGGGGTGGAAAACGTTTTGTCCCTCAGAAAATATTTGACCCCATGTTATGACATTCATCACAAGACAGCATTATGTCTGGAAGCAGCTCTTATTTTTTTGTATTTGGCCAAAAATAATATTTGAAATTGTGTATAATTCAGGAAGTAGTGAAGCTTTTGAACAACCTCCAAGTCTGAGCTCATAAGGTCAGATTGTCTCTGACACTCAGGAAAACTCACTTCCATCTCAGGAATGGAAGATGCTCTAAACATAAATTCTCATCTGTGTCTTGAATTCCACAGGGAAGGGAATGACAAATGCTCTATTTAGGCCTATTTTCAAGGAAATTAGGCCTACAAATTGGAGCTCTAGCTGAAGTCTCATCCAGGCTAACCTTTAAGAAAAAATAAAATAAAAGAAAAGAAGGAGGAGAGGAAAGACTGTCTGGCTTCATCCTGTGCTTTGCCTTTGGTGGAAATTAGCCCATAAAATGAGAACAAAGCCCCAGCTCACTAACAATTAGCAATTATGCCACATGAAATCCCCACTAGCCAGTCTGATTTCTAGGTCGCCCATTGTTCACGGCAAAAGCGACAGTAAGAAGGAGACAAGGGATCATTTATAATAAAAGCAGAGAAAATTGTTCCTTTAATTAGATATCTTCAGGGCCAGTGAATGATTAAAATGAAAAATAGTATGAACAAAAATCAAAGGAATTTGGAAGGGAGCAGTGACAGAGATGATCTAAAAGGGAAGATAACACAAGAGTCATTAGTATTTGGTCATGGAATGGGTTAGATGGTCTATTAATAATTGTTTGTGTTTAGATAGCCCTTTGAAGATTTATAAAATGCTTTCTTTAGCACAATCATCAGAGGTTAAAAGGTCAGAGTTGGACCTGTCGTTTCATGGTTTTGTAGTTGGCAGTGTATAAACTCCCTAGGTGATTGTTAAGACCTCTTCTAGCTCTGATCATCAAGAAATCAAGAAGTCTGAGTTCAAGTTCTATTTCTGCTATTTACTAAGCTTCCTGAGATGAGATGGAGGATATGTGGACTCAACACAGCAGTAAATATCCTTCCTTCCAACTCTATAAGCATATGATTCTTGAGAATGAATCTAAACTTTGTTAATACTAATTGTGTGCTTGGAGAAGTCATTTCACTTCTATGTGCTTATCTGTAGAATGAATGTGAGAGGATTAAAGGCTGAAAACTGGAAAGAGACCTTGGAGATTATACAAAATCCCCACTAGCCAATCTGATTTCTAGGTCACCATTGTTTACAGCAAAAGCCACAATATGGTACATACACCCATTTGGGCAATATGGTAGAACAGAAGAGCATTGAATTTGGATTCGTAGGATTTGAATTTGTAACCTCACTCTGCCCAGAATTAGCTGAATTACCTTAGGCAAGGTATCAAACTGCTTTGGGTTTCATTTTCATCTATAAAGTGAGGTGCTTGGATTAGTTGAGCTATAAGGTAGCTTCCAGCTCTAGACATTATATCTCAGCAAGAGGCAAGTGAGCAGAATATTGTTTACAGTCTGTAGTGATCATGAATTTCTAGAGTTAATATTAGAGTTAAATTCAATTTCATTGAATCTGTCTTTATCTATATAGAATTGTTGGGTGTTCTCCTGGCTTTAGAGATAGCAGTATAAACCATAGTTCACAGGACAAAGTATGCAGAAGGCATAAGAAGTCACTTTAAGACATACACCACAAGCTTCATCTCTATGTAAATTCTGGGCAACAATCTGGTTGTTCACCATTTCTTTCTACTCCTCAAAATAGTATCTTTCCCCAAAAACTCTTCCCCATTTCAAATTTTTCTAATGCTATAAAGGGCAACATCATCCTCCTCACCACCTAGGCTTACAACCTAAGTGAAATTTTTTCAAGTCATCAATCTCTTTCACTCTGTCATATACACTCTATTGCCAAGGAGCGACAATTTTACCTTATTAATATTGCTTGATTATGCCTCCTTTATCCACTTTGATCCTGCCATCACTATAGGGCAGGCCCTCTTTACCTCACCCTTAGACTATTGAAATTACCTACTGGTTACTCTCACTATTTCAAATCTCTACTCACTCTAGTCCAACTTCCTAAAGCATGAATCTGACCACGTGATCCCCCAACTTCCCTCAATAAATTCTAGTGGTTCTCTATCATCTCTAGGATCAAATATAAAATATGACATTCAAACCCTTCATAACCTTACACACACACACACACACACACACACACACACACACACACACACCCTTTTCCAGTTTTCTTGGCATCTTGGATCCCCCCCTTCTACCCCATTTACATCACTTCAGTCTAGTGACAACAGCCTCCTTTACTGCTCCTTAAACAAGACACTTCATTTCTTAATTTAAGGCAAGAATTAATTAACTCTCATTAATAGATCACTGCCCAGTTAATAACCATACATTGACAAATAACTTTGCAGATTATCTTGGACCATTCTTCTACTTTTCCTAAGAGAACCATGCATTTGTATATATTGCTTTCCCCTTAAGTATTGACCTGGATGTCAGAAGACCTCAATTCTAGTCTGTTGCTGACCCCTTTTGTGAGGTAACCTCTCTGTGCCTCTATTCCTTCACCTTTAAAATAAGTGCATGTATGTGGGAAGAAGGAAGGAGGGAGAAAGAGTGAGAGATAAAAAGAGAGAGAGAGAAAGAGAGAGAGGAGACAGAGACAGGGACAGAGAGAGGAGAGAGAGAGGAGACAGAGACAGGGACAGACAGAGGAGAGAGAGAGAGAGAGAGAGAGAGATAGAGAGAGAGAGAGAGAGAGACTCTTTAATCTCTCATTTCTCTTCTAACCCAATGATCTCTATCAGCCTATGGTTTCTTTTATTTTTTCCCCCAGAGTAAAACAGAAAGCCTAGAAAAGTTCACATGCCTTCAATAATTTCTACAACATCAGTAATTGCTAGCACTTAACAAACCCATTGTTAAATCCAGGTAATTTCAGGAGGATTTACTGCAACTCAGAAAGTCATTTTCTAAAGGAAGTGACATACATTCAATATTGACAGTACATGTGGCCTGCTGTTTATATATTCAGACATATAAATTAAACACTAGTGCAGAAGGACACAGAGGGTCTATTATTATAAGGAGGATATCTCCCAAACAAAAAGCAGGATTTATAGAGAGCTATAAAACATAAGAGATTGATTTAAAGCCAAAAGGTTGTCAAGGATTTTTATATAAGTTGCTAACTTCCTGAGACTTCAGGGAACCCAAATATCCAAATCAAGTATTAATGATTTTCCCTGTTTAACATGCCCCATTTTCATTCATTCATTCATTCATTCATTCAATATTGTTTTTTCTAAGGCCAAATATGTCCAAGCCTAGGGTCATAATGAACAACTCTGGTTACCAGAGCAAATAATGATGGTGAACATTTACATAGTGCTTTATTGTTTGTAAAGTTCTTTACATGTTACCTCATTTGTTCCTCAACAACCCTGAGAGGTAGATATTATGATTTATCATTATCATTATTCTTATTATTATCATTCTTATTGATGAGGAAAACTGAGGCACAGGATGGTTAAATGATTTGTCCAGAGACATACAAGCAAGGTTCTGAAGGAGGATTTGAACTAATTTTCATTATTTTCTAGCCTTTCTCCACAATAATGCAAAATAGTTCTGACTGAGGTGAAAGACTTCAAGCTACAAAGCTCTGTTTAGAAAAGAACCCAAGGGTATTCCCTGTGGTTGGGAAATTGAGACACAAGAACATCAGGTTTCTAATGCCATAGAGGCCACCACTGAGGGAAGGAAAAAACCAAACAAGATAGTGCTGGAGTGTTGATATCTATTAGATGGAAATCTGGTAGTTTCTTTTTTTAACTTCTTATTCCTGATAAAGAGATATTAAGTTTAATCCTTTCTACATCTAAAATAAATGCAAGGGGTTAGCATTCTCTCAATTTTGGCACCTTGATACAAAACCTGTTATCCCAACCTCTTTACAAGCCTTTATGGGCTACTGTAAGAAAAACCGCATAGTGACTGCCCTCAAGGATCTTGCTGTCTAATAGGAAAGAGAAAACAGATAGATGCAGTTAAGGAGATCTTAAAGAAGGTGTCATAAATGATACATTTATGGGAGTGGAAAGGGAAAAAGAAAAGGGCACTAGGGGAAGAAGGCAAGAGAGATAGAAAGAAAGTGTATATGTAGAAGAGGAATGAATGCAGGGAAGCAACCAAGCCCCTGAAGAAGAAAGAGAGCTATGGAGAAATTGAAGAAAGGAAAAAAGTGAAAGAAAGGAATCAGGGGAAAGAGAGAGAACATAAGAGACACAGAGACAGAGAAAAGAAGGGAGAGAGGAAGGGAGGAAGGGAGGGAAGGAGAAAGTGAGAGAGAGCAAGAGAGAGAGAGAGAGAGAGAGAGAGAGAGAGAGAGAGAGAGACAGAGAGACAGAGAGACAGAGAGAGAGAGACAGAGAGACAGAGAGAGAGAGAGAGAGACAGAGACAGAGACAGAGACAGAGACAGAGACAGAGACAGAGAGAGAGATGATTTGCACAAGGTCACTTAGGTAGTAAGTGAGTTCTAGTTCCAGGATTATAACCAGCGGAATTTATGATTCCCATTCCAAAGTGCATTCCATTGCACTAGCTAGCCTTGTCCAAATGACTAGCCCAATGTCACACAGGTAGTAAGCAACTGAAGTTGAATTCAAACAATGATCCTTTTTTCCCAAAATCTGTCCTCCTCCCATGGGAGTGAGGTGAGATAGAAAAAAGAAAGAGGAAGGAAGAGATGCTGGGGAAAGGATTAAAGAAATAAAATAGAATCATGGAATATTAGAATTGGCAGAGACCTCAGAGCTCATTGGCTCCAGCCTTTGTCTAAAACATAGGTTCCTCTCTATAGTTTCCCTGACAAATGTTCATCTTTGATATCTCTATTCCTTCCTTCCACCTCTAGTAGGGCACCTCCTTCCTTTCTCCAGTCTTTTATTGAGTTAAATTCAAATTATGGGGAAAATAAAAATGTCCAAGTTCTCTTCCATGTGACTACTATTCAGTGAGTTGAAGACAAAGATAATGTCCTTTGCTGTCTCATCCATCTCTACCATCCTCATCTCAACTCCATTGCCAATGGAGACATGGAGAAGGGGAAAAGAAAGAGAGGAGATAGTGAAGAACAAAGAAGAGAACCATTTTGAAAATATATTATTTTATGGCTTTATTCTACCAGCATGGTGGCTTAACTTGGCAAATTAAATAGAGGACCTAGATCCTCCCTTCCCCCAAAGAACCTCCCTTCCCCCAAATAAGCCTACCAGTGATTTCATTGCTACTATTAATATACCCAATGAATCAAGAATTCCTTCTCAGGAAAATCCGAAAGGCAATGAAGTTTGCTTTGTTTATCCCAGTTTCCTTTTTGTGCTCTTTTCTCATTGAGTCATTTTCTATCTCTCTGCAATTCTTCCATTTATATTATCCCTATGTAACAGGACCAGTGGTTTCTTGACTCATCTTTCCTGATCCTGACACAACTTCCTCTCTGTTACTCTTTCATGCAACTTGACAGCTTCCCTATCATATCTTCCTGGTCTGGAGGTCTGGAGGCATAAAAAGTCCCAACTATTTGTAGTTAGCACCTCTCATACTTGGTGGGTTCCTGAGACCTATATCATATACCAGTAGTGGTAAACATTTTAGAGGCCACCTGTCGTGCCCTGCCCCCCCCATGTGTCAGGTGTGCCTTGTAACCCACCCCTTACCCTATACAGGAGAGGGAGAAAGTGTTCCCATTGGGATGCTCCATGGAGGGGTGGGTGAAGTGAGGAATATCTTCAGGGAGTGTAGAAAGGGGAAGAGGAGTGGCCCTAGTGCTCTGCTCCCCTCCAACTCTGCCACCTGTGAGCCTCCCACCTTACCTCAGACAGGGGAGGGAGGAAGTGCTCCCATTGGGCTGCCAGGCAGAGGGGCAGGTGATATGAAAAAGTGTCATAAGCTGAGTGGAGAGGAGGAAGGGAGCAGATCCACTTGAGTCCCTCTCCCTTTCTAGTAACAAATTCAGAGGGGAGGATGAGCAGCATGTGCCCACAGAGAGTGCTCCACATGCCATCTTTGGCACCTGTGGCATAGGTTTGCCATCACTGTCATATACTATGTACTAGTATATTTTCTACTCTGTTTGCACAAAGTAAACTCCTCCTTTTTATAATGTTCAGTGACTCATAAGTGCTTCATTTCATCTGAACATGTAACCTGAACTAAAGACATTGCCATTGGACTCACTCCTACTTTACTTAATCCCCAACCCTTTCAGAACCCCATTGTCTTTATGTTCCCCTTAGCTTCTACCTTATCAAAATCTGCCTTCAGGAAAGGTCACACTATGTGAAAGGTCTTCAGGGGGCATCTAATTTAACCTAGCCCTGAAGAGGAATTCTCTCCATAATATCCCCATTGAGCATTTGTGTACACTCTATTTTAAGGATCTTTTCTAATGGGAAATTCATCACATCCCAAAGTGGCTCATTCCACTTGTAAAAAGTTCCAATTGATTGAAAGGTGATATTCCCCTCTTATATGAAGCCAAATTGTCTTACAACTTATTAGTTCTATAGTTTAGAGCAGTGATGGGAAAACTTTTTAAAGAGGGGGCCTAAGGAAAGGAAATGCTCATCTGTCAGTCTGTTTTTAAGGCAACTCTTTCGAAGTTTCATTGTATTGTATCGTACTCATCGTATTCATCATATTAGGAATAATGTCATGTGGCCAGATAGAACATTTCAGGGGGCAGCATCTGGCCTGTGGGCCATAGTTTTCCCATCACTGGTTTAGAACTAAACTGGTGAGGGAGGAGTGCTGATATAATGGAGAGGTTCTATATCTCCAAGCTGCAGTGATCTTGTTCAAATATTTTCTTTCAGTCATCTTCAATTAGAACAAGCTAATTTGTGAAATTAGTGACAACTTGGACCATAAAAAAGAAATGAGGTAAAATCGAATGTAATGGGCTTCTGTACCAGCAGCAATGCAATGATCCAGGACAATTCTGAGGGATTTATGGTAAAGAACGCTACCTACATTCAGAGGAAGAACTGCAGGAGAGGAAACATATAAGAAAAGCAACTGCTTGAATGCATGGGTCGGGGTGGACATGATTGGGGATGTGGACTCGAAACTACCACACCAATGCAACCACCAACAATTTGGAAATAGGTCTTGATCAAGGACACATGAGAAAACCAGTGGAAATGTGTGTCGGCCATGGGTGGGGGGAGTGCGGGGGGTGAAGGGGAAAGGTGGAGCATGAATCATGTAACCATGTTAAAAATGATTATTAATAAATGTTTAAATTCAAAAAAAAAGAAATGAAAAGAGAAGAAAAGAAAAGAAAAAGAAAAGAAAGAGAAGAGAGGAGAGGAGAGGAGAGGAAATGAGAGGAGAGGAGAGGAAAGGAAAGGAGAGGAAAAGAAATGAAAGGAAATGAAACGAAACAAAACAAAACGAAACAAAAGGAAATGAAAGGAAACGAAAGAAACATAGAACCTTATGATTGGAAAAGATTGTAGAGGTCCACTATCTAACCTCCTATTTGGCTATCCCATGCAGGAATCTCATCTACAGTATTTAAGCCTCTCAATGATTACTTCCTCAAAAGCTAGTCAATTCCATTTTGGGCTAGAAAGATTTTACATTGAGGAGAATTTGTGTACTTTTATGTTCCCAACCTCTTGACCCTAGTAAAAGGAAGCACTACAGTTCAAAGTGTATGTTCTAACCATGAAATCAGTGCTTTTCTCTCTCTACCGAACTGCTCAAGTTTTCAGTTGATTAAAATGAGGCAATTTCAGTAGAGAAAGAGGAGGAAAAAACATGGTAAAGACAGTAGACAGCATGGGCAGTTCCTGGAATCATGAGATCATAAAAACAGACCTGAAAGAAATCCCATAGGGCTAATTTGTCCAACCACTCCATTTTATATGAGTAAACTATGGCCCCAAAAGTTAAACTGTTAGCAAGAGGCAGATCAGAGATTCGAACCAAGATCCTATGATCACAAATATAGTATATTTTCTACTATACTAGGACGCTTCTGGGTTCAAACTGTATTATATGGCTGCATAAACTTGGCAGTTCATGATCACTTTACTTATCTGTGAGATGGATGGGTGGGACAAGATAGCCTTTATAGACTCTGAAGGTCTAAAATTATATGACTCAAACAAGAGAGTGGCAAAGGAAGGAGGGCCAGGGTAGTAGGGCACCACATAAGGAGAGGGGTTCCATAAGAGAGGAAAAAAGGCATATGCCCATATTTGGAAGTGTACTGCTTTTAAAATGCTGGCATGTTTGAGACTTTGGACAAAAGTGGCAAGGAAAGCCTTGATCACATTTCTCCAACTGTATTCTTTGCATTTCAAGCTCCCAAACCCACAATCTGTTGCCTTTGGATTGAAGGTTTAAAAATAGCTCTCCAAACTTTTAGTACCCTGGCACAGTTTGGATTTTATTTAAGCCATATGCAAATGTTTTTACACATCTTTTTTTTTTTTTTTTTGCCCTGTGGTTTAAAAAAGAACAAAACTTCTTTATTGCTGAATCACTTCCATCTTTTAATTTGGCATTTATCATGAATAAGGATTTCAGGTATAAATAGCCTCTCTTATCCTGAATGCTGCCCAGGCAATGTCCATATTGGAGAGAGAACTCTTAAAACCCACATGTTAGTCTGATGTTACTGTAAGCTGCAGCATGGGAGAACACCAAGACTTTAACATTTTAGGCCAATCAGTGAAACATCAAAAAACCACTCTTTTTGGATTTTTAACCTCCAGTAATTCCTTGATGGACTCATTCATTCATTAACAAAACTCTATTGTACCCAACTATGTGAAAGATACTATGCTAAAAATGTAAGGGAAGGATCACATTATTTACAAATGACTTACATGTTTCCGTATAGTCACATAACCCAGTTTTTTGGTTATTGGGGTTCTTAATATTTAGTCTCTCATGGGCCTTTTAGCAATTCTGAGATGGTTATCAGTTCCACCAAGGGGTAGCAACAGTCTTACAAAAAGGTAGAGTGGATGGTGGCCCATTCCTGCTCTAAATTATGCTATCTTGTGATGCCATGCATCATGTAAAGGAGTAAGAAGTGAGCATTCATGCCCTGAAATATGAAAACCATGGCACTATCCCTATATTCTAGTTTCATTCCTGCAAACATGGCAAATCTCTTCTCGTAAACCCTTCACATAATGACATTGTCTACCAAGGAAATAAATTCTTGACACAGGCATTCTAAAGTCTTCGACAATCGGGCTCACACACACACATTTATTAATTAATCACTTTAGGCTATAAATGAATTATCCACCTCCAAGATTCTTCCTGACTTTGCTGGTCTCTGTGTCTTTGTTTTAGCACTCTTTCATACCTGAAATGGACTCTAAAGACCAGCTCTTCCCGTAAAAGTCTTCTTCTTTTAAGAGAAGAGAGCATTAGTTGCCTCTTACCACTTCCCAACAGCCTTTCCCATCTTTCAGTATCATCTACTCCCAACAGCTCAAAATCATCTCTCCCTTCTCAAATCATTTACAGTACTTTGCCTAGCCTTGTACTTTGCATGAATGCTTTCCCTTGTTAAAAAAATTCTAGTGCAGATCTTTGAGAACACCTTCCAATTAGGTTGTAAGCTCATTGAGAACAACGTCTATCTGTGCTTTCCCAGGTCACGGTCTTCTTTATGTGTAGTATGGTGTCTCCTACCTAACAAATGTTTGATGAATTCCATGGGCTGCAACTAAATCATGAAGGATATTTTTTATCCTACAGTGACTCCAGAAGAATATCTGCTTAGGCATGGGTGGACTATAACCTACATCACAGAAAAAGAGTGAAAAATTGGAAATAGTACAGAATTTTAAAACATTCAGTCTGGAGTCAAACCTCACTCATACTATTTGCTAATTGTGCGACTTTGAGCAAGTGAGTTTGTTTCCAGATCTCAGTTTACTAAATTGTAAATTGATATTTTTCAGGGTTCTAGCCTTCCCTAAACTTATGACCCTATGATTAGTGGAAGAAATAGTCACAGGAATGAAATTACAGACATTTTTGAAAGAGGAAAATAAATTTATTGTTGTTAAGTCATATCCAATTCTTCATGACCCAATATGAGGTCTTCTTGGCAAAGATACTGGAGTGGTGTTCCATTTCCTTCTCCAGTGAACTAAGCCAAACAGAGATTAAGTGACTTGCTCAGGGTCACACAGCTGAGAAGTATCTGAGACCAGGTTTAAACTCAGATCTTCCTGACTCCATGCCCAATGCTCCACCCACTGAGCTACCTACCTGCCTCCTATTAAAAACAAATAGGCATAGTTGAAAGCCTACTGGTAAAATTACAGGTCAGGAGAGGGGATGGTGAAGGATGAATAGAGTTAGCTTACTTTTTTTAAAAGGTAAAAACAGTTGAGGATAGAAAATCTCTCTCAAGCTAGGGCTCTGACTATATTAAACCTTGAATAATAAGATTTTCCAGACACTTATGGCAGACTTCTAATAATGATAAATTCATTGTTACAAATATTTAATGCCAGTCTTTTTTCTCTACTGAAGATAACAGATCAGATTTCTTAAGGTTTAAAAAACTGAGAAGAGATAATTGGAATGCATTGAATCAGGAAGAAGGAAGGGGTGCTACTTTGGACTAGTGGTAGAAGAGATACAATCTGATTTAGGAAAAATCAGAATTCAGTGCATTGAACATTCATTGGTTACCAACTATTTGTAAGACCCTAAGTTAAGTACTTTAGGAGATGCATAGATAAATGATACCTGGTCTAAATCTCTGTAGTCTTGTAGCTTATGGTCTAGTACAGCAATGGCCAACCTTTTAGAGACTGTGTGCCATGCCCTGCCCCACCCTAAACCAAGTGCCAGGTCACTCCCCCTTACCCCAGACAGAGGAGGGAGAGAATGCTTCCATTGGGCTGCTGGGCAGAGGGGTGGGTGAAATAAGGAATGTCCTCAGGCATACATGGAGAGGTGAAAGGGAGCAGTTCCACCCAAGTCCCTCTGCCTTTCCAGTAACTAACTCTAGTGGGCAACAGTGCATGTCCCCACAGTGAGGGCTTTGGCATGTGTACCATAGGTTTGCCATCACAGGTCTGGTACAAGAGATTAAAACAAAGTTATTGGTAACCAGAAAAGGCCCATAATTCTCCAATAAGTTCATGAAAACAATTATACTTTACCAACAATAGGCATTGCATAGTGCATCATAATATCCAAGAGGGGTGTATGGGGAATTCAGAGAGGACTAGCACTTTTTTGAGGTCTTGGTGAGGAGAGATTTAACCTGAGTGTTGAAGAAAATTGAAAGACAGGAAACAGAGAAAAATAGCTAGAACATTCCAGGCATGAGCAATAGCCTATGAAAGGGCACAGTCAGGAGATGGAGGGAGTGTCATAATCAAGGAAGATGATGAGTGTTGTTGTGAAGAACTCAGTGGCAAAGGCAAGCTGATAACATTAATCAGGTGTGATGAAGTAGTGATTCTTTTTCAGATATGGGTTTTACTACAAGGCCACTCAGTCTCTTTCAATTCTGAAGTTTTGTCATTGTGAGCTGGTGAAATAAATGTGATCTAGATCATTTGTATGCAGACATAGTAAGAATGAACCAGAACAGGGGCAATGAGGTGGCACAGTGGACAGAGCACCTGACCTGGAGTCAGGATGATCTGTGTTCAAATCTGACCTCCAATACTTCCTAGCTGTGTGACCCTTGCTGGTCCTTGTCCATCTATCTTAGAATTCCTAATAGGGAAAAGTTTAAAAAAGGAAAATAATGAACCAGAACAGAAAATCAGGATTTCACAGTTGGAAGCACTTTGACTATTTCATCATCACTAATGCCATTGGATTAAAAGTGAGCTTAGGACTCATTATTAATAACAACATCCTTGACTTTTCCATATCTACCTCAGCCACCTCTGACCTCACAGATTCCTCCTCTGAATGCTGAGTTCATGGTTGATATCACTAAGTAACTGCCCAAGGTTATCCATGCTCACTTTTCACCTACTCAATCCCTAGCTCTTTAGACTTTTCCATCTTGCCCCTGAGTAAGTTATCCTTTCTTCACCTTTCTCCCACCCCTCACCTTCCAATTCTCTTTTATAGATTACATTCTCCCATCAGAATGTAATCTGCTTGAGGGAAAGACCTGAGGGTTTTACTTATACCCCTAATGGTCAGATTAGTGCCTGGAATATAGTGATTAACAAATGTCTCATCTATTTATCTATCCATCTATCTTTATCTTTCTATTTTTCAGTCTTTCTTTTTATCTTAAATCTATTGGTGTATATAAATCAACAAATATTAATTGAGCACCTTCTCTGCACAAGGCACTATACTGAGTTGAAAGATGAAAAGTTCATATTCATTAGGCTTAGACTGAGAAGATTTGGGTTCAGATCTTAGCTCTTCCACTTATTATCTGTGTGCCCTTGGTCAAGTCATGTCAATCCAGTTTTCTCGCCTATAAAATGTGGCTACTGCCATTTGCATTTCCATTATCACAGGATTAACGTGATCACAAATATCAACTACTATGTTATAACATTCTCATTCCAGTGTGTTAGTTTTGTTTCTTCAAGTCAGTGTAAGATCCGATTCATTCATTCATCTTTTCTATTTCCCTTCTATATATACCTAGCACTCAGCTCAGATACTGAGCTTTTTTATTTGAAACTGAAAAATAAAATTTGTAAGTAAACGATATGTGTGTATATGTATACATACATATGTTTATAAATGTGGGGGGGGCATTAAATGGACTACAATACCAACACGTAATGTGATAGCACAGTCAAAAAAGTTAATGAAGACAATCAGCTAAGGCAAGAGAAATAAAACTAGGGAGGTAATAGTTTCATAGGATTCTGAAGTTTTGTGTTCAGTTCTAGTTGGCACTAAAGCTGTGAAGTGTCAAAAAGAGGGCAAATTATATCATGAAGTTCCTTGAAGAAACTAGTTATTTTTAGTAGAAGTCTTATTGTTCTTGACTTCAGCAGGTAGAAGCAGAGGCAATAAGTGTAAACTCAAACTAAGAAAAAACTTCCAGAAATTTGGAGTCACTCAAAAGTAGAATTTACATAACTTAGAAAGCAATGGTTTCCTCACTAAAAGTCTTCAAATGAAGGCTAAATTAATATTTTTTGAGAATGTTGTACATGGGATTCTTTCACAGAGTTAGAATGGAGTCAGTGGCTTCTGAGATCTATCTCAAATTTGAGATTCTGTGATAAATTAGGCAGGTAGAAAGATAGTGAGGCTGCCCCTTTAATGAAGATTCCTTCCTTGGGATAAATATAATAAAGTCATGTTGATTCAAAGACATGTGGTGTTACCAAAAGGATATTGATGTTTAAAAGACATAGTTTTGCTTTTTATTTCACAGAGTGCCTCAGAATCATTTCCCAAATACAATCCAGCTCACTCTCTTCCATTTCAATTATATATCACCCATTCCTTCTAATATTGTTCTCTTTTCTAAAAAGGGGTCCTTCTCATTGCTAAAACCAACTTTTACCTTTAATACCAGGCAGAGGCTACCAGGAAGCTATATCAAGAAAGGCATGGCTTAAACCTTGGCTCTTGGACCAGTCAAATCCCAAGGACAGCTCTGTCACTTTCAAGGGAAAACTAGCCTAACTTGCATTAGAAAATAGATTGAGATATTGTTCCCACCACAGCTTTCATGATACTGTTGTCTCCTAGTTGTCCTCCTACCTTTCTAACCACTTCTTCTCAGCCTCACATAGGAGTTCTGCAGTATTCTATGGTTTATTGCAACTATTGCAGTGCCATCCATAAAAAGGAATATATGGAGAACCCCAATCACTTATAGAAATGTCTTCTTCCACTTGTGTCTTTCTCTGGATATACTCCATGACAGTGGCAAAATTTTTGGTGAACGCACATCTTCTTGTTTTATGCCTCACAACACTCAGAGGATCCTTAAAGTTGTATCTACTGCTCAATGTTATCAGGAAACCTTATATCATCTTAACATATGGAAGAAACATATGGAGGAAAGCTGTTAGTCTTGCTCTTGATCAAATTGTTTTTAAATAATCAACAAGCAATAAGCAGAGTAGAATCTTGTATTTGCTTTACCTCTTGACCAATTTAGGTGAAAGGCATTTAAAGTTCTTTATAAGCTGGCTCCAGTACAGCTTTGTGGCTTATTACACATCACTGCCCCTTGTGAATTCTGTTGTCCAGCCAAAGCAACCAATAGTTCTTCCTCATAAAGTACAGCCCATCTCCAGTGTCCATATCTTGGCAGAGTCTTGCTCCATCGTGCCTGCAAAACATTTCCTTCTTATCTCTACCTCGTAGAATCTCTAGTTTCCTTCAATGTACAGCTTTACCACATCTCCTCCAAGAGACATTTCCTAATCCTCTAAGCTACTACTGCCTCCTCTGTCCCTCTTAAGACTGCTTTACCTTTATTTTGTAGAATTTTGTGTCCATATTTTTTCCTCTTATAATAGAATGTAAACTTCTAATAGCCAATGCTTTTTCATTTTTTGTTTTCCCAGCATCTATCAAGGCGCTTGACATGTAGAACAGTTTAATAAATGCTTAATTGACTATTGACTGTGACTTCCTATATGTTTGATAATTAATCCTTTGTTACATGTCAATTACTTCCTATAAAAATTTCACATAGGAAAGTAAACATTTTGGTCTGTGGTTATTGATGCTCTTTAGGTTGCCATTTTCTGTTGTAAATATCACCCATGATGTTTTCCCATTTACTCAGCATTTCCTTCTCTCTCTTCTATCCTGAAAATCAATTCCTCACTGTCTTCAAATAATGTTGCCTCTACCACTACTCTCCCTCCTTGGCCTTTTCTAGATGTTCTCCCCATCTTTTTTCTTCTACTTCTTCATATAACACAGTGCTGTTTCTAATTACTTCAATTAACACTTGGTGGTGATGGTAGGGCCTGTTAGAGTCCACTCTGCCAATGAGAGGTAATTAATAAATGCTTGTTGATTTAAATAGAACTAAAGGATGCTGCCAAGGCTTTTAAGACTTTAGTGTATCCCAACAGGAAATATAATCATTTAATCATAGAACCAAGGAGTAGAATGACAGTAACCTTCTGGATTGCTGTGTGAAGAGCACATAGATGATAGATAGATAGATAGATAGACAATAGATAGATCAATGCATAGATATATAAATGATAGATAGATGGATAGACTGATAGATGCAAAGATAGATGATAGATGGATAGAATAGATAGATAGAATAGAATAGAATAGATAGATAGATAGATAGATAGATAGATAGATAGATAGATAGATAGATAACTCTTCATACATATCTTTATATCAAGGTAATAATTTTAAAGCAGCCATCAAAGTAGAGGAAAAAAACTCTGAATTTTTCAATCTAGGGAGTATTAAAAGTGGTATGGACAACTATCCATTTGTAATAACTTGGGTACCTTCTTATTTCAAGGCAAGGGGATGATGCTTTTGGCCTGTCACTTTCCATTAGCAGCTCGGCTTGGTTTGGACTCCAAAGAACACAATGATCTTGCAAAGGGCTCCCCCTATTACAGCCCTTTCCAACTTCCTTTTTTGTATTATCTTCCCTGCAGGATACTGCAAGTTCTTTGAAAGCAAGACCTATCTTTCTTTTTCTCATTTGTACCCTCAGCATTTAATATAGTGAAGGACACATACTAGGCACTTCAATTTTTTATTGAATTATTAAATTAATTTAAGCCATCTATTTAAGCATTCCAAAGTCAATGAATAATAGAAGTAGAATTTGAAAAGATTTCAATTATAATCAAGTCCAATACCTGTTTGAACAGGAATTCCCTTGTCAGTATTCCCAAGCAGTCATCAATGCTCCTTGAAAATCTCGGGGGAGAGGGAATTTGCTACATCCTGAATCAATCCCTTTCCCATTTGGACAGATTCAAATAGTAGGTGTTTTTTTTTGTAAAAAATGAGCCAATTTTTTTTTGCTCTTCTATAATTTCCATCTTTTGGTTCTTTTGTCTTTAACTCTAACCTCCTGTTTTAGAATTGATACTAAGTATTGGTTCCAAGGCAGAAAAGCAGTAAAGTCTAGGTGATCGTGACAAAGTATCATACCCAGAACCACAGCTCGGAAGGGTCTGAAGTCATATTTGAACACAGGTCCTCATGACTCCAAACCAAGTGCTCTATCCATTGAGCCACCTAGCTGCTCTCCAAACTTTAGTTCTATTTCTACCCTTTAAAGTTAATAAGGGCATAAATAATCCCTCTTCTTTATACAAAATCTGAAATGTTTTCAGAGAGTAACTATGTCGCTTGACATTTTCTCTTCTCCAAGATAAACACCCTTCCCCTGCACCCTCATTCTTTTTATTTTCTTCATATGGCATGGTCTCCAGTTCTTTCAACATTTGGTTATCCCTCCTCTAGACACTCACAAGAATGAAGGTTAACCAGTGAACAATTGATGAGTTCTGTTGATAATTATCCAATGTCAAGAGGCTAAGAGAAAAAGCTCCTTAACATCTTTCACTTCCACCCCAACTGTCTTCTTCCTAACTTCCCTGTCACAGTCAATCTCTTCTTTAAAATTCTGGAATTATATTCACATTAATATTGGCACTGATGCTGGAAAAAGTAGGTTAATGTGCTTTCCCATGGCTTCTCTCAGTATATCTATAACTTTTCCAAACCAAAATTCTTCTCCTCAGCTATCAATCCCTATATCCACACCCTCTTTTAAGAATATAAGTTCCTTGAAGGCAGAGAAAGTAGACACTCTTAATTTGTATTCTCAGCATTGAGTACTGTGTTTGGTATGATACATGTTTTCCATTCATTCATTCAAGTTAAATGGACCCATTGTGTAAGACTTAAGGGAGAGGACATGGATGAGCTGTGATCTGTATTAATCATATGATACAATACAATAACAGTTGGCATTTATTGAGTATTTTGAGGTTAACAAAATACTTAACAAGTAATCTTACTTGATTTTCATAACAGCACTGTAATCCCTATTATCTCCATGTTACAGATGAGAAATAGAGACTCAGAAAAGTCAAGATGACTTGCCTATAGTTATGCAGCTAGTAAGCATAGAAAGTAAAGTTCAAACATTGGCTTTTCCTGACTCCAGGTCCAACATGCTTTCTACTATGACCCTCTGCCTGGTAGTGCCACAGGAGCTCAAAAAAAGGAAGAAAGATGCCAATGAGTAATCATAGAAAGGTTTTTTGAAGAAAGTAAAACTAGATAAATAAAATAAAATAAAACTTATTCTTGTAGGATAAGTGAACGTATAACTAGAAACAAAAGTCCATTTTGCTCTCTCCGGGGAAGAAGGTACAATTAATACCCGGATCTCTCTGCCTCTGTTTCTGTCTCTCCATCTCTGTCTCTCTCCTTCTCTCTCTTCTGTCATTTATTTAACAAGAGCCTTTTTTTGGGTGCCTACCACATTCATGGAGCTGTGCAAAGTACCTTGTTAGCTCAAGTGGGGTCTTTTGCTTCATTAATCCAGCTTAATTATTGTTATTAGGTAGGGGTCACAGTGGGTAGAGTGCTGAACCTACAGTCAGGAAAACATGAATTCAAATTCTCCCTTAGACACTTACTAGCTGTGTGACTGGACAAATCATTTAACCTCTTTCTAGGTCATTTTCCTGATCTTTAAAATAACAGCATCTACCTACCTCCAAAGGTTGTTATGAGAATAAAATGAGATTGTTTTTATAAAGCACTTTGCAAACCTTAACATGCTATATAAATGCTAGTTATTATTAATTTAAATCATAATAGTTCACTCAAATACATTTTTTCATATACGTTCTTTCATTTGATCTTCAAAGCAGATGTTAGTTGGGCAAATGTTCTCATATACATTTCACAAACATGAAAAATCAGTCTCAGAGATATTAGCACAGTGTCTGGCACATGGTTGGTATTTAATAAATGTTTATTGAGTTGAATTAAATGATTTCTTCAGAGATACTCAATAATTCAGGTCTCCAAAGTCCCCAAACCAGGTTTCTTTCTAATGCCCCATTCTGATTCTCAGTTTTCCTTCATCTGTAAGCCTATATAGTACAGGGATTCCCTCTCTCATCATTCCTCCTCCCCACCCCCCATCAAAAACTATGGAGATAAAAGAAAAGGCTGTATGAGCTCAAAGGATGGTGTTATACTGATGCGCCAATAACTGATATATTTTCCTTTTCGATTTCCAACACTCCAGCATTACTCAGAGCAAATTTTTCTTCGGTGAGAAGTAACAAAGGTCTCCAGCCTAATTTGTTTCACGTAGAGAACAGTAATTACTGTTCCAAACACTTAGGTTGCAAGGTTTGGTGCTCTGCATGTGTGTTCTACATTTCCAATATCTAGATCTCCAAAATACAGATCGGTATTACGTCTGACCCAAATTAAAGTTCAAAAGGCATTTCAAGTTTTCTTGAAGTCATTGATGACCACCACAAAACTCGTTATCAGCACTATTGGGACTGTACATTTTTAAGTTTCCTACATATGCTTTTAATTTTTTTACTCATTACTGATGTTAAAAAAGGTTAGATAACTAAAGCATGGAAATGACTAATCACATAATCGTGGATTAATCATTGAAATGGAGTCTTGCAGTTTACAGATGAAAAAACTGAGGCTGTGAAGAGTGACTTGTCCATGGTAACAGAGATCCTTAGTGGCAGAGTTGAAAATAAAATGGGTGATGGGTTAGAAAGGTATAATGACTAAAACAGAAATGGGTAATTGGAGAGAGACCTGAGAACCACTCATGACCTATGAGCATTGCTTTTATGCTCTTAACTGGCTAGTTAAATTTGGGGCAGGAAAACAAATTGGAGCAGGTACCTTAAAAATGTATGAAGTTGATATATCCAAATCTTATTTTTAAAGTTTAGAAAACCAAGGCTGAGACAACTTTAGAATATCATATGCAAAGTTAAAACGCTAACTTAGAGGAGCAGGCAATACTAGGATCCAGATGTCTCATCACGCAAAGTATTAGATTTATGGTTGGAAGGTATCTTAGACTATATTCTCCTACCCATTATTTTACAGATGAGGAAACTGAGACTCTGAGAAGTAACATCTTTTCCAAGAATATAGAGGTAAAAAATGGGGTTAGCTGGAGTCAAATCTAAGTCTTTTAACTCAAAGTCTAGCAATCTTTCCACCATATCACATTGCCACCCCTTTCTACTACACCACTACCATACTATAATGGCTCAAAGTTTCTTCCTCCAAGGTCAATAGCACAGGGCAGGAGCAAAGCCAAGAATACTAAGCCTCACATTTCTACCTGACTCCCAATCACTGGTTTTTAGTAACTAACCACAATGCTGTCTTCAGCTTAAAATAAGTAACCTCTAATTGTTTGCTTTTAACTAAATCGTTTTTACTCTATGTTAGAAATCAGAGATCAGTCTGAAAGCTGGTGTAGCAGATGGGGAAATCCAATGCCTTAAAACCATGTCTACCAGCTAAAAAGGAAAAAAAGAAACAAAGGGTGACATTAATTGGACCTTCTTTCCCCCTGTTCCCTCTCCACCGAAAGCTGGAGGGGAAGTATGAAAATTCAGGCCTAGTAGCCAACTTGGAAATTTAGCACTCTCTCCCTTAAAAAAAAAGAGAAATCCAGCATTATTACTCTAGCAAAAGTTTTGCAGCAAGGGTTCAAAATAGCCACCAGAACAGATGGGCTCCCATATTCTGCTGAAACCTATGTATCCCTTCGGTTGACATTCCTTGTTTCATAAAGTACTTGGAGAGTAGAACATGGATACTCAAGGAAAGAAAGGCAAAAACTAAGTTTTATATATATATACATATATAT
>NC_058130.1:683319680-683363438 GCF_016433145.1 Gracilinanus agilis
CCCCCCCCCCCCCCGCAGGAGGGAGTGGCAGACCTTTAGCTAAGTTGCCCTCAAAGCTAATAGTAATCACTCCTAATATCTAAATAACTAAATGAATAATTAAAATGCTATCAAAATGAAGGTCTAATTCCACTAGATAGGCAAACTCCTGAGTGGAAACCACAATGGCTTTTGCCACTATGGCCTCCCAGGCAGACCCCAAACCAGGAACAGCGAGCAGAGTGACCTGCTCCCCTCAACTCCCTGGAGTCAACTGTTTAACTCCCTACCAACTTCCCCCTCACCCAGAGTTCTCCGGGGTGGGGGGAGTCCCTCAGAATTCTGGGTGAGGCTTAACCCTATATACTTCAGAAATTCCATACTGCCATTTTCTATATTACAAAAGTCAAGCAAAGTAATTTTAGGAGAAGCAGTATGAAGGTAGCTAGATGGCCCAGTGGATATAAAGCCAGGCCTGGATACAGGAGGTCCTGGGTTGAAATCTTACCTCAAACACCTCCTAGATGTGTTACCCTGGGCAAATCACTTAACCCCAATTGCCTGGGCCTTAACACTCTTCTATCTTGGAACTAATACTATCACTTCCAAGAAAGAAGAGGAAGGAAGGAAGGAAGGAAGGAAGGAAGGAAGGAAGGAAGGAAGGAAGGAAGGAAGGAAAGAAGGAAAGAAGGAAAGAAGGAAGGAAAGAAGGAAGGAAGGAGGGAACAAGAATGGAAAGATGGAGGGTGGGAGCAAAGAAGGAAGATTTTAATGGAAGAAATAAGGAACTGGAAATACTTGGCCTGATGTTACCATGTTGCCTGTATACTATGCTTTGACCTTATTGAAACATTTTCACTTTTGTGATCTCATTTGATCTTTACAATAACCCTCTGGCAAGAAGATTTCTGGTCATCCTTTGAACATTGGCTGCACATTCATCCACTCTCCTAGAAACAATTTTCTTAGAATGGGAGATAGAATATTCCTTGATCTCTACCACCTGTTGCAGGCTTCCCTTACTAGCATCACTCAGCAACCTCTCTTTCTCTTTCATTCAGTTAAATTTTTCCACCATTTCATATTATATTAGCTTTTGTATAGCAGCCTTTAGGGCTTTTCCCTTTCATCTAGAAGAATGACTCATCATTTTCCTCTCTTCCCCAACTCCTTGTGCTATATACTGTGTGGTCTTAAACATCTACAATGATGTGTTCTCAAGCTCTCTAAACTCTCAATTCTTCAGTATCCTTAAATTATATGACCTACTCCTTCATATCAACTCAAGCACACACAGATTGTCTTATCATAACCTAAGCATTACTTCCCACACTCTTTTCACCTCCCTTTTTGGTGTTATCCACCCTCACTGGTATATAAGTTCTCCAGTACAGGATTGTGTGACCAGCAATGTGATGGACTAGACTTTTTTTCTCCAATCCCCAAGACCTCTCATATCTCTCTGAAATAGGAATTATGTGCAAAAGATAAAGTAATTTCAGTTATCCTCATCATCTCAGACATGAAAAACCCAAACAAGATGAAAACTTGATTAACCAGCAACAAAAGAATCCCTAAATTTTTCACATTAGATATCAACATGGCAGTGGTATATGCCACAACAGATCTCAACCAGAAACTTGAGGAACATGTGTGTGTGCATGTGTGTGTGTGTATGGCTATGTGATAGCCCACTAAACTTGTGGGAAAGGAATCCAGCTTCTAGTTGGGACCAGTTCTGTCTGTTCTCACAGAAGTCACTTGGGGTAGAAACCAGGGAGTAACCTGAAATACCTTTGAAAACCAGCCACCAGAGAAAGCACCATCACAGGAGGAGTCAAAAAGTGATCAATAAGTAGCAAGAAAATAAAGGCTACAGGGAGGGAGGAGTGAAATTACTAATAATCAGGAGGAAGAAAACACTATTAAAGACTGTAAGCATAAAAAAAGATGAATCAATAATAGCAAAAGGAAATATGATGTTCAAAACAGCTGAAAACACAGATTCATAGGAGAATTCTATCAAATTGTTAAAGAACAGTTAGTTTTCGTATTACAAAAATAATTTTCAAAAATTTAGAAGGAAAGGATCTTATCATAATCTTTTTTATGAGACAGAACTATTACTTAATCCAGGAAAAGATAAAGCATGAGAGAACTATAAGCTAATATTAAAGAATATCAACTTAAAATATTTTCTCCAAGAAATTATTCCTTATGATCAAATTAGATATATATCAGAGATGCAATGTTGATTTACTATCAGGAAATCAATCGACATAAATATATTAAAAACAAAAATATTAAAACCATATGACTATCTCAATAGATTTAGAAAATGAATTTGATGAAGTATAACACTCTGCAAAAGCTCTACAAAGTATAGGCAAAGAGAGAATTTTTAATATCATTAAAAGTATCTGTCTAAAACCAAAAGTAAGTATCACATGCAATTTTGCAAATTTCCCAGTAAATACAACAGTAAAGCAAGTATGCCCACTCTTATCCATTGTTATTTGATATAATTGTGGAAATGCTAGAAATGAAAATAAGAGAAAGAAATTAAATGTGTAAAGGATGATAAAGAAGAAATTAGACTATTTCTTGATGATATGATAGTTTATTTGAAGAAAACGGGGGGGGGGTGCAGCTGGATAGCTCAGTGAATTGAGAACCAGGATTAGAGACAGGAGGTCCTAGGTTCAAATCTGGCCTCAGGCACTTCTCAGTTGTGTGACCCTGGGTAACTCACTTGACCCCCATTGCCTACCCCTTACCACTCTTCTGCCTTGGAGCCAATACACAGTATTGACTCCAAGACAGTAGGTAAGGGTTTTTTAAAAAAACTAGGTAATAAGGAAAGACACTAATTGAGATAATTAAAACCTAGCTTCAACAGAGTTGGAAGCTACAAAATAAATACTCAAAAATCAATGCCTTGGACTTCCAGGGATAGAGCCAAGATGGAGAAGTAACTAGAGCAGCAGCTCCCTGTCACCATGAAAATACTTTCCAACCAATATTTAAATATCACCACAAAACAAATAGAAGAGTAAAAGAACCAACAAGGAGAAAGAGCGAAACAACTTTCAAGAAAAGAAAAACCCAAAAGGTAGGCAGAAACCATCTGGGGAACTGAGGTGAGAGGAGATCAAAGCCAGAAAGAGGCTATAGCAAAAGTGAAGAGCAAGCCAAGAGCAAACCACAAACTCCCTACTACCACCACCCCACATCTGCTGTCACAGGTGGTATATGTTGGTGATGGAATACTATTGTGCTCAAAGGAATAATAAACTGGAGGAATTCCATGTGAACTGGAAAGACCTCCAGGAATTGATGCAGAGTGAAAGGAGCAGAGCCAGAAGAACATTGTACACAGAGACTGATATACTGTGGTAAAATTGAATGTAATGGACCTCTGTACTGTGAGCAATGCAATGACCCAAGAAAATTCTGAGGGATTTATGGAAAGGAACACTACCCACATTCAGAGGAAGAACTACAGGAGTAGAAACACAGAAGAAAAACAACTGCTTAGACACTTGGGTTGATGAGGACATGATTGGGGATGTAGACCTGAACACACCCATGTAACTGTCAATAATGTGTAAATAAGTCTTGACTGACCACACATAATAAAACCAGTGGAAATGCAAATTAGCTACAGTGGAGGGGGGCGGAAATATTGATTGGACACAGAGTCTGGAAGAGCTCAAAAACCATTTAAGAGAGGCAGAGGAAAAGTGTGAAAGAGAAATGAAAGTGAAGTAAGAAGAAATGAAAGTGATACAAGGAGAAAGGAAAGTGATGCAAGAAGAAATGGGCCAATTGAAAAAGGAGAACCAAAAACTGACAGGAAAACCAGGCCTTAAAATTAGAATTGACCATCTAGAAACTAATGATTTCATGAGAAATCAAGAAACAATAAAGCAGAATCAAAGGAATGAAAAAAAACAAACAGAAGAAAATATCAAATATCTTATTGAAAAAATAACTGACCTAGAAAATAGATCTAGAAGAGACTATTTGAGAATTATTGGACTAACTAAAAACCATGATGAAGAAAAAGCCTTGGACATCAATATTACAAGAAATCAAAGATAACTTCTCAGAGATCCTTGTATAAGAAAATAAAATTGAAATTGAAAGAATTCACAGATCAACTCCAGAAAGAAATCCTCAAATGGCAACTTCCAGGAAGGTAATAGCCAAATTCAAGAGCCACAAAGCCAAGGAAAAAATACTTCAAACAGCCAGAAAGATACCATTCAAATACCATGGAGCTACAATCAGGATTACACAGGACCTAGTAGCTTCTACATTAAAGGATTGAAGGCATGGAATATGATATTCTGGAAGGCAAAAGATTTGGGGTTACAATCTAGAGTCACTTATGCAGCAAAACTAAGTATATTCTTTCAGGGGAAAATGGTCACTCAATAAGATAGGAGATTTCCAAGCATTCCTGAGGAATAAGCCAGACCTAAACAAAAAATCTGAAGTCCACACACAAGACACATGAGAAGTCCAAAAAAGGTAAATAAGAAAGAGAAAATTTAAGGGACCCATTAAGGTAAAAATGTTTATGTGTCTACATGGAAAGAGGATTTCTGAAATTCTCAAAAATTACTCTTAGTAGTAGAGAAGATAGAAGGAATTTACTCAGAAAGAGGGTGAAGAAGTAAGCTGATTATGATGATATGATGTATATGTAAATGTGATGATATGGAATGATATGTATGTATGATATGATATGTATGCATATGAATGATATGTAAAAAATTCAATGGCTTAAGCTCTTTTTGGGGTGACAAAGAATTGGAAACTATGAGGATGTCCCATCAATTGGGGAATGGCTGAGTAAATTATGGTATATGATTATAATGGAATATTACTGTGCTATAAGAAATGATAAAAAGGGTGATTTAAGAAAAACCTGGAAAGACCAATATGAACTAACGCAAAGTGAAGTGAGCAGAGCTAGTATACAGTAATAACATTATATGATGAACATTCATGAATAACAGCTATTCTTGGCAATGCATTGATCCAAGAAAATCCTCAAAGATTTATGATGAAAAATGTCATGTACCTCTAAAGAAAGAACTGATAGAGTCTGAATTCAGACTGAGACATTCTATTCTTCATTTCATTTCTTCACTTCTATTTTGCTTGTTCAAGTTCTTTTTCACAAAATTACTAATATGGAAAGATATTTTACACTATTACACATGTAGAATCTATATGAGATTGCTTGCCCACTTAAGGAGGAAGAAGGGGAGGGAATGAAGAAGGGAAGGTGAGAAATTGCCTCAAACTTTCAAAAAGGATAAAATATTATTTTTCAAGTAATTGAGAAAAAATGAAAAAGAAAAAATCAATGGCTTATAATAACAACAACATCCAAGAGGCAATAATAGAAAGGGAAAACTCATTCTAAATAATAAAATATTTGGGAATCAATCTATCAAAGCAAACAAAAGTCTTGTGTAGATTCTATTACAAAGTGCTCCTTAAAGAAATAAAAAAAATCAAAACTAAAAAGCTAGTGATCATGGCTTGGCTGTGTCAATATAACAATGAAAAATGACAATACTATTAAAATTAATTTATACATTTACTAGTATACTAAATTTCCCGGTGATATATTAAAGGACTTGATAAAAAATAACCAGATTCATTTGGAAAAAACAAAAGGCTTAGGATATCAAGAGAAATGATGCAAAAGGGTAAGGAATAAGAGGGAATAGCACTTTCAGCCTTTAATTTATATTCTAAGTATCTGCCATCAAAACCATTTGGTACTGTCTTAAAAGAGAGGGCAGGGTAGATTAATGGAACAGACCAGAAAAGGGACAATCAGAAACAATGGAACTCAACCTACTTTTCAATAAAGTGGAAATATAAATTGCTTGAAAAATAAGTCTGTTTGAAAAATTCTAGGAAAACTATAAAGCTAAGTCTAGCAAAAATTAAACTTATACCAATACTTTAGGCTACATTATACAATGAATTCTAAATAAGTGCATGATCTCAATATTGAAAATAAAACTATAAAAAAATTAGAAGAGAAGCATATTATATACCTCTCACAGCTATGGATAGGCATATTCGTAACAAAACAAGGGAGAGAGGTAATTTCAAAAGATAAAATAGAAATTCAAAAAGATAAAATAGATAAATAGATAATAGATAATAAAAAAGATAATGTAAGGCTTATATACAGACAAAATTAGGGCACCTAGGACAAGAAGGGTAGAAATTGAATAGGAAAAAAAATTTGCTGAAGTAGATAGACATATTATCTTCATTTCAGAAATGAAGAAACAGAGAAACAGAAATTAAGTGAATTGCCCAGTGTCACACATCATTAAGCATCTGAGGTGAGTTTTGAACTCAAGTCTTCATATCTTTAGACTTGAAACTCTATCTTCTGTGCCCCTTAACCATTCCCAAATAGATAAACGGTCAAAGATAGTAATCATCTGTTCTCAAAAGAAGAATTACAAACTATTAGCAACTACATGAAAGAATGTTTCAAATCACTAATAAGAGAAATATAAATCAAAACAACCCCAAGGTTTCACCTCAAACTCTATAAATGGGCAAAGCAATATAAAATTGGAATAATCAATGTCAGCGAAACTGTGGGGAAATGGCACACTGGTCCATTGTTGTTGGAGCTGTGAATCAATAGAACTTTTCTGGAAATCAATTTGCAAAAATGCAAATAAAGTAGACTGAAATGTTTAGATCCCTTGTCCCACTTATAAGAAGAAAGTCTGATATATACCAGATTATTTATAGTAGCGCTTTTTGATATAGCAAGGAACTGATAGCAAAGTAGATTCCCATCAATTGGGTAATGGTTAAACAAATTGTGATACATGAATGAAATGGGACATTACTATGTGGTAAGAAATGACAAATGTGATAAATACTGAGAGGTATAGAAATATCTACATGGAATAATGTAGAGCCAAGAAAAAAAATATACACACTAACTATGACAACGTAAGTGAAAAGACGACCACACACAGAAGAGAATGTTGTAAAACTATAAAGAGCAATGATGGCTTGAAAGCATAGACATGAAAGGACAATCTCAACTGACCCCTTTGAAGAGATGAAGTTCCATAAGTGTTGAACATTGTATATATTCTCAGACTTCTTCAATATGCATTGATCAGCTAATGCTGATTTTCTTTTTTTGTTTTAAAAATCCCATTTCTTGTATAGGATGGCTTTCTGGGAGAAGGGAAGGGATACTAGAGAAAAAACAATGAAGTAAAAATCAGGAAAAACATTTTAAAATAATTTAAAAAAATAAAATGTAAGCCTACCTCTAACTCCAGTCTCCCTGGGCATTTATTACTTACTGGGCAGCATTGATAATCTAGCCAAATTGGCTTTCTCTCAGGTCCCCCCATGTAACAGCTCTTGACTTTATGCTTTTTTGCTGATCATCTCCTTTTCTTGGAATATACTCCCACATCTCCTTGACCTCACAGAATTCCTTTCTTTCTTCAAGACTCAGTTCAAACACCTTTTTGCATAAAGCCTCTCAACTTCTATTTTCCTTCTCAAACTACTCCGTTTAGCTACTTCATATTTATTTTCTTTAAATGACTTATGAGCTCTGAAATATGAGAAGTCCAAATACCCAATGAATTTGTTTTTCTTATTATTAAAAATTAAAAGTGGAAATATGGTTATTATTGACCTATGCAGATTTATTATATTCCAATACCCTATGTCCATAGGACTTCCCTACCTCCTTGCCCATAACTTTCTCTCCCTATGCATAGCTCCATTCTGACAGCTGCTCCCAAGACTGGTGATGTTGATCCTAGTCCATAATAACATTTCTGAGGAGCCTCAGCCATGCTTATTTCACTTTGCTTAACTTAGCCTTTGGTTTTTCCTTTCTCTTTGCCAAAAGTCTGTCCTGTGTATAATCTCTCATCTACTCCTCTCCCCTTAATAGCACCGCTTTAGGTTTTCATTGTCTTTTCCTGTTAGAATGTAGCCTCCTTGAAGGAAGGAACTGTCTTATTTACTACTATTTCAGTCTTCCCAACTTATCATAGAGCTTAGCATAGAATGCGTGTATAAAAATAAATGCTTGTTTCTATCTAGCCAGCTCTCTCTCTCTCTCTCTCTCTCTCTCTCTCTCTCTCTCTCTCTCTCTCTCTCTCTGTCACACACACACACACACACACACACACACACACACACACACACACATATCAGGAAAACCTGAGTTCAAATCCATACTCAGGTATGCAACTCTGGTTGTCATTTCACCTCTGTCTCAATTTCTCAATTATAAAATGGGGATAATTATAGCATTTCCCATCGTTGTTAAGAATATCAAATGAGATCATTTTAAGCACAGTGCCTGACAAAGAATAGACACTGAAAAAATGATTCTTTTCCTTTGCCTACACATCATCTTTTTATTATATATATAATATATATGTACATATATATGTACATATATATATATATTTATATTTGCAGGTATCTGCTATTTTTCCTATTAAAATTTAGCTCCGAGATTAGGTATATTTTATTCTTTGTACTTATATGACTAATGACTAGCATAATTTTTGTCACATAGTAGCTGCTTAATAAATAATTATGGATCTGGGTACTTACCCAGAACCAGCCTTCTAGGGTATCTTCAAACAACGCCACCAGTATAAGCTACATAAGGACAGGGACTATCTCTCTTATATTTATATCCCAATGTTTAGCATGGTGACTGGTACAAAATGCTTAATAAATATTTTTTCATTCAGTAATTTTAAGGGCAGCAGCTATTGTTAACTCCAGTTGGCAAGCTAAGAAACTGATTTTAAATGTGCTTTAGTGGAATTTACCTAAATAGAAAAGCCAGGACAGAAATCAGTTTGTCCTGATTCCAAGTTCCATTACTGAGATGGCTTGAGATTCTCTTGAAAATAACTGGAATGCAATTCCATCTTATCTGATCCCACTTCAATCACTACTAAATTGCATAATTATGCTTGAGAATATTAGACATAGAACTATGAGAACTAAGAAATGTGTTGCAAAGCAGCTCACAAATGAAAGACTAGGCACTTCACTGGGTAAAAAGAGATCCTTCTTTCCCATGGTGGGAAGATTTAGAGACAAAAGGACCTTAGAGTTCATATAGGTTAGTGAAATGATAGAATTTAACCCCCCCTTTTAACAAATAAAGAAACTGAGGCACAGAGAAGAAAAATTGCTATAGGGGCGATCAGTAGAAACTAGCAGAACTGAGATTTGAACCTCTTTTTTTTTTGACTCAGGTACCCTTTCCACTATATATGTGTGTGTGTATGTGTGTGTGTGTGTGTGTGTGTGTGTGTGTGTGTGTATGTATGTATATATAGTTTCTGCTACTGAGATAACCTGACTAAATGGAAAATTGGATTAGATAACTTCTAAAGTGATTTTTTAAAAATTAGATCTTCATGTAGAAGTTGAATAATAGAAGTGGGAGGGTTACAGACTGAAAAAGGAGGGGAGGAATGGGAAGCTAGGAGGTAAACTTTGCCAGACTTTGGATAAAGAATTGACAAGCACACCACCTTCTGGTAAAATCATGCGTAGCCAATGGAAAATGGAGAATAAAAACAATCTGCATTTCAATTACCTTGCTTTAATTCAGAGTATTGGCATAAGGAAGACTAAGTTCAAATCCTGCCTCAGAAGCTTGCTAGCTGACAATCCTGGACAACTGATCTAAATTTCCCTTCTGTAAAATGGGAATAATAGCATCTACCTCATAGAGTTGTGAAGATCAAATGGGATAATATGTATAAAATGCCTCACAAACATTTAAACACTATATAAATGCTACCTATTAGTAGTTAGCATGTCAGTTGATGGCACCATTATTTTATTGGCCACTTACAATTCAAATCTGAATTAGATCACCTTGAAAACTCCTACCACTATGCATTCACTAGGTTCAGTCTATAACTGGAACATACTTTATTCTTATTTTCACCTTTTGAAATCTTTTTCCCCTTTCAGAAACTGCTTTCATATTTACTTCCATGAAGTTTTCTAAAAAGCACTTACCTTCTAGCTTAAAATGATCTCTCCCTATTCAAATTTTTATATAGCACCTGGAGGTATCTCCTCAGTCATTTACATTTGAGGCCCCTATGACAAGTTATATCAGGTTTAAATTACTTTGTAAGTCAGATTCTCTCTGTAAATCATAACACACAAGTTCCTACTTATAAGTTTACCATCTACACTCAATATAATGCCTGCAAAAATCTTCATTTTTTCTCAGAATAAGGAAATAAATTTATTAGTTCTCACTGTTATTTTGGGGAGGATTTTCCTCTACTGAAGGAGACCTTCTCCTTCATAAATCAAAATCTTTTGGTACACAAAACAATCAGTCAGTTGATCCATGGTCACACAACTGATAAATGTTTGACTGAATCTAATGTCTGGGATTACACTACAATCAATAGTTCCAGATTACTATCTGACTTAGGGTTAGAAAGTCCTTGCAACATCTTTAAGTTGAAGGTTGATAGTGTACACCCCTTTACAATAATTTTAATGGCAACATTTTTAATGGGCAGCAAAAACATGCCTGAGTCTAACTACATTTTTTTCTTCTAATATTCTTCTTCCTTCTGTCAAGATTCTTTGGCCTGCCATAAAATGGAAGGAATAGATAAAAAACAAAAAAAAAAAAAAAAGAAAAATAGACATCTGGTGTTCAATCTCAAAACTTTGTTTCAGATTCTTGCCTTTATTAGATATGTATGGTCAGCATCACTTCTCAGACTTTTAGCTGCCCTTCATTTTGATCCATCCTTTCTCTTAGTCTCACTCTACCTTGTGTATGAATTAAAATTCTCTGAAGACAGGAAGTGTTATTTGAAAAAAATGTATCCCCAGGAAATAGCAGAAATTGGTACAAAGTAGGAGATTAATAAATTTTGGATATGATTCAACTCAACAAATATTTTTAATTTTCCTGATATCCTTTGTTTATATATGTTTCTCCTACTTCCATAGAGTCATTCTTTGTAACAATTTAAGAAGAAATAATTCAACAAAAGCTAAGCAAAAACCATATACACTATCATATACTATATGATATACTATATATATGCAATGTTCCACATCAACAGTGCCACCCCACCATATGCACATATTCTCTTCATTTTCTCTTTCTTTTTCTCTCCCTCTCTCTGTCTGTCTGTCTCCATCTGTGTGTGTGTGTGTGTATATCTGTCTTCTCTGAAAAGAAGAAATAGAGGTACATTTTTTCCTCAGATTTTGAGTCAATTAAATAGCATTCAATTTCAAAATTTAGAGGGGAAGACATTTATTAAATTTTTTGGTAAACATCACTAGACAGCTTGAAGCAAAGGAAATATTAATATTGTGGCTTAAGTAGGAAATACTATTCTTCTTAAGGAACAGAAAAAATAAAAGAAATTTTTGAGAAGGATGGTAATTGGGAAGAAAAATTGTGGGGAAGAAAACATATTCTAGCACCCTTTTTCTGCCAGATAAATACTCCTTTAATTAAATATGGTTGGAAGTTAACAGCAAATATTTATTTAGTAATTAATGTATGCAAAGTAATATTCTCAGTGTAAATGATGCAAAGAAATAAAAGTTCTGATGGTGAGATGATTTGGAAAACAAAACAAAAACACAAAAAGAATAAAAAATAAAATAAGAGTAAGACCTAAGAGGTGAAGTAAACCCACCACATCAAAAACCTAACATTGCCATTCTTCAAAACCTGCTCTTCTGTCTATCTTGTGTATCTTTCACATCTGATCAGTAGCAAATTGCTAAAGAGAGCATCTACATAATACGTTACAGAATAATAGAACTTCAGAATTTGGAGGAGCTTAAGAGGTCATCTAGTACATTATTGTTGTTGTTATAGCAGCTGATTTTTTATGTTGCTTTATTTAAAGGATTTAATTTGAAACTCAAGACAAATCCCTCCAGGTAAGTATTACAGCCATTGTCCCCAACTTCTAAATGAGAAAACATTCATAAAAGTAAACCAACTTACCTGTGTTAACATAGCATATTCATTCATCCATTAATTCCTTATATTGAGGGTCATAAATAGCATTTAACTAATCAATTAATTTTAATACAATTAATAATCAATCAACAAGCATTTATTTAAAATTTACTATATGCATGGCATTAAGGATACAGAAACAAAAATGAAATCATTCATGCCTTTAATTAATTTAAATTCTCCTGTGGGATTGAGAAGGAATGGTCACAAGAAAGTATATACAAAATATATACACAATTTTTCCCCAGAGTGGAATAGGACAATATTAGCAATTATTAGCTAATATGAGACGCTGGATCTGAAACCAAATCTTTCTGATTCCATGTCCAACTCTCTCCACTATGCTGTAAATTTAAATATTAAAAATTATTATTACCAACAGGGTAACTAGAAGAAGTTTACATAGAGGGAACAGGGACAAACTGTATAGGGTGAAATGTCAAGAGATATATAAATATATATATATATGTATATATATATGTATGTATGTATAAATATATACAAAACTGGGGGGGAAGAAGATAACAATAAGAAAAAAAGGAAAGCAAACAAAAAAGAATAAATTTATATTCCATAAAGAAGCACATGAGATTAACAGGGAAAAATAACAATACACTGTAAGGGTAAAGAGGTTAGAGAGAGGAAACATTCAATACTTCAGTGCATTGAAATCAACTTATAGAAGAACAATTAGATCCATAGGGGCAGAAAATTGATTCACGCCCTATAGAGAAGTAGAAGGGTAACAAAGGGACTGGTGGGGAGGGAAGCAATACTAGGGAGGGAGAGGGCTTGGGTGGGGGGGGAGGGAAGCACCTCCTGGCTTTAAAGAACAATAAGAGGGGAATAAGAAGGGAGGGGGGAGAAAGGGAAGTACAACAAGGGAGGGGATTATAGGAACTGATTAAAAACAAAACACTGGTATAGAAGGAAACAGTGAAAGAAGAAAGGATAGGACTAGGAGAGAGAATCAAAATGTCTGGGAATGCAGAGTTGATAATTATAACTCTGAATGTGAATGGGATGAACTCACCAATAAAACAGAAGCAAATAGCAGAGTGGATTAGAAACCAAAACCCAACAATATGTTGTTTACAAGAAACACACATCAGACAGACAGACAGACATAGAATGAAAATGAGAGGATGGAGCAAAATCTTTTGGGCTTCAAATGAGAAAAAGAAGGCAAGGGTGGCTATCATGATCTCTGACAGAGCCAAAGTAAAAATAGATAAGGTTAAAAGAGATAGGGAAGGTTACTACATCCTAATAAAAGCCAGTATAAACAATGAAGAAATATCAGTACTCAATATGTATGCACCAAACAGAATAGCTTCCAAATTTCTAAAGGAGAAGCTAGTGGAGCTCAAGGATGAAAAAGATAGCAGAACCATACTAGTAGGGGACCTGAACCTTCCCCTATCAGATCTAGATAAGTCAAACCAAAAAATAAATAAGAAAGAGATAAGAGAGGTGAATGAAACCCTAGAAAAATTCAAGTTAGTAGATATTTGGAGAAAAATAAATAGAGACAAAAAGGAATACACCTTCTTTTCAGCAGCACATGGAACATTCACAAAGATAGACATGTAATAGGGCACAGAAACATGGCAAACAAATGCAAAAAAGCAGAAATAATAAATGTAACCTTCTCAGATCATAATGCAATAAAAATAGTTATTAGTAAGAATACATGGAGAGGCAAACCAAAAACTAATTGGAAATTAAATAATATGATTCCCCGAAATAATTTAGTGAAAGAACAAATCACAGAAACAATTAATAATTTCAATGAAGACAATGACAATAATGAGACATCTTACCCAAACTTATGGGATGCAGCCAAAGCAGTTCTAAGGGGAAAATTGATATCACTGAGTGCATATATTAACAAATTAGGGAGGGCAGAGGTTAATGAATTGGGCATGCAACTTAAAAAACTAGAAAATGAACAAATTAAAAATCCTCAGATGAAAACTAAATTAGAAATACTAAAAATCAAAGGAGAAATTAATAAAACCAAAAGTAAAGAACTATTGAATTAATAAATAAGAGTAGAAGCTGGTATTTTGAAAAAACAGATAAAATAGACAAAGTACTGGTTAATCTAATTTAAAAAAAGGAAAGAAGAAAACCAAATTAATAGTATCAAAGATGAAAAAGGAGACCTCACCTATAATGAAGAGGAAGTTAAGGCAATCATTAAAAACTATTTTCCCAATTATATAGCAATAAATTTAGTAATCTAGGTTATATGGATGAATATTTGCAAAAACATAAATTGCCTAGATTAACAGCAGAAGAAATAGAATACTTAAATAATCCAATATCAGAAAAAGAATTTGAACAGGCCATTAAAGAACTCCCTAAGAAAAAATCACCAGGGCCTGATGGATTCACAAGTGAATTCTATCAAACATTCAAAGAACAATTAATCCCAATACTATACAAATTATTTGATACAATAAGCAAAGAAGGAGTCTTACCAAATTCCTTTTATGACACAAATATGGTACTGATTCCAAAGCCAGGCAGATCAAAAACAGAGAAAGAAAATTACCGACCAATCTCCTTAATGAATATAGATGCAAAAGTCTTAAATAGAATACTAGCAAAAAGACTCCAGCGAGTGATCAAGAGGGTTATTCATCATGATCAGGTGGGATTTATACCAGGAATGCAAGGATGGTTCAACATTAGGAAAACCATCCACATAATTGACCATATCAACAAGCAAACCAACAAAAACCACATGATTATCTCAATAGATGCTGAAAAAGCCTTTGACAAAATACAACACCCATTCCTACTGAAAACACTAGAAAGTATAGGAATAGAAGGTTCTTTCCTAAAAATAGTAAACAGTATATATCTTAAACCATCAACAACCATCATATGCAATGGGGATAAATTAGAATACTTTCCAATAAGATCAGGTGTGAAACAAGGATGCCCATTATCACCTTTATTACTTAACATTGTACTAGAAACACTAGCAGTAGCAATTAGAGAAGAAAAAAAATGAAGGTATTAAAATAGTCAAGGAGGAGACTAAGCTATCACTCTTTGCAGATGATATGATGGTCTACTTAAAAAATCCTAGAGAATCAACTAAAAAGCTAGTAGAAATAATCAACAACTTTAGCAAAGTTGCAGGATACAAAATAAATGCACATAAATCATCAGCATTTCTATATATTTCCAACACATCACAGCAGCAAGAGGTAGAAAGAGAAACACCATTTAAAATCACCTTAGACAATATAAAATACTTTGGAATCTATCTACCAAAACAAATACAGGAATTATACGAATATAACTCAAAACACTTTCCAAAAAAGTAAAACTAGATCTAAACAATTGGAAAAACATTGAGTGCTCATGGGTAGGAGGAGCTAACATAATAAAAATGACCATTCTACCCAAATTAATTTATGTATTTAGTGCCATACCTATCAAAGAACCAAAAATCTTTTTTACTACATTAGAAAAAACTATAACAAAGTTTATATGGAAGAACAAAAGATCAAGAATATCAAGGAAAATAATGAAAAAAAAAACGTGAAGGAAGGTGGCTTAGCAGTACCAGATATTAAGCTACACTATAAAGCAGCAGTCATCAAAACAATATGGTACTGGCTAAGAGATAGAAGGGAGGATCAGTGGAATAGACTTGGGGTAAGTGATGTCAGCAAGACAGTGTATGATAAACCCAAAGAGCCCAAATTTGGGGACAAAAATCCAGTATTTGACAAAAACTGCTGGGAAAATTGGAAAACAATATGGGAGAGATTAGGTTTAGATCAACATCTCACACCATACACCAAGATAAATTCAGAATGGGTGAAAGACTTAAATATAAAGAAGGAAACTGTAAGTAAATTAGGAGAACACAGAATAGTATTCTTGTCAGATCTCTGGGAAAGGAAAGATTTTAAAACCAAACAAGTGTTAGAGAAAATTAAAAAATGTAAAATAAATAATTTTGATTATATTAAATTAAAAAGTTTTTGTACAAAGAAAAACAATGCAACCAAAATCAAAAGGGAAACAACAAACTGGGAAAAATCTTTAAAAGAAAAAATTCTGACAGAGGTCTAATAACTCAAATATACAAGGAGCTAAATCAATTGTATAAAAAATCAAGCCATTCCCCAATTAACAAATGGGGAAGGGATATGAGTAGGCAATTTTTAGATAAAGAAATCAAAAGTATCAATAAGCACACAAGAAAGTGTTCTAAATCTCTAATAATTAAAGAAATGCAAATCAAAACAACTCTGAGGTACCACCTCACACCTAGCAGAATGGCTAAAATGATAGGAGGGGATAGCAATGAATCTTGGAGGGGATGTGGCAAAATTGGGATGTTAATGCACTGCTGGTGGAGTTGTGAACTGATCCAACCATTCTGGATGGCAATTTGCCCAAATTATGCCCAAAGAGTGATAAAAGATTGCTTGCCCTTTGAACCAGCCATACCATTGCTGGGATTGTACCCCAAAGAGATCACAGATAAACAGACTTGCACAAAAATATTTATAGCTGTGCTTTTTGTGGTGGCAAAAAACTGGAAAGCAAGGGTATGCCCTTCAATTGGGGAATGGCTGAACAAATTGTGGTATATGTTGGTGATGGAATACTATTGTGCTCAAAGGAATAATAAACTGGAGGAATTCCATATGAACTGGAAAGACCTCCAGGAATTGATGCAGAGTGAAAGGAGCAGAGCCAGAAGAACATTGTACACAGAGACTGATATACTGTGGTAAAATCGAATGTAATGGACGTCTGTACTAGCAGCGATGCATTGACCCAAGACACTTCTGAGGGATTTATGGAAAGGAACACTACCCACATTCAGAGGAAGAACTACAGGAGTAGAAACACAGAAGAAAAACAACTGCTTGGACACTTGGGTTGATGAGGACATGATTGGGGATGTAGACCTGAATAGACCACACCCATGTAACTATCAATAATGTGTAAATAAGTCTTGACTGACCACACATAATAAAAACAGTGGAAATGCGAAAAAAAATACTAAATATATTTATGTGTACTGGATGATGTAATATTTACATTAATTTTAAAAAGATAATCTATTTGCCAAGAGAAAGTAATATGATAGTAGGAAGCTTTAAAATTCCTGATAAATCAAAGGGAATATATAGAATTAAACCAACTTTTGGAAAAGTTGTATATGAAAGGAAAATAGAATAGAAATGGAAGCATTCAAGAATATGCATATTTTTCAGCATCACAAGTTGCTTTGTCACAATTTTCTATATTTGGTAAATGCTTAATAACTTTAATAAATGAAAGGATGGATAAATATAATAGTTCATGTTTATATGTTTTAAGGTTTGCTAAGAATTATATATACATATACACACATATATATATATATAATCTTATTTTATTTTTGAAATTTTGAAATATTGATATCATTATCATCATAATTTTACAGATAAAAAAGCTAAGTTAATGAATTTACCATTTCCTTAGGAGGATCTTGCCTGAGACCACACTAAATATAATTAGCAATGTACAAATTTATAATCATATATATATATGTAAATATATATATATATCAGCAACATAGACTATTCAAACCAAATATGTTGTAGCCAAACAATTATGAGACTAGTGAACGTGTATAAACATTAAAATAGCTTACTTTTATATCACACTTTAAGGTTTCATAATCATTTTTCTGACATACGGTATTTCAGTTTTTCTTTGAAAACATCTGTTTAAATAGAAAGCATTGGTTACTTACGAGGCTGTAGTTTTTAAGTAGTTTTTCTTATCCTCAAGCCTGTATAAGCCTGTAAAACCCTTTGCAACTTCTATTCATTTCTCCTTCCCTTTTAAATCAGATAAAACAAATTAAAACATTTCTTCCAAGTGACAACACTTCAGACATTTCAAATCAGTTATCCTGTGTTCCCGTCTTTTTTTTTTTCTAGTCCAAATATCTTCTAGTCCTTCAATTGATCTTTTTTTTTTTGGGGGGGGGGGGGTGGTATGGACTTGAAGCCATATATAATCTATCTTGGTTGTCTTCCTTTGAAACTGGGAGTCTAATTGTAGGCATCAGTTTAAACAATTCTTTGGTTACTTAAATGGATTAAAGAGAATGTCAAAAATAGAATGCTTAGCCATCCATAGAGAAAGTAATTTTTTAGTGCACTAAATTAGCTGTTTCTTCCATGATCCCCTGTATACATAATTATAATGAGGTAGAAAATTGCTTTTCTTTAAATTAACAGAATTGAATTCCAGGTATCTTAATTCTTCCCACTTCTCTTCATGCCATAGAAAGTAGAATATAGCAAACAGATATGTATATATAGATTATGATTTTCATGTCTCCATTTTTCAGTTCATTCTCTGGTAGTGAACATTCATAAATTATTCTTCAAATATTTAATCTGTAGTGTATATAATGTTCTCTTGGTTCTACTTGTTCCATTCTTCATTATCTCACATAGTTACTTTGAAGTTTTTGTAATTAATCTGGTAATCATTTCTTATGGCATAGTAGTAGTATTTCATGATAATCATATATCACAATTTGTTTAGCTATTCCCAATTGATGAATATCCCTTCATTTTCTTGTTCTTTGCCACCACAAAGGGAGCTGCTATGAATATTTTAGAACTTAAATTTTCTTTTCCTTTTTCCTTGATCTCCTTGAGAAATAGAGTATATTACAGTTTCCTAGCTATCTGGGCATAATTCCAAATTGCTCTCCAAAACGATTAGAGTAGTTCACAGGTACACCAACAGAGTATTAGTGATTCCACTTTTCAATATTCCCTCCAACATTTGTCATTTTAGCCAGTCTGATGGGTATGAGATGATGCCTCAGAATTGTTTGGGTTTGCATTTTCCTGATCAATAGTGATTTAGACCATCTTTCTATAAATCTACATATGGTTATAATTTCTTTATTCAAAAATTGTCCATTCATTATTTTTGCCCATTTATCAATTGGGACAATGCTCTTCTTCCCATAAATTTGACAAAGCTTTCTATATATATTTTAGATAACAGACCTCTATCTGAGAGACTGAATATTTTCTCCAACTTTCTGCTTTCCTTATAATTTTTGTCAACATTTTTTTATGTGTACAAAAACTTTTCAACTTAATGTACTCAAAATTATCCACTTAACATCTCACAATTCTCTCCATTTCATTTATTTCATAAATTCCTTTTCTATCCATGAATCTGTTCTTCTAATTTGGTTAGAATATCTCCTTTTATATCCTGATCATTTATCAATTTTGATCTTGTCTTACTAAATAGTGTAAGATATTGGTCTATAATTAATTTTTGCCAGACTACTTTCTAGCTCTCCCACCAAATTTTGCCAAATGGTGATTTCTCATCCCAATAGCTTGGATCCATACTTTTGTGAAATACAAGGTTACTACATTCTTTTACTATTGTTTGTTGTATGTCTGTTCCATTCTACTAATCTACCTACTTTTCTATTTCTTAGCCAGTATCAAATAGTTTTGATAAGTACAGCTTTATAATATAGTTTAAAATCTGATACTGCTAGACTTCCTTTATATTTTTCATTAATTCTTTTGTTCTTCCAAATGAATTTTGTTATTATTTTTTCTAGCTCAATAAGTTTTTTTTTTGTAATTTAATTGGGATGGCATTGAATAAATAGATTAGGTAGGATTGTGATTTTAATTATGTCGGTTGGCTCCACCCATCTGTGAACAATTAATAGTTCTTCAGTTATTTAGATCTGACTTTATTTGTGTAAAAAGTGTCTTATTATTATGTTTGTATAGTCACTGGGCTTCTTTTGGCAAATATGCTACTAGGTAGTTTATTCTATCTGTTTATTTTAAATGGAGTATCTCTTTCTATCTCTTCTCCCAGAACTTTATTAGTAATATATAAAAATGAGGATGATTCATGTGTATTTATTTTATATCCTACTACTTTACCAAAATTATTGAAAGTTTCAACTAATTTTTAGATGAATCTTTAGGATTCAACTAAAAATATACCATCAGGGGCAGCTGGGTAGCTCAGTGGAATGAGAGCTAGGCCTAGAGACAGTCCTAGGTTCAAATCTGGCCTTAGACACTTCCTAACTGTGTGACCCTGGGCAAGTCACTTGACTCCCACTGCCTACCCTTACCACTCTTCTGCCTTGGAGCCAATACACAGTATTGACTCCAAGATGGAAGGTAAGGGTTTCAAAAAAAAGACTCAAAAACAAATAAAATAAAATAAAATAAAAATATACCATTATGTAATATTGCAGAGATCATTTTTTGACCTCTTTGCCCATTCTGATTCCTTCAATTTATTTTTTTCTCTTATTGCTATGGTAAGCATTTCTGATACTATTCTAATTCTGTTAAACAATATTTATAATAAAGGACATCTTTGCTTCACTCTTGACCTTACTGGAAAAGCTTCTAGCTTATCCCTATTACAAATAATACTTGCCAATGGGCTCAGGTAAATGCTTCATATCATCTTAAGAAAAACTCCATTCATACCTACACTTTCTTGTATTTTTAATAGGAATGAGTGTTATTTTTTATCAAAAGCTTTTTCTGCATTTTATTGATATAACTGAGCAATATTATTACTTTTGTTATTAATATAATCTATTATATTGATAGTTTTCATTATATTAAACCATCCCTGCATTCTTGGTTTAAAATCTGTTTGGTGACAATGTATAATCTTTCCAATATATTGCTGTAGTCTCCTAGCAAGTATTTGGGGAGAGGCACATCTTTTTCTCCCTTCAACCTTTCAGAATGGACAGGATGATTGTAAATTTTCTACAAGTCCTAGAATTTAAAGTCAGAAAACACCAGAAGCCTATCATCTCAGCATATCATTTATCACCCCAAATCTATTGCAGAAAAACAGGTTAGGGAAGATTGCAAAATTTCCACTAATTATTAATGTAGACAAAAAATCTCTCTCCAACTCCCATAGTACAAAATTTAGGATTACTCTCTTGGCCTCTAACCAAAGTGAATGTGTTTACAATAGGGGCAGCTACCACGGGGACTGTAGCATGCAAGACTCTTACAGCAACAAATAGCATCATCTCTTTATGTTTCACATTAATGTTGGCATGGTACATAGCAGGCACTGACATGTACTTACATAACCATGTGGGTGGGAGTGAGTAGAGGGGGAAAACTATGCCATCATGCCTCCTTCTGCCTTAGCTACCCCCACCAAGCCTTGAGCTCATACTGGTCCACTTCGTCTCTAAAATTCTGTGTGCCTCCAACTCAGTAATTCCCATTAGTGATTTTTCTGGCAGGCAATGTACAGTAGAAAGAGAACTTAATGTGGAGTCAGAGAGTCTAGGTTCGAATTCTACCTCTGATGAATACAACCTATGGTCCTGACCAAATCACTTCACTTCCTCTGGCTTCAGTTTCCTCATTTGTAAAATGATGGGTTGGAATTGATGGCTTCCGAGGGTTCCTTCCAACTATGGATCTATGATTTTTATAAAATGTAAAATTGCTATAATAGGTAGGTGTGTGTGTGTGTATACGTGTATAAATATGAGGATAGAGAAGGCAGACAGATAGAAGAATTTCCATTGTGTTGGAGTCCTTTTTTTTCAGTTCCTGGTTCTCAAAAGAATATTACAAAAAGTACATTTTAGAAATGAAAAAAGAAGAAAGCAAAATTCCTTAAGAAAAAAAAAAGATTTCTGAATACTTATCAGGTCCCTTCATAAAAAGCAAAAGAGAAACTTAGAACAAAGTAATTAATCAAGGGTTTAGATCACCAAAATACATTTTTGAGCCCCTGAGTAAGTGATGATGATCAAAATGAGTGTTTTCAAATATGAATACTATAAGATAAAGTGGCCTGGTGGCTTTCATGCATCCCATAAAATATAAGAGGAAAAGTCAACATGAAATTCATAATTGATCAAATTAAATAATAGGGAAATTGTCATGTAATTGGGTCCTCGAAACTGGTTGGTCTTAATAATTTTCTAATCAGATGGTGTATGCTATTAAGATTTTTTAATGGAAAATTTAGAAACAATGAAAATATAGATATACACTGATAGTCACTTGGGAAGTCTATAAAAATAACATTCAGGAGACTCACTATGGTAAAGATTTTATATAAAGTAAATCTTCCTAGGAAACTCTCCAAGGGGGTTTATTATAGGAAGTGCCAGAAATACTTTGCTCTAAAAACGTTTTACATGATGATGTAACATGGACCCTAAGGACGGGTTATTTATGAGGATCTAGTAATCTGGAAATTGGTAGGTCATAGCATATTTTTGATAACTCTGCTGGAGATCTGTAGATTAAATGCAATATAACAGAAAGTGCACAGAAGCCAGAAGATCTGTATTCTATATACTGAATATTACTTTGAAGGAGACCCTTGTCCATCTGCAAATCATTTTATTTCCCCTAGTCTTGGGTTCTTTTCTAAAAAATGAGTGTGTTGGATAGAAAATGGCAGTAGAAATATTGATAGCAATGACATTTCTTCATAGGTTCCCTATTTGTAATGCATAAAACATCAGGGAAATGCTGATCTAGTCTAACTCTCTCCCTTTATGGATGAGGGAAGGGTGGCGGCAGAGCCAAGGTGACTTCTATAAAGCTAGGCAATGCTTTATTGGCAATAACAATCGATATCTAATGGAGGGGAATGGCCACTGAGGACTCAGCCTTTAAAGAGTGTACTATATGCTCTGCCTAGAATCACTTTATATGGAAGTTTGGTGAGCCTGGTTTTGGAAATGCATGAGATGATGGGGGCCCTTTCCCTCCTTGCTTCAGAGCATTTGTAGAAATACTTTTTTTTTTAAACCCTTGTACTTCGGTGTATTGTCTCATAGGTGGAAGATTGGTAAGGGTGGGCAATGGGGATCAAGTGACTTGCCCAGGGTCACACAGCTGGGAAGTGGCTGAGGCCGGGTTTGAACCTAGGACCTCCTGTCTCTAGGCCTGACTCTGTAGAAATACTTTTAACTTTTTTTCCTATTGGCTTGCTAAGTCATAACAAAAGGCTTTTCAATTGGCTGTTGAGCCAGAAAATCTTGCCCAGATGAAAGCTCTTTCCTGAGACTTTCCAAGAAAAGAGAAAAAAACCTATGGTGAGCCTCTTGATGAGGAAGGACCTAGGCCCACTGTCCCCCCCCCCCCCCCGGCCACCATATGGTCATGAATTCATGGTGCTAATATTCTTCTGTCTCTATTGCTTTTTTCTTTCCTGATCTTAGATGAATGAATATTGAAGACAGAATGAACTCTATTAGGACCTTATTAGCTTCAAAAGGTCAAAAGAGCTGCCAGCCAGCAATTGGGGACCATAGCAGGGTGTGCTGGTTGCTATAGCAGCTATGCTTGGTAAGGCTTCAGCCCCAAGGCTGGAGTGACCTCCTTGACCTATCCTAGCAATGAATCAAACAAGCAGCTGAGGCGCCATGATCTGTAAGCAAAGCAATGCTGCTGACCCAGAGGTTGTGGAGATTTCTGTAGAGGTAGGATATGCTCCAGGATTGAGTATTTTGTCAGTCTCTTCTCTCATCTATTCATTTCCTTGCCCTTCTGGTCCTATCACTACTCACTGATTGCCAAACCTCAGACTTAGATTATTCCCCCAACCTGCTTTCTCTGCTTCTATGCACATACTGCTGAATAGAAAAGGAGGAAATTTTTAGACCATTCAACCTGGGCATATTAAAAATATAAGCTATTCAACCTCACCTGGGTCCTTTCTACAGCAAGACAATCTTTTTATTCCTCTCTAATTGATTCCCTGTCTTACTCGCAATAGAAGCTATTCCAAAAGTTCTCTTCGCTCCTCTTTCCAGGTACACTTTTTTCCCCTGCTCTCTCAGCTGAACACTTTGTTACTCTACTGCCAGTCAACATAATGTTTCTCTTCTTTAAATCTCTTAACATGAAGAAATGGTGGTAAACAGTATCAAATGCAATGTAGAAGTTAAGAAAAGGAAGGACTGGAAAAGACCATCAGATTTATCAATTAAGTCATCATTGATAACTTTGGAGAGACATTTCTTTTGACTAATGAGATTGGAAGCCAGTTTACAAAGAATTAAGTGGAGATGGGAAGTGGAAGCACAAAGAAAGCAGTTTTGGACTGTAACTAAGAAAGGAAAGAGAAATATGGGATGCTAGCTTGAGGGGATGGTAATATAGAGAAAGGGTTTAATGAAAGATTTTTGTCAGTGGTGTTTAGGGTTTTGTTTGTTTTTGCAAAGGAGAGATTAGACATTTTTTGAAAACAATAGAGGAGACAAAAGAAAGGAAAAGAGTGAAGATTAGAAAGAGAAATGTGGCACAATTGTGTATAATTAGGGTGGGGAAGAGGATGATCTTGGGGGAAAAAGAAGAACCACTTTATTTTCCTGGGGAAGGGGAGAAGCAAGTGAGAGATAATGTTAAGGGAATCTGGGTCAAAGAGAAGGGAAGAAGAGGGAACTCATATAGGATGGCTTCGTGTTTCTCAGTAAAACAAGTCAAAATGTATTCATTTGAAATAAAGGACAGGGATGTTGTCATGGACCCAGTCAGAAGGTTGTGTGAGACTTCCTCCAGTTACATTCAGCAACTAATGAGTAAAAGTAAAAGATGTAGAAGATGGGAAAAATCTGGGGCTGTGGTGTAGCAAGAGATGAATGGCAACACTACAAAAGGCAAAGCATTTAAGGACCAAGGACAATGTTGAGTTAAAATGATTAACAATAAGGTTGAGATTGTAAAGGGAAGAAAGTGAAGTCAAAGAAGGACTAAAAGAATTAAGGAGTAGAAGGAGTAGAGGTCATGAGGGGGATGAATGATATGTTTATAAAGAGTTGTCATATTTATAATATTATTCTTTTATACAATATTTCACTTTGTCACATGCATCACAATTCAATCAGCTATTCCCCAAACAATGGACATGTAAATCCACTTGGTTTTATGGGTGCTCAATTTAATGACAATTTGAAGAAGTTCATTTATTAAATACTTACAACACATCTGGCACTGTGCTAGGCACAGGCATCTGTAGTTGCTTTATGAGGAAGCCCTTTCTAAAATGTTTGCCCAGATAACTGGATTATAGTTATTTCTCTAGGAGAATATAATAAAGACTAATTATCTACAAAAAGTGGGTTGAGAACACAAGGCAAATGAATGTCCAGACAATCTATCCTAACCCAATCTAAAGTAGCAACCACTTATTAAGCACCTACTGCATGCAAAGCATTCTGCTAGGCACTGGAAATGCAAAGAGAAAACAAAAATCAATCCCTGCCCTCAAGGAACTAAAGTTTTTATTCATTTCTAAAAATCTAAAAGTCCTTCTAAAAAAGGAGAATGGCCTAAAAAAATGAGAAAGTCACTCTCCCTTTTCATGATCTCCTATATCATATGTGCTTGATATTGCAGTGAACGACTGCTAGGATAGCATTAAAGCCTAGGATTTTGTGATCCTACATTCCTAATAAATATTCACCCATCCTTTGGGTGATTTGTATGGATACTAGGACCCGAACTCACACCAAGATCTTCTGAATCCCAGTCCGGATATCAGTCCAATATGCCTTCTATGGAATAAGAATGATGCAATTGCACATTGTGCTCAATAGAGGAATATAATTTTCATCAAATGGAGGTATACTGTAAAGAGTGCTAGAATTGTAGCCAGGAGATTTGTATTTAAGTCTAAGCTTTATCACTTAGCAGCATTTGACTTTTTTTGTAGAGGACCTCAAACCTGTCTCCCTTCATTCCCCTATTGTCCTTGTTTCTGATTTTCTGGATTTTAAAATTATATTTATAATGGAGACCTTCATCCTTCCTTCCCTTGTTCTTCAGGGCTTTTCAGTTTCCAGTACATTAGAATATAAGGTTCTGAAGGACAGGGAACTGTCTTTTGCTTTTTGTTTGTACCTCCAGGGTTTAGCATAATGCCTAACACTTAGTAAGCATTTAATAAATACTTGTATCCTTCCTTTCTTTGGAAAATCATTCAACCTCTCTGAGTCCTGGTTTCCTCATCTAAAAAATGGAGACAATAATACTTTCCTTGTCTGCTCATGAGATTGTTGTAGGGTGATATAAATGAAAGAAAGAATGAATAAATAAATAGATGAAAAAGTATTTTGTCAAGATATTACACACCAGTGTACTAAGCTATTCAGATTTTTAAAAAATGAAAATAAAGACCTGAGACAATGATTTTTGAAGAACTTTGAAAACTACAAAATGCTTATAAATTAGGTATCAAGATATATAACATCAATACATATGAGAAGTTCAAAGTATATCTTCAAAAAGATATACTTTGAGACACATGGAAAATATGGAAATATATGAGCAATAAAAGAAATCTAAACCTAGGAATTACAACTGATTAGTTGATGAATCAGATTAGATCTAAAAAATGCATGTCTTTATTCGAAATGGCATTAATTAAGGAATTTCAATTATGCTCCTTTCAGTTGGGGAAATAATGAAATTTCCATATAGTATCTACAAATGCTTATATTAATTTTTTAATTTTATGTTCAATTTGCTTAATATCCCCTTTGTCTTTCATTTTCTTTAGAAATATTGAGGGTAAAAAAAAACCAAAACAACCCCTATTCCTTTGTGATTTCCTTTATAAATTCAATAGTTATTTATTGAATATCTTCACATGTTTCATTGTTCTGGGAATTAAGTACAATAGACAAGAAATAGAAAGTATAATGTCATCCTGGAAAAGCTTAAAATTCTGCAGAAAATGTATGATACCTACACATGAAGTAAGTATGGAATGATTTTTAAGACAACAGGGATGTTAAGTGTTATGAGGGTAATTTGAGGAAAGGTGTTTGGGGTAAGGGAATTGAAAGGAGGATGTTGGAGACTTGGTAAATGGATAAATTAGGCTACAGGTAGGCAGAGATTAAAGGAGATTCAGGGTATAATATGACTGAGGTCAGGAGTATAACACCAAAGGGAAACAGAGATCTTCTTGGGAGAAAGAAGTTAAACTAAACAGGCTAACACAGCAGGCTTACAGACTGGGACTTAGACTCAAAGGCAAGCTGAGGGAAATAGACTAAACTGAAATTAACAAAAAGGCTTTAGTTAATTTCACAGGAAGGGACCTATTTTGAAGTAACACCTTCCTTTCAAGATGGATGCCCAGCTACCCTCTGAGCCCAGAGTATGTTGTCTCTTTCCCTCTTCTCCCCTCTTAATAACTAACAGACAAATTACACTAAATAGGACTATTGAAACACAAAAGGGTTTATTTGTTTGAAGGATGTTGGTTAGGAAGGTGGATTAAAGGAAAACCCTATTAGTTATCTCAGGAACCTCAGGTGGGGGAAGGGAAGTAAAGATGGAATCTGGGTAAGGACCTGCCTCACTCAGTTTTACAAAATGCTATCTAAAAGAAAATAAATGATGATTTGATTAAATTATAAATAATGCTGTCAATTAGATAACTCTTCACAGATTTAATTCCTCTCTAATTTCTCTCCTTATAAACTCCACAGCCACTAAGGTAAAGGAGGGAAGGCAGGGTGGTATTAGGAAAGGAAGATATAAAGGGTCTATCTAAAATAATAATTTCTTAAGTAAATCTATCAATGCTAGGCTAAATTTCAATATTGAAGCTAGATAATCCAAGAGCTCGCTCATTGACTTCCTCCCTCCACGGAAGATCCAGTCAACTGCCTCTCCTCAAGATTCTAAGAGCCCAACTGATTTTGGAACTCAGCCAAAGCTAGAAAAAACTATATCCCTCCAATTCTGTATACTACAGAAGCCATTGATTAGCTGTGACTTTGGACACTTCTGAGTCTTGATTTACCTATCTGTTAACAGAATGCTGGAAAAGAGAGACTTCAAGGTTTCTCCCAGGTCAAACATTCTGCAACCCTGGTAATCAAGTGCCATTCCCAGTAAATATGCATTAATAATACAAACAAGAGACCCAAGACACTACACATAATTACGCAACTGGCTGTTTCAGTGACCAAAGGCCAGCATTTCATTCAGAATATATTACAGGAATATGTCTTCCCAGTATACTTTTAGCTACACAACATAAACAAATATACATCACAGGAAACAAAATTAAAACACTAATAGCACCAATAGGCTCTGCAAAATAGCCAGATAACATGCAAATAGAGAACTAAACCAAGACAGGCAACAAACTGTACATGAATATAAAATACATGCATGATGCTGATATAAAAGAAATAAATATAGCAAGAGAGAAAAGTATTACTAAAACAGGAACATAATTGACATGCCAGGCATTGCATGAGTTATGTTATAATTTGGTTACACATGCAACAGTTTCATCCTAAATTAGTCTGAACAATAGTCCAAATAATCCCTGATCTTCTGTGACCCACTAACTAATTTGCCATGAAATGGGCTTTTCATAACACTAATCAGAACTATAGTTCTGCTTCCTAAACCTCAATCTGTAGAGAACTCACCCTGGCCAGCAGTGGCAATGTTATGTGGGGGCACTTCTAACGAGGAGCCTGCAAATATTTGGTGGGAAGGTAAGAAGTGACTTCTGAATCCAGGCTTCTCCCATTGCTTTTTTAAATCCTTAATTTCCATTTTAGAATCAGTATTCTGTATTGTATTGAAGGCAGAAGAGCTGTAAGGGCTAGGCAATGGGGGTTAAATGCCTTGCTCAGAGTCACACAGCTAGGAAGTATCTGAGATCACATTTGAACCCAAGATCTCCCATCTCCTGACCTGGTTCTCAATCCACTGAAGCCATCTAATTTCCCCTCTCTTCCATCATCTTTACTAGTTTTGGTGAGTACAGCATAGAAAGTCTTTGTTATCTCAAATATCTGTTTCTGAACATCATCTGTGCTAGGCAGACTTTGCATGCCTGGCAAGCCCTGGGATGTAATTTATATAAGCTTAATGCTTTTAATTCACTGAGCACACCTAATTGTCTTCTCATCATCTTATTTATCTTGGGTCTTGATTCTCTATCCATCCTAGTCCAAAATCTTTATCTCCATGGTAGAGAAAAAAGGAGCAAGTAAGAATTGAGTTCCATTCCCTCCTCATTCCTTATCATGATTCGATCAACTTTTTTTGATTTTCATAAAATTATCAAACTAGTACAGGAAGGGATCTAGAGACCATCTAGTCTTACCTCCTAATTTTAGAGATGAGAAAACTGAGGCAAAGAGAGTTTAAGTAATTGGCCCAAAGTTACACAGGTGGTATGTCAGAAAGTGGAATTTGATTAAAAGTTGTCTTGTGACTCTAAATCTAGAACTTTGACGGTAATATGACACAATTCTCTTGCCCCAGTAGTTAAAATAGGGGCTGCTAAGTATCTCAGTGGATTGAGAATCAGATCTAGAGACAGAGGATGCTGGGTTCAAATTTTGACTCAGATACTTCCTAGCTATGTGACCCTGGGCAAGTCGCTTAATGACTAGAGCCTAATCCTTACCACTCTTCTGTCCTGGAATCAATACAATATTAATTCTATGATGAAAAATAAGGATTAAAAAAACACATACATGTGTGCACACACACATACACACATGCGCACACACACCTTTTTGATGTCCTTGTGTTACATCATCAGTCTTTTAAAAAAATTTATTTAGAATATTTTTCCATGGTTACATGATTGATGACCTCTCCCCCACCCTCCCACCCCATACCTGCTCCAAAAGCCAACAAGTAGCTCCACTGGGCTATACATGTATCATTACTCAAAATCTATTTCCAAGTTATTAATATTTGCATTTGAGCAATTCTTTAACATCAAAACCCTAATCACATCCCTATCACACTACACGGTTGATCGTATATTTTTCTAATGTATTTATGGTTCCATAGTTCTTTCTCTCTCTGGATGTGGATAGTGTTCTTTCTCCTAAGTTCCTCCAGATTGTCCTGGGTCATTGCATTACTGTTGGTAGAAAAGTCCATTGTATTTGATTGTGCCATAATGTATCAGTCTCTGTGTACAATGTTCTCCTGGCTCTGCTCCTTTCACTCTGCATCAATTCCTGGTGGTCATTCCAGTTCACACGGAATTCCTCCATTTCTTTATTCCTTTCAGCACAATAATATTCCATCACCATCAGATACCACAATTTGTTCAGCCATTCCCCAATCGAAGGGCATTCCCTCATTTTCCAATTTTTTGCCACCACAAAGAGCGCAGCTATAAATATTTTTGTACAAGTCTTTTTCCTTATTCTCTCTTTGGGGTACAAACTCAGCAGTAATATGGCTGAATCAAAGGGCAAGCATTCATTTAAGGCCCTTTATGCATAGTTCCAAATTGCCCTCCAGAATGGTTGGACCAATTCACAACTCTACCAGTAGTGTATTAGTGTCCCAATTTTGCCACATCCCCTCCAATATTTATTGCTTTCTGTGGTAAGCCAATAAGAGAAACAGTCTCAAATAGATAAAAATCTGAGACTCCTCTTTTGACTCCTTTTCTAATCCACACCTTTCCTTAATGAAAAGCTTTAAGGTCCTAGCAATCCAGCAGTTAAGAGGTTAACATCCTCTCCTTTGGTCAGAAATATAACTGTTTTTGTTTCAAAAGTAGTTCAGACACTCAAAGTCATGAATTCCTCCAGCAGGGGCATTTCGCCCTAGAGAAAATATTCCCTGTCACAGCTTTCTGATAAGGACCCAGCTAAAGTTCGACCTTAGCCTTGTTCTGTTTGGAAGCTATTGGGAATCTTTGTGTTTTGATATAACATAATTTGTGTTTCAGTGCAAATGTGAAGTTTAGAGGGGGAGGGTTCTTTTGGGAAATGAGTCTTGAGGTATATATAATAAACTCCATGCTGCAAGAGACACAGCAGCAGCAGTAGCATGAGCTGGCAGAAAGACATGTCCACTTCTTTCTTATCAACTAAACCTACATTATCCTCATTATTGTCATTGTCAAATTATCTGGAGGTGATAAAAAGATCTCTAGAGCTTTCCTTTGCTGTCCTATTGGCCAATCTGCTATGTGTGAGGTGGTACCTCAGAGTTGTTTTAATTTGCATTTCTCTAATCAGGAGGGATTTAGAATACTTTTTCATGTTCTTATTGATAGTTTTCATCATCCTGTGAAAATTGCCTATTCATGTACTTTGACCATTTGTTGATGGGGAATGGCTTGATTTTTTGAAGATTTGACTTAGTTCCTTATATATTTGAGAAATTAAACCTTTGTCAAAGAGTTTTGCTATAAAAATGTTCTCCCAGTTTGTTGCTTTCCTTCTAATTTTGGTTGCAATGGTTTTGTTTATACAAAATATTTTTAATTTGATATAATCATAGTAATTTATTTTACATTTGGCAATGTTCTCTATCTCTTGGTTGGTCTTAAATTCCTTCCTTTTCCACAGATCTGACAGGTATACTAATGTATGTTCACCTAATTTATTTATGATTTCACTCTTTATATTTAAGTCATTTACCCATTTTGAATATATCTTGGTATAGGGTATAAGATATTGATCTAAACCTAAATTTCCCCATGCTGTTTTCCATTTTTCCCATCAGTTTTTGTCAAATAGTGAGTTCTTGTCCCAAAAGCTGGGGTCCTTGGGTTTATGGAACACTAGCTTACTGAGGTCATTTACCCCTAGTCTATTCCATTGATTCACCCTTCTGTCTCTTGGCCAGTACCATATTATTTTGATGACCACTGCTTTATAGTACAGTAGAAATTTGGGTTTAATGGAAATTTGGGGTTCATTTGAGCCTTAAATATTTAGATATATAACATAAATTTCCTGTGGACGTTTAGGGGACTTTGAAACTACATTTCCCATGATTCAACGGGTTTCCTGTCTTACATGGTGACATTAACCAATGTAAAGCATAGGTTAAAAAGAGAGGACTTAATTGGGACACTCCTTTTGGTAAGAGGCAGCCAGGCGGGCAGACGGTATGGTAGGCAATTTGAATTAGATCTTAGCAGGTGCGTGGTCTTCTTAAATTTACCAGCATGGCTTTAATTAAAATATTAATACATCTATTTACATCCATCTATATCCATTTTAATCGTTAACAAGTTGAAGATCTGGTACTGCTAGGCTCCCATCCTTCACTTTTTTTTCATTATTTCCCTTGATATTTTTAATCTTTTGTTTTTCCAGGTGAACTTTGTTGTAATTTTTTCTAATTCTATAAAAAAAGTTTTTTGGTAATTTGATAGGTATGGCACTGAATAAGTAGATTAATTTGGGTAAGATTGTCATTTTTATTATATTAGCTTGTCCTACCCAAGAGCAGTTAATGTTTTTTCCAGTTGTTTCGTTCTAGTTTTAATTGTGTGAAAAGTGTTTTGTAGTTTTGTTCATATAATTCCTGTATTTGTTTTGGCAGATTCCTAAATGTTTTATAATTTCTAGAGTGATTTTAAATTTAGTTTCTCTAACTCCTGCTGCTAAGTTTTGTTGGAAATATATAAAAATACTGATGATTTATGTGGGTTTATTTTCTACCCTGCAACTTTACTAAAGTTGTTAATTATTTCTACTAGTCTTTAATTGGTTTTCTGGGGTTATTTAAGTATGCCATCATATCATCTGCAAAGAATGATAGTTTAGTCTCCTCAATGCCTACTTTAAACCCTTCAATTTCTTTTTCTTCTCTAATTGCAACTGCTAGCATTTCTAGTACAATATTGAATAAAAGAGGTGATAATGGGCATCCTTGCTTCACTCCTGATCTTACTGGGAAGGCTTCTAACTTGTCCCCATAACAGATGATACTTGCTGATGATTTTAGATATATACTATTTATTATTTTGAGGAATGACCCTTCTATTCCTATACTTTGTTGTGTTCTCAATAGGAATGGCTGTTTTATTTTGTCAAAGGCTTTTTCTGCATCTACTGAGATAATCATGTGATTAAAATATGGTCTTACAATCTATTTCCTCCTTGAGCTCCTTTAGTTTTTCCTTTAGAAATCTAGATGCTATACCATTTGGTACATAGATGTTTTGTAATGATATTACTTCATTGTTAATAGTACCTTTTAACAAAATGTAATTTCATTCCTTTTCTATTTTAATCAGATCAGTTTCTACTTTGGCTTTGTCTGGTATCATGATTGCTACTCCTGCTTTTTTTCTGTTAGATGATGCATAATATATTCTGCTCCAGCCTTTTACTTTGAATCTGTGTGTGTGTGTCACCCTCCTCAAATACATTTCTTGTAAACAACATATAGTAAGATTCTGGTTTTTAATCCATTCTGTTATCTGCTTCTGTTTAATGAGGGAGTTCATTCCATTCACATTAAACATTATGATTACTGTGTATTGCCCTGCATTGTATTATTCCCTTTAAATTCTGCTCTATTCCCATTCACTCTGTTCCTTCTCACCAGTATTTTGCCACTCCCATCCAGTTTCCCCTCCTTTTATTACCCTCTGCTTCCTTTGTCTTATTCTCCTTCTACTTCTCTGTAGGGTGAGATAGAATACTATGCCTCACTTACTATTCTCGTTTCTCCCACTTTGAGACAGTTACAAAGAGAGTAAAGTTTAAGCATTGCCCATCACCACCTTTAACCTCCACTCTCTGTATTGATTTTTCTCACCTCTTTATGTTATATAATTAATGCCATTCTATGTCTCCCTTCCCTTTTCTCTCAGTGCAATCCTTTCTTTCAGCCTTTGATTGCTTTTTTCACATGTCATTCATATGAATACATATCGTATAATACATATATATCATTCCATACCATCACATTTACATATATATCATATCATCATGTATCAACATATATATCATATTATCATAATCAGCTTACTTTTCCACTCTCTTTCTGAGTAAATTCCTTCTGTATTCTCTATTACTAAGAGCAATTTTTGAGAATTATAGAAATCCTCTTTCCATGTAGATATATAAACATTTTTTACCTTAATAAGTCCCTTAAATTTTCTCTTTCTTATTTACCTTTCTGGACTTTTCTTTTTTATCATATTTGACCTTCAAATTTTTTGTTTAGGTCTGACTTATTCCTCATGGATGCTTGAAAATCTTCTATCTTTGTGAGTGACAATTTCTTCCCTGAAAGAGTATACTCAGTTTTGCTGGAGAGGTTACTCTGGGTTACAAACCCAAATATTTTGCCTTCCAGAATATCATATTCTATGCCTTCTGAACCTTTAATGTAAATGTTGCTAGGTCCTGTATGATCTTGAGTAGAGCTCCATGGTATTTGAATGTTATCTTTCTGGCTGTTTGAAGTAGTTTTCCTTGGCTTTGTGGCTCTTGAATTTGGCTATTACATTCCTGGAAGTTGTCAATTGAGGATTTTGTTCTGGAGACAATCTGTGAATTCTTTAAAATTCAATTTTATTTTCTTGTTCAAGGATCTCTGGGCAGTTTTCTTTGATAATTTTTTGTAATATGATATCCAAGGTTTTTTCTTGATCATGGCTTTCAGATAGTTCAGTAATTCTCAGATTGTCTCTCCTAGATCTGTTTTCTAAGTCAGTTGTTTTTTTCAATAAGATATTTTGTTTTCCTCTTTTTTTTCATTACTTTGATTCTGCTTTATTGTTTCTTGATTTCTCATGAAATCATTAGTTTCTAGATGGTCAATTCTGATTTTTAAGGACTGGTTTTCCTGTCAATTTTTCGTTCTCCTTTTTCAATTGGCCCATTTCTTTGTGCATCACTTTCCTTTCTCCTTGTATCACTTTCATTTCTTTTTGCTTCACTTTAATTTCTCTTTCACACTTGTCCTCTGCCTCTTTTAATTGGTTTTTGAGCTCTTCCAGACTCTGTCTAATAAATATTTTTTTGGACTTTCCATGTATTTCCTTTGCTTTTACTGTTCCCTTCTGTGTCTGTACCTTGCTCTTTGTCTCAAAAAATTCTTTAGAGTTAGGTGTTTTTTAAATTGTTTGCTCGTTTTTCCTATCTAATTATAGGTAGGCTCTGTTTTCTGGGGAGTTGGGGTACCCTCTTAAACTTCAGTACTTTCTTGATGTTATTTTCAGCTTATTTTCTGAGTTGTTACTATTTTACCAGATGGTCTGAGGGCTGAGAGCTCTAAGAGTCCCCTCCACCTGCTGATTCAATTGATCCCTGAGATGCTGATAGCTTAAAGACTTTCCTCAGGCTTGGGTGTAAGCTTTTGATCTCAGTCTGAATTTCATCATGTCAGGGGCTGCTCAAATTCTAGCCCCAGGCTTAGGTTCATGTTTTTGGTCTCAAGATGTTCTTGATTCAATAAGGCACACTCTTGATTGTCCTGTCCTTGAGCTCCATTCTTAGTTTTGGGCAAAAAGATCCTGGAGAGTCTTCCCCTAAGAACTCTGTCCTCACCCCAAATCATGGATTATATCCTCACTCCAAGCCCAGACTGGGATTCCTGGCTTTGCTCTGGGCCCATACAGACTGGCCCCCTTCAGCTCAGATTGCCTTGGGCTGGGTCTCTGGACTTGTCCACAGGTTTGCAATTTCAAGGGGTGTTATTGGCATGGACCACTAATTGCCTGGCAGAATCTTAGGGTTTGATTTAGCTTGGACTTAAGTTCTGAACCTGTGAGAGGAGATATGTAGGGCAGTGGGGTGTGTGATTTTCTCTTGGCTTGCTCTTCACTCACTGTTATGCCTCCTGCTAGTTCTGCTCCCTTCTCACCTCAGTTATCCAAATGCCTACCTCTGCCTACCTTTTGGGTTTTTCTTTTTTGAATCTTGTTTCCCTCTGTCTCCATGTGTTCTTTCACTACTGAATTCATTTTGTGGTGATATTTTACTTTTGGTTGGAGAAGATTTTCATGGTGAAACAGTGCTCTGTTGCCCTAGTTACTCCTCATCTTGGCTCCACCAGAACCCTAATACATCATCAGGCTTAGCTCCCCCTCGAACTTTGATTTTGCTAACATCATTCCTTCAGGACTATACTCTTTTAAAATTAATTCTTAGATACTGTCCTTTCCTACATTTCCTGTACTAATCTTTTTGGATTTAAATCCTCAATAAATTGATCATAAGTCTACATCATTTCCCTTAAACAACACCCCTTTTTCCTTTTTATCATAATTGTTTATGTGTCTAGAATTTCCTTCTTGAGAGCTCTCCATCTTTCTTGGACTGGCTGCCCTACCAAATTTGAGACCATGGGAATCATATAATCAGAGTTGTGAGGGTACTCAAAGATCCTTTGGGCTAACCTAGAGTTATACAAGAAAGTCCTCTGCAAGGTACCTAAGTCGAGTCATCAAGGATCTATCAATAAATATGCCAGGTGCTATTCTAAACTCAGGGAATACAAACAGAAACAAAAAGAAAATAAGTGCCTTCAAGGAGCTTACATTCCAGTGAGGAGAAGATGCCCTATCAAAGGAACTTGAAAATGAGGAGCATAGTCAAGAAAGAAGTAGAGTCAGAAATGGAGTCTGGAGAGGAATGAAGGAGTGAATATGACTAGCCTGGGCACTTTCCTTAAAGCAGAAGGTCCTGGATGAAATGACCAATAGAGGAAACGGTCATCTTACCTTGTGGTCAAAGACCACACTTTTATCTGAATTCTTTGAAATCTACTTTCATAAACTTTTAAGATGAATTTCAGACATTGCTTGGCATTCCCTTCTCTGATTCAACATCAGTCTCTTTCTATTGACATCATGTTTTTTCATTGTTCCCTGTCCTCTTTAATCTCTCCTCCATCCCAAAAGAGATTGCCCTCCAATTATGTACCTAGGAAGGACGTCCCGGTCTTCTAATTCTGTATCCAGGGCTTTCCCTACTATATCAAACTGCCTCTGCATTTTCTGTTTTATTCCAAAATTTCCCCAATCTTCATTTGTATCAGGGTCCTCTAATACATCAAGATCTCCCAGACCAATGTTTATGAGTTTGAGCCCTATATTTCAAGTCCTAAAGTGCTTACTGACCAAAGCCTCTTAGGAGCCACTGGTCTCAAGGATCTCTTAGTTAAACTGTAATATACCCTGAGTACAAGCATCTGTGATTGATAGGTTGTTTCTATAACCGCCTACTCCTGGCTCAAGGAGGACTCAAGTCTAGGGTTATAATACTGATCCAGGCAAAGTTTTGCTCCTCTCTAATAATCTTAATGGATTTTCCTCATTAAGAATGTAATTTAGAGCCTGTACTTAACTCTTGGCTTTCTTTTGGTTTCTGTGCCCTCAACTGACACTGAGATAATACTTTCCCATGGACCAAGACTCTATAAGATCACATTCTAGATTTTCCTCATTTTAATATCCTTGTTTCCTTTTGCTTCATGGAGACCAAGAAGGGACAGAAGGAGAGAGGGAGCTACCTGGAAACTTTTTTAAAAAACCTTTACCTTCTGTCTTAGAACCAATACACAATATTGGTTCTAAGACAGAAGAGTGGTAAGGGCTAGGCAATGGGGGTCAACTGACTTGCCCAGGGTCACACAGCTAGGAAGTGTCTGAGGCCAGATTTGAAACTAGGACCTCCCATCTCTAGGCCTGGCTCTCAATCCACTAAGCTACCCAGCTGCCCCCTGGAAACTTTAATGTAACAAATAACCAAATAAATTTAAAATCAAAGAAAGAAAATATTATACTTCTCTGTGCAAGTACCTTGAGTCAGGAAGGCCCTTTGAAAGGTAGACTTGTACCTGTCCAAGGAAAAAATTTCCAGCAATCTATAAAGGAGCTCAGCCAGCCTCTAAGAAGTATAGTCTATTGACTTGGAATGAAAAATGCTCTCTATTTCCTGAGAAAGAACCCAGGGAAGCTGAATGAAGATTGAAGCATACTTTCGAAACTTTATTTTCCTTGGGATTTTAGGGGGTCTTATGTTTTCTTTTGTAACATAGCTACTATGGGAATAAGTTTTGCATGACTGCACATGAATTATCTATGTAAAATTGCTTTTTCAAAGGGAAGAAGAAGAAGGGAGAGAATTTGGAATTCTAAATTCTAAAAAAAGATGAATGTTAAACATTGTTTTTATATGTAATTAAGAAAAAATAAATTTAAGAATAACAAACTTAAAAAAAAGTATAGTCTATCCTGATGTTCTTGGGTTTGTCTCTAGTCCCCAGATAGCCCACCCACAGGCCCCTGCTTCCTCAAAGTTGGACCATGTTCAGCAATAATGATTCTCCAGGGTCAGATTACTGTACTCCCTGGAGAACAGATGCTACTTTCCTTATGACAGAGTGCAGGACAACTTCATCTAAGGTCCAGCTCCAGGAAGTAATCAGTGAAATTTTTATTTTCCCCAGGCAGATGTCCAGGAAAGGAAAAATAGGACAGTGGGGGGGTGGCTTTCTAGGGAAGGAAAAAATACAGTGTGGGGGATGCCTGGGCTCATCAAATTAGATATTTAAAGAGTAGGAATGGAGAGAAGAGAGGGAAGAAGGGGAGAGGAGAGAAGAAGATGGGAAGGCAGAAGGGAGGGATAGTTAAAGAAAGGCTAAAGGAGAAGTAAGAAATGGGCTGAAGAGAAGGAGAGGGAAAAAAGGAAATGAAGAAAAGCAGAAGAGAGGGAAGGAGAATAGAGTAGGTCCAGAAGGGACTTTAGAGTTAGTCTGTCCCATTCTCTTAGTTTCCAGATAAGGAACCTAAAGGCCACAGAGATGACATGATTATCCAAAGTCAGACAGGTTGAAATGACCAGAGTCCAAGCTAAACTCAGGTCCTTGGACTCCAAAGGTATTGTATGGGGAAATGGGAGGGGAGAAGGGAAGGATGGGGAGAGAAAGACAGACAGAGAGGAAGGGAAAGAGAGAAAGACAGGTAGAGAAACAAAGACAGAGAGGAGCAGAGAGAAAGGCAAAGGAGGGTGAGACAGAAAGACAGTTCCACACAGAGGGAAACAGAGATAGAGACAGACAAACAGAGACAGAAACAGAGAGGAGTGAGAGGGGAGGAAGACAGAGACAGAGAAAGAATGAAAAAGAAAGTAATCCAGTAGAAGTACTATTTATTAAGTGCTTATTCTGGATAGAATACTGTGTTTGGTACTGAAGTTACAAAGAAAAAATGACAATCCTGGGATGCCATTCATAAATAGTTCCTATATTTGTCTCTGATGGAGAAAGACATCATATAGCTAGTGAATGGACTCAGGAATTTGAATTCTAGTCAAAGATCCTGCCCATTTCACCCCATGGTTCCCCTCTTTGCCCAACAAAAGGAAAGCACAGATATAAAAGAACAAGGGATTCATGGGTCTCTAGAATTAGAGGAGGAGTCTGGGAAGGGGGGATTTGCTCTGTATTTTTGGAAACAGACTTTCCAATCCAGATCTGCTTTCTTGGATCTGAAAAATCATGTGTTCTTTAGGACATATGGAGAAGGAAAAACCAATTGGTTTCAGTATCTCTGGATGCTTTCCACTGTATATCACTAAATGAAAATCTTTCATATTCCAGCAATGATGGTATCCCTGATTTAATTCCTTTTTCCATTAATGAATTCAAGTTCCTTCTTTTTGAAGTCTAGGTTCTTACAACACAGAATTTGCCATCAATTTACTTATAAATAAATAACTTTCCTCCTGTAACAATATTATAGTAAGCATTCACATAAATAAGTGGAGAACCCTAAAAACTTCCTTCTTGGAAGCTAGATTCAGCACAAAACAAGGAATACAGGAATCAGAGACAGGGAGATTAGGTTTGACTCTCTTTTCTGAGACTTACTATTTGTACAACTATGAGCAAGTCACTTAACTTTTATGAGATGTGGTTTTATCATGGAGAATAGTCTATGTACAGTGCCCTCAGACCAACTGTTTTCTGGTCATTTTTCTTCTCTTCTGTGATAGACCATTTTACATAAAGACAAGACCTTTGTTCTTTATAGCTTCTGCATTATCATCAAAATTCTCTGTTTGTCTTGGCTGTTGTTCAGTCATTTACCAATTATTTCTCAGTTTTCCTGAACCTATTTGGGAATTTCTTGGCAAAGATACTGGAGTGGTTTGCCAATTCCCTCTCTAGTTCATTTGGTAGATGAGGAAACTGAAGCAAACAGGCTTAAGGGACTTATGCAGGGTCACACAGCTAGTAAGTGTCTGAGTCTGGATTTAAGTCTTCTTGACTGCAGGCCTGGCATTCTATCTAACTGTGCCATGTAGTTGCCCTGTTTATCTTGGCTACCAATCCTTTATTCACAGACTGCCATCACCTAGAGCCAGAATTCTGCCTATAGACAGATATCCACACAGTTCCCTTTTATTCCTCATCTAACCTACAGTGATCTCAACCTCTTCCACCCCCTTTCCACCCAGGAGCAATAAGTCATCAATCTCTTTAAAGTGCAAAGAAGAAATGTAGACACCTGAATGTTGTGCAACTGACCCTGCTCCCGGGGCCCATGAATTGCAGAGGTGTAAGTAAAATATCATTTTCTCAGAACATTTCCTGAGCCCTCAGGCTAAATTTCCATGACTGCACCATACAGATGAACAAGCTGTGGCCACCCATCCCAGGGCTGAGCTTTGGGGGCATGCAGCTGGTTGCTGTCACATTCCATCAAGTGTCATTGCATTGGCAGGGCAAGGCTTAATGACTATGGAGAATGAGAATAGTTGCTTGTTATATAGCAAGGGAAGCTCGAGACACAGGAAACTGGAAGTCAGAACCAGGAGCAGAGATGAGAATGTGTTGATCAAAAGTCCAAAGCCCAAGCAGAACCTTGAGTTGTCCTGATGGCAGGGTCAGAAGTGGGAGTCAGGAAGTTCAGGCCAGGTCTATAGGGGGGTCAGTTTTCAAAAAACAGTGATAGAGTTCGTATGAAAAGACAGGATCAACCAGGACTAGAAAACCAGGGAAGCTCAATGAAGACTGGATCTTGGGGTTATTGGACCTTTCAGCCTGCTTTTAGTGAAATGCTCTCAGTGAAATGGAAGACCCAAGACGAGAGCATCAGACATCCAGCAGACAGATGAATCTGGCAGCATTCCTCTCATCACTGGCATGGTCTCTGTATATATACTGTGCCCAAATTCCTGCTCTGGTGGGCACTACCAGTCTAGATAAGCAGAAGTATGTTGGAACCCCAGCTTTTCTACTTACTACTTGCTTAATAGTGAGTGAATTATTTGACTTAGCCCAAATTTCCTCATGGAGAAAATGAAGGGTTTGCTTGTACTATACTATCTCCAAAGATCTTTCTAGCTCCAAATCTTAAAAATGTGTGATATTAAACAATGACCTTGCAATGTTCCTGCATTCTTATTCCTACCTCCCCACCTGCCATACCAAAGGGAATTAGTCTTTCCTCAGTTGATACCACCAACCTCCTAAGGCAGTGATGGGCAAACATTTTAAAGAGGGGGCCAAAGTAAAGGAAATCCTCATCTGTCAGTCTATTTCTAAGGCAACTCTTTTGAAGTTTCATTGAATTGTATCCTAGTCATTGTATTCATCAGATTAGGAATAATGTCACCATAGAACATTTCAGGGGGCCCCACATTTGGTCCTTGGGCTGTAGTTTGACCATCACTGTCTAAGAGATCAGAACTCTAACATTCCAGTCTCCATTGACTGTTGGTTCCTTTTTTAACTCCAATTCTCAAATGTTCCTAAAAGGCTACCATTTAAAATAAATCATGATAATGTCATTCTCTATGTATATAGCACAGGCCACAGTCCCAAAGGGGCTTAATCTGGAGTCTTTGAACCTAAAAAAAATCTGCAATAATATAGTAGCTGTATTTCAGTGTAATTCTTTGTAATTCTATATATTTTATTTTTTGCAATTAGAAACATTCTGAGAAAGGGCTCATAGGCTTCACCAGACTGTCCAAGGGGTTCATGACATGAAAAAAGTTTAAGAACTTCCAATTTAGCATTGGCATTCTTGAAGTGTTATGAATCCATCAGCAAGAATATGAAAGAAAAGATGGCCCAAGGACTTCACTGGTATTCATGATCCAGAAGCCTCCTATGAATGGGTCTATTACCTGGGATATAAAACTTGTTTTATACATACATATAAATATACACACATATAATATACATGTGTATACATACATGTATGTACATACTATGCATGTTTTATACATGTATTTATACACATATATGTATGTTTATAATATACACATTTTATGCATACATATAAATATACAGAAATATACATATAAATATGCAAATTGTGAGAATTAAAATTAATATCCAAAGTACTCCAAATATTAGATTTATAAAGTTTATTAATACTAACTTGAAACAAAGGAAGATAAAAACTAGAGAGCTCACCTAGCCCAACTCATAGAGGAAAAAAGAGAGAAGCAGAATTACCCACAACTACTAACAAACAATGTAAGCACACAACTTGGGGACTAAGGGAAAAGGATGCTGGGTAATGAAAAAAGAATTTTTGAAGGAGTCCAAAGGTTCAAGATTTCTAATCAATACATTATATATGTGTGGACTGGGCTTAGAATCAGCAAGATTTCATGAGTTTAAATCTAGCCTCAGACACTTAATAGCTATGTGACCTTGGGCAAGTCACTTAACTCTGCCTCAGTTTCCTCATCTGTTAAGCTAGAGATGGAAATGGCAAACCAATCCAGTATTTTTGCCAAGAAAACCCCAAATGGGGTGCCAAAGAGTCTTGATACTACTGAGAAATGACTAAACAACCAGTTTTTGCCTGTATATGTATACTGTAATAATAAATGAGAGTCATGTAACCAATATTATGATAGAGAGGAGAGAGAGTCTATGTAGGTGGGACTCTCTTTTAGCTCTCCCCTCCTGCCGATTATACACTCTGAGAGTTCGAGTGGGTGTCACCCTTAAACTGGATGACCTGGATGATCATGCCACCCCACAGGAGTTGGGGGTGAGGTTTCCCTATAAGATGGGGTATGGGGGACCCCAATCCGATTCTGAATGAGGGCTGGGTTCACAAAAGCCTCCTCCGAGGTCAGTCAACTTTACAGCGTGTGGTCTGCCTTCAAGATGGAGGCAACCAGACCAAGCTATGATTCCCCTCCCCCTCGTTGTGTCTCAGGCACTCTGCAATGATATCTGACTAATGAATGGCTTTTATTAATCATAATTCAGGGATTGGGGAAAGGGGTGAAGGGCAGAGGAATTTGGGGTGCCCTCTTCTCTATTCCTATGGAATCTCTCACTCAGGAGGGAACCATTGGGGTTCCCACTCCCAAGTGACTCCTCCTGCTTCTTTTCCTTCAGATTCTATTTCTATTATTCCATTTTCAATCCTTTTCTATAATTGTAAGTTAGATAGGAAAGGGTCTCAACAAGGTTGGGTAATGGGAGAAGGAGCCTAAGACATCGCTCCCAAAATGGAGTCCCAAAACTTAGCTGACTTGTTTGTTGAAGTCTTGATGGGTGAGAAGCTATGGGATGCCTTTGACCAGGGAATCAGGGTTTCAATGTCAAAAGAAAGATCCTCAGGAAACCCTCAGGACCGGGTCTGAGCTGAGATGATCTCCTCCTCCCTCTCTCAGTCCTCCACTGGAAGTCCTTCTCCTTTCCTTCCTCCTACAGAGAATTACCCAGAATTCTCTCTGGTCTCAACTGTCACCAACTTTCACCAACTCTCAGCCACTTTTTCTCTGGCTCCTTTTGTCCCATCCCCCTTGCACAAATTCCATCCTTACAATATATATATATATATATATATATATATATATATATATATATATA
>NC_058130.1:683363791-683429845 GCF_016433145.1 Gracilinanus agilis
ACATATATGTATATGTATATGTATACATATATATTATATATATATAAAACTACATTTTGAGATAATTGATTTTCTTTGTAATCCTATGCATTTAATGTCATACATTTAAATGTATCACTTTTAAGGGGTCCATGGATTTCATTTGACTGACAAAGAAGTCCAAGTCACAACAAAGATGATCAACTTCTATAGACTTTTAGAACTGAAAAACAATTCATTATACTGTGTAGCTGCAGGCCATAACATTAACAATCATGCTATTATAAAAATATTACAACAGAACAAGGACCTTTGAAATCTGTTGGCCCAGTTTTCTCTTTTTAGAGATTAGGAAATTGACATCATGTGATTTGCCCAAGGTCACAGTTTTGTTTACATTTTAGATTTGTTTCATTTTGAAGTTCAGATATTTCCCCCTTTTCCCCTCTTAAGTGGGACATAGAATTATTTCCTTTTTTATATTTTCTCATGGTTACATAGCAGAATTCTGTGAATCATTCCCTGGAGCTGTCAAGGGCAGAGATCAAGTCCTATGTTTCTTTGTTTTTCTATGTTTCTGTGTTTTCATGTTTCTATATCTCACACCACAGGATATAGAAGAGGGTTTGGCATATTATAGGTATTCATTGAACAATGGTGAATTTAGTGGAATGCAATGGAATAATATTATAGAAAAGTCCCAAATCAGGCCAATTCACTGGGAATTTGACTTATGAATGGAGAAAAAAATTATATCTATGGAACATTCAGCAGTTAACAAAAGTTTACTAAGTTCACTTAGACTTAACAAGAGTAGAATATTCAACAAGGATATTAATTAAGGATGCCAAGTTGTTTCAGGTTAGATTGGCTTCCAAATACTGGACACACCACTGAATTTGCTTTCCAAAGCCTTACAGTCCAGCTTGAGCTCCTAATTGTAGAAAGTCATATCAATAGCCCAAGCCCTAATGTGGACAGCACTGGAATAAGACTCAAGGACAACTTCAATACCTTTTAAGGAAAAAAACTAGCCTTGCCTACATGGTGGGGACCCTTTCTTGTAGACCACAAATGAAATTTCAAATAATTCAATGGCTTGCTAATGGTATGATTTGCTTTTAGAATTGCAGTATATGTGAGAAGACAAATTATTTGGGAAGTAATAGATATCAGAACCCTGACTGTCTCTTATTTGCTGTGTGACCTTAGTCAAATCACTGTCCTTGCTAGTTCATTTTCCTTACATGTAAAATGAGGGAATTTGAGTCAATGACTTCTAAGGTTTCTCTCACTATCATATTCTAAGATTCTAAAAATGACCTCATTCCCTATTGACTACTTGACCTGGAGGCAAAGAGAATGACAGCCAGAAAAAGGCAACAATAGAGTCAAGAGATCATGAGCTACCCCACTCCATCCCACCCCACCTCTACCCCCCAGGCAGCCAAGGAACAATAGAAAACCACAATTAGCTACCTAGATGTCTTGTGTGAGAGTTAGTGGGAGGAGAAAAGATTTGATAAACTGAGGCTAGAGGGGATTTTGCTCTCTTCTCTTCTGTCTTTTTTTTTGTTTTGTTTTGTTTTTGTTGGCTGGACTTCCTGTTAAGCATGGCTAGTGGGCCCTAATGGTAGCCCCAGAATAGCAAACTAAATGGAGCAGTGAGGAAAGAATACCTCTCTCCCATTTTTCCATCTTTTTCCTCACTACTTTTGATTAATAAAATTATTAATTTATGACCAATCTCATAATTTTCCCTCTTATAACTCATTTGTATGTATTTGTTTATTTATTGTCTCTCCCATTAGTTTTTAAGTTCCTTGAGGGGTGCTATCTTTTGCCTCTTTTTGTATCCCCAGTGGTAAGCACAATGTCTGGCATAAGGTAGGTGTTTAATAAATGTTTAGACTAATTCACTGACTAACTGTAAACAGAAATCAAAGACTTCATCAAGGAATTATATGATTCAAACAGAAAAAAGGTTTACAAGGCTAGAATAAGGGGAAGCAGGTAGATAATCAGAGTCCTCCACTGATACCCTAATATCCTAATATCTGGAGAAATTGAAGATGGCTTCCAAAACACTGAGTAGACTTCCATATCAAACTTTTAGGTGGACACAGACAAAATTCATACATATGGGTATCTCCTTCAATGATGGGAACTTCTAAATCAAAGAGAGCATAGATTCATTAGAACATTTTAATATGATTCTTATATTCTAAACTTCTCATTTTACAGATAAACTAAGTCCCAGAGAGGGTAAGTAAATTGCTTAATATCACACAATAGCTAGTTTACTGTCAAAACTGGATTTGGAACCCAGGGTTCCTAATACTCAGGCCCAGTATTCTTCCCATCACAATATACATTTTCTTACTTGAACTGTTTCTTTGTAATTCATTTTTTCTTTCATAAAAGGGACATATGGATTTCAGTGGAAATTCTTTTTATAACATTTGTTTCTCTATATTTATATAGTCCTTTTTTTTTCCCCCAAAGAGCTCAAACCATGGACACATCTGTTAGTTAGTTTGTCCTCACAGGATCTCTGTGAGGTAGAAAAAGGTAAGATATTATTAGTTTTACTTTAGGGTTAGAGAACTGAAAATTAGAGAATGTAAGAAAATGACCCAAGATAACATGGATCTTCTCACTCTAGTTCTCTTGACAGTTGACCAATGTTTTCTAACAATAAGTCCATGGTAAACTTTTTACTAGCTTGTGAGACTTTTGCTACAAAAAGGTCCTTAAAATCTATTTTTAAAAATTCCTCCTTCTCTGTGCCGAGCTCCTTCTACCCCTGCCTGGCCCTCCTCAATTCTGGATCACAACTCCCTGGGCTACCACATTGAGGCTAAGGAAGGCAAGTGATTTTGCAGCCAGCTTAGCTCCCTTCCTAAGGGATTTTGGCTCAGAGAATATTCTTTAGCTATCCCTTATGCTTCAAATGCTGTCTTTCCTCATCTCTACCTACTAACTTCTCTGACTTCCTCCAAGCCCCAACTAAAATCTCATCTTCTAATCTACAGGAAGCTTTTGCCAACCACTTTTAATTCTAGTACCATCCCTCTAATTTACTTCCTATTTCTCCAACATTTTAGTTTTTGTACAGGTTTGTTTTCTTGATCACTTCCCTATTAGATTTTTAAGCTTCTTATGGACAGGGACTGTCTTTTGCCACTATCATTTGTGATGGGGAAGACCACAATAGATTTTGGTTTCAAATAACAAATTGAGTGCTTCTTTCACATTTCATCTCTCTTCCCTACCCCCAACTGCAACAGATAACAATACCAGATATCTGATCCTGAATAACCATTCTTTGATATCACATATGTATGAAATAGTTATGATAGAGTCCCCTGGAACTCTGCCTCTACATTGACTCTGGATAAGAATATATCTTGATTATAGAAGAGGGCCTTGTAGCCTAGTCAATTATTAATTTATACCTTACCCTCAAATTGGATTAGCTTGCCTGATGGGACAGTTTTACTGCAGCATGACCATTGCCCATGCTTTAATTTCTTGAAGCCATAAGTGAGAATTGATGAGAGGTAGACACCAAAGGTGGATGAGCAGGTCTTAAAAGAGCCTGGCAAGACATCACATCACAGGTTTCAAACCCATTGGTGAGCTAGTGGGGATGTCTACCTCAAGCATGTGAAGAGTTCCTCTCAGGAGAATGGGTAGATTAAAAAAAATAGTTCCAATTGTCATGAAGGCAAAGGAAGCAAGCACTATGGAGCCCTTAGAGCTTGGTCAGACACTGAAGATGCCAAGATCATCCACTATGTCCTGAGCCATCTCCAGTTGTCCTGACTTTTAACTTGCCATTGGACTTTGATGACTCTGGAAGAGAATGAAACTGATGACTTTAAAAAACATAACTCATTCTCAGTTAAATCCATTTCATAATTTAAGACCAAGCAAGAGTTAGAAAAAATTACAAATTGTAAACTAAATCATTTTGACTATATTAAATTAAAAAGATTTTATATAAACAAACCCACTGCAACCAAAATTAGAAGGGAAGCAACAAATTGGGAAAAAAAACCCTTTATAACAAAAATCTCTGACAAAGGTCTAATTACTCAAATTATAAGGTGCTAAATCAATTGTACAAAAAATCAAGCCATTCCCCAATTGATAAATGGGCAAGGGACATGAATAGGCAATTTTCAGGTAAAGAAATCAAAGCTATCAATAAGTACATGAAAAAGTGTTCTAAATCTCATATAATTAGAGAAATGCAAATCAAAACAACTCTGAGGTACCACCTCACTCCTAGTAGAATAGCTAAAATGACAGCAGGGGAGAGTAATAAATGTTGGAGAGGATGTGGCAAAATTGGGACATTAATGCATTGCTGGTGGAGTTGTGAACTGATCCAACCATTCTGGATTGCAATTTGGAACTATGCCCAAAGAGCACTAAAAGACTGTCTGCCTTTTGATCCAGCCATACCATTGCTGGGATTGTACCCCAAAAAGATCAAGGGGAAAAAGACTTGTACAAAAACCATGGAAAAATATACTAAAATAATTAATCAAATAAAATTAAGAAATAAAATAAAAAAAAAAACAGATGATTGTCAAAGCAAAAAAAATTCATTTCATGAGCAAGTCAAGACATTACTCTGTTATGTCATTGGCCCTTTTTGAAAACAAAAGTAAAACAACATTATATCTTATATGCATATGTGAATTTAAAAATGTACACAGCACATTTAATGGGGCCTGAGAAAGCATACTACATTGGGAACAGAGAAAGGAATTTTAAGTCAGAAGAAATTGGTTCCACCTCTATCTTTGCCACTTAGCAGTCATAATACTTCAGTAAAATTTCTGAATTTCTCTCTCTGCTACAGATATCTCATCTGTAAAATGTGATGATAATACCTGCACTACTCATCTCATGGGGTGTGGTAAATGGAAAGGTTACTGTTTCAGGCTCCATTCATTTTGCTTATTGAGAGGACAAAGACTAAAATAGCTATGAGACTGGCATATGAAAAAGACTAAGAAAACAATATAGAAATAACATGTAGGTCTGACCATGTTGGTCCCCTTCTCAAAAAAACAAGAACAAATTCAGAGTTTCCTTTTGTCTCTCATATAAGACAAAAATGCCTCAGCTTGACATTTAAGATTCCTCACAATCTAGTTTTAGACTTCCCTTCAAGAATTTGATATTGCCCATTTTTGTGCAATCTATATTCATATAAAACTGGACCATCTATTCTTTCCCAAGATCAGATTTCTATCTTCCACCTCTACGCATTTGCACAGACTGACCTCTACCCCCAATTTATAATGAATTTACCCTTTTCAGTTTGGCTTCTTAATTGCCCTAATTTGTTTCCAGGCTCAAGTCGGATGAGATTTCTTAAAGGAAGATTTACCTGCCCCCTCTCAGTTATCAGTATTTTTCCCCTCAAATTATGTTGTACAGTATTTATGTGAGTCTATGGTTGTTCAGGGAGGACTAGCACCTGTGATGTGAGGGCTTGCCAAGACTTTTTCAGAGCTACTTGTCCACCTTTGCTATATGCTTGGCATTCAGTTCTCACTTGTGGCTCCAAGCAACTGTAGCATACACAGGGGCCACTCCAGGTTGAGGGTAACCTTCTGGTTTCAAAATTTTTTGTGAAATAGAGGGGTGTCTACCCCAAGCATGTGAAGACATTCCCTAGCAGAATGGTCAGATGAGAACAAATTGTTTCAGTAACTACAAAGACAGTAGAAGCAGGCACCGTGGAGTGCTTAGAGCTTGGTTAGACATCAAAGAAACCAAGATCATTCACTTAAATCCTGGGCCACCATCATTCATCCTGAGTTTTGTCTTGTCACTGGACATCAAGGACTATGGAAGAATGAGGCTGATGATTTTGTGCAATTTTGCCTGACTTAAATCCAATTACATATAAGTCATCACCCTGTAATGTCACAGGCCCTCTTCAAAAATGAAGAACATCGAGACAGCTACGTGTCTATCTTAAAGGATAGAGAACCAGACCTAACATTGGGAGTTCCTGAATTAAATATGGCCTCAAACACTTACTAGCTGTGTAATCCTGGTCAAGTCACTTAATCCTGTTTGCAAAAAGAGTCTTATGCCATTCTGCTTGATGATTTAGCTTTCACCTCTCCAGTTCCCAATCAGAGGTATGGGTTTGTGAAGGCACACTACATGTCACTAACACTACTAGTCCTATGGTCCTTCTGCCTCTCTGTGTGTTCATGTTTGTGGGAAAGGGGGAAAACCCTCCCCTTTTCTCTTCTCCATATATACCCTCTCCTCTTTCACAGTTTTCCTATTAGTCTCAGCCCATTTCAAAACTTTGGGATGTTTCCTTGCCTTAGGAAATAAACAAAAACCTCAAAATCTCAGAAGTCAATGTAGATCAATAACATTTTTGTCCCATGACAGGAGGTAATAATTTCATCTATTTATCTATTCATATTTTGTATGACCTAGGAGATCTTAGAGGGCAGGGATTGTTTAATTTTTTTAATCTGTGTATTCCCTGGGCTTAACTTTATATCTTCTATGTATTTGGTGGTTAATAACTATTTGTTGAATTGAATTATAGAACTGGATAGAGTATTGTGAAGCCAGCCAATTGGTAATGAATAATCAGTCTTCAATTGCAGTCCTTTCTATTTTGGAAAGTCTCTTTCCAAAATAATTCAGGACCAGTTGGTCCATTAATACACAATAAATTCCCTTGTCCCCAAATGGCCTGGAACTGAATCTATCTCACATAAATGGATAGTTCAAATAACTGAAAATTATTTTAAAAACCCTCATAAGAATCATATCCTAAATTCTTTGCAAGATGACTTAGAAATGGAGAAAAAAAATCTCAGTGTTAGAATTCTAAGAAGCCTCTATTATATAATCCAAATGCTTCCTCTTATATTTAAAAAAACCTCTTCTGTTTGGTACAACAGATGGTACAGTGGATAGAATGTGGGGCCTAGAATCAGAAAGATTCATCTTCCTGAGTTCAAATGCAGCCTCAGACTCTTATTAGTTATGTGATCCTGAGAAAGTAACAACCCAGTTTGCCTCAGTTTATTCAACTATAAACAAGATGGAGAAGAAAATGGCACACCACTCTATAATCATTGCCAAGAAAACCTCGAATGGAGACATGAAGAGTTGGACACATCTGAATTCTGTCGTTTTTGTTTTTTTTTTCATTGAAGTGATATAGGAAGTCTAAGGGCAGAAGTATGTTGACAAATGTTTAAACAATGATTCTCCCAGAAAAAAAGGTTTACACAACAAATTTTTAAGTATAACCTGCATTATTATTTCATTGTCTTAAGTCCTGATTTGTATCAATTACTGATTTTCTGTGATAAAAATGATCATTGAAAATTTCACAATTGAGTATCCTTATACCACATACTCTTGAGTGACAAAGGACTTACTCAAAGTCACTTGTTGAGATAGTTACACCACAAAAGATCAAAAACACTTCAAAATGAATACTAGATCAGCAGAACCAACAGAAGATGAGGTGAAGCATTTCCCAAATGACAAATGGTCGAAGGATCTGAACAGACATTTCTCAGGGGAAGAAATTAAAGCTGTCTTTAGTCATGAAAAAATTGCTCCAAATCACTTCATTAGAGAAAGGCAAATTAAAACAACTCCGAGGTACCATCTATCAGACTGGCTAACATGACAAAAAAGGAAAATGACAAATGTTAGAGAAGAGTGGGAAAAAAAAGACACACACACTGCTGGTGGAGCTGCAACTGATAAAACCATTCTAGAGAGAAATCTGGAAATATGCCCAAAACAATGGTTTAGACCCTGCAATTGTACTACTAGATCTTTATCCCAAAGAGATTAAAAATAGAGAAAAGACCTATAGGCATAAAAATATTTATAGTAGATCTTTTTGTGGTAGCAAAGAACTGGAAACTGAAGAGATGTCCATCATTTGGAGAATGGATTAATTAGTTGTAGGATATGCTTTTAATGTAATACTATTATGACAAAAGAAATGACAAGCAAGATGATCACAAAAGAAACTGGAAAGACTTCTACGAAGTGATACATTGTGAAGCGAGCAGAACTAGGAGAACATTGTACACAGTAACACTAATAATGTGTGATGATCAATTGTGAATGACTTTACAACTATCAACAAGGCAAGGATCTAGAACAGCTCCAAGAGACTAATGACAAAAAAGGATATCCACTACCATAGAAGGAAAAGCCCAAATCAAATTAAAATATACTATTTTTTATTTTATTTCTTCCATGAATTTCTACTAGTATAAACAATATGTTTCTTCTTTCACTACATAACAAACATGGAAGTATTGTATGTTAATATATGTACAACCTATATCACATTTCCTGCCTTCTTGGGGAGGGAGAGTGGGTAGGAGGGAGAGAGAAAGCATGAGTTGTAAAATATCAGAAAGTGAATATTTTTTTAAAATTGTATTGGCATATAATCCGGAAAAAAAAATATTTTTAAAATAGTCATCATGTTGTGAATAGAATAGCATTAGGCATAGAATGTAGTGCAACATGTCAGCCCTGCAAAGCCTTGCTACAGAGATTTTCTGACAGTTGATAGGGTTTGGAATCTTGAGGAAAAGTCAGTTGACCCTGGGGACTCCTGGTGAGGAGGAGGGTCAATCTGAGCTCTTTCTTTGGATTGAAACATGGCCTATATTCTGCAGCTTTTCTCTTTAAAATTATTAGCTTAATTATTTCTTTTGAATCTCCCTAACCTCCCTTATTCCCCATCTTCATTTTTCCTTCCCTGCCTGAATTTCTGTGAGGATTTTGAAAGGAGGGTAGTTCGGAGTGTTAGTTTTAAACTTGATAGTTTTAAATAGTCAAATAGGGCTTACCCTTGTCACAAATTATCTATTGGATCATTGTATCCAACTTTCCTAACCCCTTTGATTACAAAACCACTTGAGAGCTGAGTTAAGGCAGATCCTTTCTCAGTTTCACGTGAGTTCCTGTCTCCCTCCCCCCACCTGAAGCTTTCTCTAGGTGGCTGTTAGGGTTACCTTGTATCCTCTATCCTTTCCAATCAACCCTTAAATTAATAAACACAGTTTTTCTTTTAATCAAAACCTTTGGCTACTTCATTAGTTGATTGATAAGAGAGGGAGAAGGGAAGAAAGGAATCATATAGTCTCTGAGTCATGAAGGAGTTGGAGGTGTCCATTTTGGAGGAAGTGCAATCTTATACTTCCTCTGAACTCTTCCTTTGTAAACCTGAGAAACTGACTAGCAGCCCTCTAGTCAGTTTCAAGCCATTCTTGGCTAGCCCTAACCTTTGTCTGTAAAAGTGACCTTCCTACTTGAAGAGCTCAGCCTGTTTCCCTTTAGTGTCTCTGTCTCAAATCCTGTGTCCCAGTCTGGGTCTCCCAGGCTGTAGTTGTTGCCCAAAGTATCTCATCCTCTCCCTTGCAAACCTTTATACTGCCATGTTTATATTTCCTAAACTCAGGCATTCCCTTACTTCTCCTATCACCTTAATTTATCACCTCCACTATAGTACCCTCCTTTTCTGCTTTACTGCCTTAGGGATCCACAAACCTCTATCCACAGTGCCATATCCCCTATTCACTCTACCTTTGGACCCTTGCAGTGCCTTCTCCTCTATTCCAACCATACCTCTGCCTTAATTCCCTGGATTACCTCCAGTCTTTGGTCCCATATCACCCCATTACTTCAATACCTTATCACATCTGCCATATTCCCTTATTATATCCAGCTAGGCTAATCCTATTATTACACTGCTAATTTCCCTTATTACAAGAATCAGGATACCCAAGTTCAAATCCCATTTTGATATTTGCTAACTTTACTAGTAATTTTTGTCAAATAGTCTTTAACACAATAATAGAGGCTATTAAACTTGAACATGTTACTCATTGTACTAGAAGACCTTTAAAAGAACATTTTAAATTATTGTCCAGATAGCTAGGGGACACGGTGGATAGAATGCTGAGCCTGGAGTCAGAAAGACTCATCTTCCTGAGTTAAAATCCAGTCTCAGATACTTACTAGCTGTGTGATCCTGGGTAAGTCACTTAACCTTATTTGCCTCAGTTTCCTCATTTGTAAAAATGAGTTGGAGAAGGAAATGGCAAATCATTCCAGTATCTTTGCCAAGAAAATCTCAAATGAGATCACAAAGTATAGGAAATGACTGAAAATAACTCAACAACCAAATTCTTGTGTACAAAACCAATGAGAGAAATTAGGAAAAGTGAATTCTTTCCTGACTTTAGGTTATCTAATTTCAAGTCATTTTCCCCAATGCTTTACATAAACATTTATTATTTATATTGTTTGTGAAGTATACAATGCTAAGAGCTGAAGGAGCTACAAAGAGAGATTAAGTTTGCTTAGTGGTCCTTCTCTTCAGAAAGTTCACAGTCAAATAGAGTGGGAGTTACATGGGAAGGCCTGACTATATATGGTACTTTAAGTTTTACAAAGGTTTACCCCACAGTAGCCCTGAGAGGTTCCAATTATTATTCAGAGAGCTAAAGTGGCAGAAACACAAGGATGAAAGCACATTTTAGGTCAAACATTTAATAATTGGAGCATATCTGGAGGAAGGAGACTAAGGTAATGAAGTAACACACTGAAGAAACACAATGATTTGGAAAGAGTCCAAACAATTGGGATCAAATGCTGCCTCTATATTTGACTGTTTATATGATCTCAAGCAACCTCCTTCTGAATCCCAATTTCTTTTTCCATAAAAAAGATAATCAGAATAGATGCTTTCTAAAATCAGTTGTAATTCTAAATTTATGAGCCCGAAATTCTCTGAGACTGAAGGAATTGAGATTATTTGTTCTGGAGAAGAAAAGATCTAGCAGAAAGATACCAGTTGCTTCAGGTATATGAAAGACTGTGTTTAAGAGGAAGAAGAATAATCTTTCTTGACTCCAAAGGGTAAAACTTGGACTAATAAATAGAATTTAGAGGGAGATAAATTTCAGGAAAATTTTCCTGATAATTAGAGCTGTCCAACAATAAAATGAGATACTTTGGGAAATAGCAAGCTTCCAAACATTGAAGTTCAATTAGAGGCAGCAAAGTAATTTATTAGGATATTATAAAGGAGTTTCATCCAACATTCTGAGAGTAGGATCAAATGATTTCTAAGCTTACTTTAAACTTTAGGATTTATTATTTGAATATTTCTCAATATAGACCAACCATCTAGGAAATATTGCACATAGTAGGAGCTAAACAAATGCATGCTAAATTAATATACTCTTCTCTATGACTATATTTACTTTTTCTCAGGAAAAAAAAACAGACATAACCTGGAGGTTGTTTGGTGCTGGGAAACTTCATTCATTCTCCTTGGCTCACCAGTTGATTTAAGGTGGTTGGAATACTCCTTACTCTCCATTGCCACTTCTGGGTTCTCTCCCTACCTCCATCACTCTTCTCCTTTGAAGTCCTGTAACTCATCTTTACCACTCATAAAATTCTGATAGGTGTTAGCAACAGGTCTCCAGGTGACCCCTTTTCCTTCCTCAATGAATTCTGGATATGGCTCACAGTTTTTATCTCCCCTCCAACTTCTGTCCTCATACTAAGGGACTTCAACATACAGATTGACTCTCCTTTAAATACTCTTCCTATATGGATAGGCACAACATTTGATCTTCCCCTCCTCCACAAGTAAGCCACTTCCACATTCAAGAATTCTGAAATCCTCATCTGTCCATAGCCTACTGGCTTTCTTCTCCCTATGTCTTCCCTTATCACATCCTTCTCTGTTCATATTATGACTTCCAATTCCTTGACCCCTCAATTCTCTCTCCAACCACATGCCCTGCATTAGTCACTCTCTCCTCTTTTACCTTTCTTGGCTCCTTAGAGAACCAATTGAACTGTGCACAATTGCTGTTGTTTAGTTGTTTCAGTCATGTCTGACTCTTCAAGACCCCATCTGGGGTTTTCTTCGCAAAAATGCTAGAGTGGTTTGCTATTTCCTTCTCCAGTTCATCTTACAGATGAGAGAACTGAGAAAAACAGGGTTAAGTAACTTGCCCAGGGTCATAGTTAGTTAGCCTGAGGGCATATTTGAATTTAGGTCTTCCTTAATCTAAGCCCAATACTTTCTCCAAATGCACCATTTAGCTGCCCCTATTCTAGTATATTAAATCTCTAGCTCCTTATCATTTCACCTATTATGCCCTGATAAACCTCATCCTGGGTCATTCCCAGAACTGTCTCAAATACATGCTGCTAAAAGAAGGTGGGGTAAATTATGAGTGGATCCACTACAAATACATACTATACAATAGCAATTAGGCCATCATCACTGTTTGGCAATCTCTGTGTATTTCCTTTCTAAACCCATTATTCTACTTGCCTCAGTGACTCTTCTAAATCTTTTTATCTCTCTTCAAATCTCCCATGACTCTCCCTCTCCCTACTGTGTGTGAAAAATTCTCCACCCCCTTATATGAAGATTAGATTTTAATGTTAGCAGTAGTTTTGAGTTAATCATAATTGTAATTCTAGAATAGTTAAATAATGTTAGCATAAGGGATGATTTTAGAAGGTCTTTTGTGATTGTTTTAGTATAATTATTAAGGTTGAATTAAATAAGATGATTGAATTAATATATATTTAATCATTGCTAGCATAGACCTTAGTGCCAGCTTCACCCTTCAAAATTGCTATATCATGCACCCTCTGTGATAATTATGGTCTTGAACTTGTGATCCAGTGTACATCTCTAGGCCTGACCAGGAGTTCGAAGTCTGGTACCACCCAACACCACCAACTCTTCATTTCTGACACTAGTCCAGTCCCACCCCACCCCACCCCCAGTTGTCTATCAAGTGACTTCTAAGTCATCATCAAGTAACTTCCCCTACCAATGAGAAGTACGCTCTGCTCTATTTTTAACATGGTCTTGAATAAGTTGTGATATTCTTTGGGGTATATATAGGAATGTCTCTTACAGTGCTTTGGGTCTTTTGGTCTTGACCAGAAGTCCAGCTTTATTGTGAGAGTGGCCTTCTCCCAATAAAACTATTTCTTTATGGCTTGGAGACTTAGTTTCCCTTATTTGTGTTCCTGTGGTTAGAAATTACATAACACTACCCTCCCAGATGAGAATCTTGTCTCATATTTTACAGTAAAAATTCAGTCTCTTAGCCACAAACTCCTTCTTTTCCCTTCATCTTCAGCACTTCTTACTGAGATGCCTTCTCCCAAAATCTCATCCTTTACTTCTGTCTCACATGACAAGGCAGCCCTACTCCTTACTAAGATTAACACCTCTACCAGCTCAAATAATCCCATTCTATCCTGTCTCCTTCCAAGTTAGGCTCTTGTCATCCCCTCTCCCACTTATTTTCAATTATTGGCTCCTTCATCACTACCTACAAACATGACCCATATCTCCTTGGTCCTGAAAAAACCCCTGCTTGATCTTCCCATCCCGACTAACTATCATCCTACATCTCTTCTATCCTTTGTAGCAAAACTCCTTGAAAAAATCATCTACAGTATGTCCCTCCTCTTTGTCTTCTCTCATTTTCTTTTCAACCCCCTGAATTCTGTCTTCTGACCTTATCATCCCACCAAAACTACTCTTTCCAAAGTTATCAATGATCTTTTAGTTGTCAAATCCAATCCTTTTACCAATCTTGATTCACCTTGACCTCTGTGTAGCATTTGACATTATTAATCACCGTCTTCTGCTTGGATACTCCTCTATCTAGGTTTTCTGGAAACTACTCTTTTCTAGTTCTCCTACCTATTGACCACCCCTTTTCAGTTTTCTTATCTTCTAACAATAGCAGTCCCCCAGGGTTCTATTATAGATTCCCTTCTTTTCTCCTAAATGATTTTACATGGTGATCTCATCAACTTTCATGGATTTAGCTTTGCTCTCTATTTTATTGATTCTCAGATCTATATATCTTTTCACAACTTCACTGCTTATCTTGAATATCATATCTTCAACCAACTTGCAGACATCTAAAACTGGATATTCAGTAGACATCTTTAAAAAACCCAACAACCTTACTTCTGTCTCAGAATAGATACTAAATATCAGTTCCAAGGCAGAAGAGCAGTAAGGGTTAGATAACTCTGGGGTAAGTGACTTGCCCAGGTTCACACAGCTAGGAAGTGTCTGAGACCAGATTTGACCCTGGATCTCTTGTCTTCAGGTCTGACTCTCTATCCATTAAGTCACCTAGCTGGCCCTCAAGTAGATATCTTAAACTCAGTCCACTATATTTTCCCCTGACCTATTTATTCTATGTATTTCTTATTTGCATATATGTTTGTTTGCTGTCTGTCCCATTAAACTGTGAATTCTTTAAGAGCAGTGTAGTGCAAAGGATGCATATCAGCCCTGCAAAGCCTTACTGCAGAGTTTCTGACAGTTGAAAAAGGGTTTAGAATCCTGAGGTGAGACAGTTGACTCTGGGACTCGCTGAGAGTAGGAGGGTCAACTGAGCTCTGTTCTTTAAACTGAAAACCTGGCCTATATTCTGCAGCTTTTCTCTTAAAATTTATTAGCTTAGGGGCAGCTGTGTAGCTCAGTGGATTGAGAGCCAGGCCTAGAGATGGGAGGTCCTAGGTTCAAATCTGGCCTCAGACACTTCCCAGCTGTGCGACCCTGGGCAAGTCACTTGACCCCCATTGCCTACCCTTACCACTCTTCTGCCTTGGAGCCAATATTGACTCCAAGACAGAAGGTAAGGGTTTAAAAAATTTATTAGCTTAACTATTACCTTTAGATCTCCCTAACCTCCCTTATTCTCAATCATCATTTTTCCCTTCCTAAATTTCTTGGGGTTTTGAAAGGAGGGTGGATCTTGGCGTTTAGCTTTCAAACTTGGTAGACATAGTTTCCCTGTAGTCAAATAGGGCTTACCTTTGTTACAAATTATCTCTTGAATCATTGTATCCAACTTTCCTAATTCTATAGGCTACAAAACCCTTTGGAGGTGAGTTAGGCAGGTCCTATCTCAGTCTCATATTCCTGTCTCCCTCCCCAACCTGAAATTTTCTCTAGGCAGCTGTTAGAGTTACCTTGTACCCCTCCATCCCTTCCAATCAACCCTAAAAATCAATAAAACTCTGTCATTTAATCAAACCTTTGACTAGTTCATTAGTTGATTGATAAGAGAGAGGGAGAAGGGGAGAAAGAAATAACATTGTTCCTGGGTTGTGAAGGGAATCAGAGGTGTCCATTTTGGAGGAAGTGCAATCTCAATACTTCCTCTGAACTATTATTTTGTGAACCTGTGAAACTGACTAGAAGTCCTCTAGTCAGTTTCAAGCCATTCTTAGCTGGCCCTAACCTTTGTCTGTAGAAGTGCCCTTCCTACTTGAAGGGCTCAGTCTGTTTCCCTTTAGTGTCTCTGTCTCAAACCTGTGTCCTAGTATATGTCTCTCAGGCTGTAGCTGTCTGCCCTTGCAACTCTTTATACCTCCATGTTTATATTCCCTAAATTCAGTCATTCCCTTACTTCTCCTACCACCTTAATTATCTCCATTATCCTACCCTCCTTATCTACTTACTGCCTTAGGGATCCACAAACCCCTATCCACAATGCCTTATCCCTATTCACATTACCTTTAGTCCTTTACCTGCCTTATCCTCTATTGCAACCTTACCTTGCCTTAATCTCCCTATTACCTCTAGCCAATTCCCATATTACAACCTTACATCCCTGCCTAAATCCCCTCATTACATGCAGCCTTTGGTCCCATATCACCCTATTACCTTATTCCCTTATTACAGCAGATACTGTCTTTTGTCTTTTTTTGTAATTCTAGTACTTAGAATAATTCCTGGCACATAATAGGCGCTTAATAAATGATTACTGATTGATTCACTGATTGATTTGGAACCAGAAACACAAGATTTGAGTTCTTATTCCACCACTGAGTAGGCTTTTTTCTATAGATAATTAACTTATCTTGATGACTCAATTTCCAATTCTTTAAAATGGAAAAAAATAATAGTTCTACTCCCTGCTTCACAGAATTGATTGGACAAAAATATTTTGAAAATGAAATAGAAAGCACTACATGGATGTGAGCTATTAATATCTTGCATGAAATGAGCCAGAAACATGTCAGAGTCGAGGTGGTGATGACGAATGGAGGGGGTCTTTGCATGTAAATGTCAACCTGGATCTGACTTGGAAGTCAGAGTAAAAAAATAAATAAATAAGGCCTGAACTAAACTCTACAGTCTTTACAAATATAATTATCTGTTCAAAGAAACACCACTGTGTGATAAATAGTTTCTGTTTTAATCAGGAAATTGCCTGACCATTAATTTAAAAAATGTTAATAGGACCATATCATGTATTTATATGCAATTCTGAAGGATTTATACAAGGCTTAATGTCTGGAAATGTCCTTCAAATTTTCCATCTGCCCTGGAAGAGGTTTAGCAGGCTGCCAACAGGAAAATGACTGGGCTTGGAGATATAACACTGTTAGGTATGATAAACAGCAGTGTGATGCTGTTATTGCATGTTAATTAGCTCATATTTTTCTTGTTGCTTTGGAGGCACAGAAAGCCAAGACTTCTTCTGCACAGACTAATTATTGTATAATGGAAAGTGTTCTGTACTTAAGAGTCCAGAGTCCTAAGTTCAAACTCTAACAACAGCATTTATTAGCTGGATGACCCATGGACAACTCATATGAGATTTCTAAGCTTCATTTCCCTCATCCTGGAGGACAATCTGTCCCAAAACACATTCACAAGGCATTTACTATGTTTAAGAAGGGATCCTCAGTGCTAGTGATACCAGGTCAAAAAGCAAAACAGCCTTGAGTTGCAAGGACCTACAGCCTTACCTACAACCAATTCAAATACCCATTCCAGGACATGAATAAACTCTTTCCATTTGAGGAAGAACATCCTTAATGAACTGGTAAAAATAATTTCTTCAAATACCCCTTAGTGGTTAGCACCCAAGAATTAAAATGACTTAATTCATTCCTCATTATTAGTTAATCCAGGCACATGGCCACATATATGGATCAAAAAAGGTAATATGGATTCATATAATCATCATATTTTTAGAATAGAAAGAGACTTGAATAAATCACCTGACTTTTGTGTCTGTTTCCTTGAATTTTATGACCTTTAAAGTCCATTCCATTTGCAAAACCCTGATCATCTAGGCCACAGCTGTCAAATTTGTGATCCACAAAACTCCCTAGTGGGGCTAGAGTCAAATTAAAATGTAATTGAGAAGAAAATAAAGATGCAATACAACACAGATATCATTAATTTGTAGTTTTCTAAGTCAATATGTAAACCCAGGGCTCCTTGTCCATTTGCATTTTCTCTATAAGTACTCAAATCATATCTGAAGAACCATCTCCAATTAAGCTTTATCCTCATTTTGACACATGGGGATACTAAACACTGAAGAGGGCAATTGCCTCATAGAGCTAATTTGGAGGCAAATCTGTGATTAGGGTCTGGAATCTCCCTATTCCCAGTAATTTTCTCCTTCACTAACTTGACAATTTTGCTGTGATTCTTTTCTTTCTTTTGTTTTATGAAAGAGGCACATGGTTCTAAATGGAATTTCTTTTTATAACACTTGTTACTGGATATAGTACTTAGACTTCCTGCTTCACAGAATTGTTTTGAGAAAAGTACTTCACAAACCCTAAAGTACCTTAGGAGTATGAGCTTGTATTGCTGCTTCTTTGCTTCTCTCCACTGTGAATGATGGTGACTTGAGGGAACTTTTCTCTGGTGCTCTCCCCATGTGACTGTACTCAGCTCCTGTGGAGTTCATTTTTGTCACTTGACAAACAGGGTTAATAATAGTAGAAACTTCACAAGATTATTGTAAGAATAAACTAAGTTGATATGCATGGAGTACTTTGCAAACCTAAAAAAGTTAGCTGTTATTATTATAATCATCACACTAGACATATATGTAGTACTTGAAGGTTTGCAAAACATTTCACATGCATTATCTCATTTTATTGTCTTAACAGTTGTCCTTTGTACTGGAAGAGGACAAAATGACATTACTGGAGAGATCTTTTGATTTGGGCATGAATCGGATTTAAGAGAGTTAGGGTTGCACAAAGTCATCAATCATTCTCTTTCTTCCAGAGTTGTCAAAGTCCAGTGGCAAGAAGAATAGTGATGACTAGGGATGAAGTGGATGACCTTGGCTTCTTGAGGTCTAACCAAGTTCTGAGAACTCAACAGTTCCTGCTTCTGCCACCTTCATGGCATTGGAACAAATTATTCTCATTTGTCCATTCCCCTGAGAGAAGTCTTCATGTGCTTGGGGTAGACATTCCCCTAACTCACTGACAAGCATGAAACCTCTTGATTACCTTCAAACTGGCTTAGCTTGCCTGCCAAAAAAGTTTACTGAGGTGTGACTGCTATGCATACCACAGCATCTTGGAGCCACAGGTGAGAGCTGGGTAGCAGAAGGACACCAAAGGAAGAAGGCAGCCCTAAAAAAACTTGATAAGCCCTCAAACCATAGGTTCTGCTCTTCCCTGAACAACCAATCCTCAGGATAGCCTTATAAGATAAGAACTATAGATATTATTACCCATGTCTGACAGATGAGGAAATTGAGAATCAAAAAAGGTATACCGATTTGCCCATGGTTACCCAAATAGTAAAAGTGAGAGGCAGGATTTTTATCTACTTCTCTCTTAATTCCAAGTTTACTGCTCTTTCCACAAAATCATAATAATAGTTATCACTGATTTGAAACATTAAAATTTGCAAAGTAAACTGTTATCTCATACAATCCTTAAAACAACCCTAAGTAATAGGTGCTTTAATTATCTTTATTTTACAAATAAATAAACTGAGCAGATAGAAATTAAATGATGTTCCAGTATCACATAGATAATAAATGTTTGAGACAGGATTTGAATTCCTGTCTTTCTGTCTTAGGTCTCAATCCATTGAACTGCATAGTCTCTAAAATATTAAATGTGAAAATATTTATCAAAATGCATATTGGAATAGGAATTTGCATGCACAAAAATAAACTCGATTCTCTTTATTTTGTCTTCCAGTTTTCCCAATCCAACTTTAAGAAAGGAGAATCTTATCTTCCTACATCAGAATTTTTGTGTTCTATCAACATATTTCAAGCTCCATGGATGAATTAGTTTAATGAACTCAGAACTAGACCTGGTTTAGCATTAATTTTCTATAAATGGCTATGACTTGATTATCTCTCAGTGTGACTACCATATTGCTCTTTATTCTAAGCAGACTATTTTTATTTGAGAGATGTTATATTACATTGAAGAGGAATGGACTTGAAGTCAAGAAATTTGCCATGATCTCTCATCTCTGATATTTATTAGCTGAGCGACTAAGGGTAAGTTGTGTAAAGTCCTTGAGCTTTAGTTTTCTCATCTGGAAAATTAGGGAAAACAAAGCATATACCACTTACCTATCAAATGAAATAATTGTGTGTCAAATGTCACTACCATTATTAAACAAGCAGTCCTAATTAATGACCCTGAAACATACATTGCCCCAACCAGTAAATATGTGATCCATATTTCTTAAAACATCGACTCGACTTTCTTCTAAATTTTGCCTTGCTCCTCATTAAAAATTCCACAAAGAATTCCAAAAGAAGCCAGATTTGGTTTTAATTGCTTGAAGAGATTATCAATCTTCACATCTCTGTAATTACTTAGGACTCTAATTACTTAGGTAAGTCATAGACAGAGATGTACAAGTAAATATTTAACAACCAGCTCTCCCAAAAATGTACCCATGAAACACTGAAATTTAATCTAGATTATTAATATTTTCTCCACTATTTAAAGATTAGACCATCAACTAAACATTTCAAACTCTGATTTGTAGCATCTTTCCAGTTTCTAAGACTCAAGATGAAAATTTAAGAATCAATTAGTCTAATTTAACTTCAGCATATTACAAGTATAAATTCAGTGTTTGAAGAACTTTAGAGATTTCATATTCCACATTTCCTCATTTTTAAAGAGGAAGATATTGGGGCAGCTGGGTAGCTCAGTGGATTGAGAGTCAGGCCTAGAGATGGGAGGTCCTAGGTTCAAATCTAGCCTCAGACACTTCCCAGCTGTGTGACCCTGTGCAAGTCACTTGACCCCCATTGCCCACCCTTAACACTCTTCCACCAAGGAGCCAATATACAGAAGTTAAGGGTTTTAAAAAAATAAACAGGGAGATATTAAAGAACAGAGACATTAAATGAATTATCTGAGGCCACATAAGTAGGAAGTAAAAGAAGTGGAATTTGAACCTAGGTCTTCCAATTCTTAATCCATCAGTTTTCCCTCTATGCCACCCTATCTATCTGAGATCTAAGGAGGAATCCTAATATAGTGGAAAGAGTGTTTGACTTTGTAGCAACAAAGTGGCTTAGTAAAACAGAAAGCCAGACATGGAGATGGGAAGTCCTGGGTTCCAATACGGTCTCAGACACTTCTTAGCTGTATGACACTGGGCAAGTAATTTAACCCCAATTGCCTAGTTATTTCTGCTTTTCTGACTTAGAACTAATACTTAGTATAGATTCTAAGACAGAAGGTATGAGTTTAGGGAAAAAAAGACAAAATTTTGGACTTGGCATCAGAAAACTGGTTCTTCATTCCTACCTATATGTTTTTCTTAATAAATGTGTCATCTTGGCCATGCAGAAGAGTAAACCAAGACCCAGAGAGATCCCAGAGATGGTAAGGAAAATAGTCAAGATTCTAACTATACCATGCTTCACGTGCTTTTCTTTTTTAGATTATATACTTAGAAACCATCATCAACAATGGAAACATTTAAATAAACAAATGCAAAAAAACGCAAAACCACAAACTCCACAGTTTGTAATTTAAAAAAAAAAATGTATATTTTGTGTATTTGCTATTAGAAATCTCCCCTGTTTTTGAATTTCCTTTAGATTTGTTTTACTTGGATACTTTTTTCTCTTGATTTTGTGGTTGTTACTTTTTAAAAGTAATTACAGGGTGTACTATTCTTACTCTCTTTTTATCTCTTCATATATTTCCTTTTTCTTCTTTCTATTTCTAATATTTGTAATTTCTAAGAATGTAATACAATCCAATACATTCAAATATCACAATCTATTCAGCCATTTCTCCCAATCAATGCTTTTGTGTTATTTCCAATTATTTTGTCATACAAACACAGTTTCTTCAAATTTTTTCACATATACATAGCCTGTTATCCTCTCAATAATGCCTTTAGGATCGAATCCTAGTGATGGGGTCCCTTAGTTAAAGTATATGAACAGTTTCATAGCTCAATGTATATTTCTGTCTTGTTTTCTGAAAAACAATTCATAGCTGTTCTAGCAATGTAATATTAGGACTATTTCTCCATGTTCCTAGCTAATTCCTGTCTAATTTAATTAGATTTAATTTAATCATTTTAACTAATCTGGTTCTTAGATAGCATACATTACCAGGATGTTATTTAGCTTGATTGGTCCTTAGGCAGCAGATGCCATCTGTTGTCAGGTCCATATTCTTTTCAAACCAAGTCTTTCCAACTTGGTCATACCCATTGGAATTTTTGTTCCAATGCCATAACCACTCTGGGAAATGCAGGATTACTACCACAGTATGATGAGTGTTAAAGTAAGACTTATGCTGAATATTTATGCTCTCTAAACCATTGTTGCCCACCAGAAACCATGTTTAAATTATGTGTATGCCTTACACATAGCTTAGATTTACTGCTAGCTTCAAGCAGGTATATTGGGGTTCTCTAAATTTCTATTATATTTAACTTATTTAATATTCTATTCATCTCCTTAATTTCTTTCTTATTTATTTTTAGTTAGATTTGTTTAATTTTGAGAGTGGAAAATGGAAGTCCACCACTGTTATTATTTTCGTCTGTAATTCATTTAATTTTTCCTTTAAAAATCTGGATGTTATTATACTTGGTGCATACAGATCCAAAATTGATAATATTTCATTTTCAATAGTTCCCCCAACTTAATATAGTAACTCTATTCATTCCTTCCAATCATTGTTCATTTTAGCCCCACCTCTGACAGAGATCATGACTTCTAACTCTCCCTTTTCTGAATCAGTTGAAGCATAGTATATTCTTCTCTAGCCTCTCACCTTTACTCCATATGTGTCTTTCATTTTTTAATGGGTTTCTTGTAAACTACACATTGTCAGGCAGGTCTTTGTGTTTTATCTTTTCTATTATCCATTTTCTTCCCATGAGCAAATCCATCCCATTCATACTCAATGTCATAATTATTATCTATGCATTATCACCCACTCTGTTCCTCTTCTCTGTTCCCCTCTTCTTTTCTTTCTACTGTATGTCTCCTTAGATGTTCAGTTTCTTCTCTAATTCATACTCATTCCCCCAAATCCTTTCTTATGCTCTCCTTTTTCCCTCCTAATACCAAATTGGTCCACCTTTCCAAAGTTTTCCCCTTGTCTCTTCTCCTTTACCTTTTAATTCTTATTCTACCCACCTTTCCAAAAATTCCTTTCTTATTACCCCCTAGCCATGCTCTCCTACACCTTAATATAAGTTGATTCTAAACATTCCTACTCTATCTTGTCATAAAAGTCCTTCCCTTATCTGCTCACCTTCCCCCTCTACTTCTTGATATGTACTCACCTCTAAGTAACCCTCTCTTTTCTTATCTCCTTGCCTTCATTTCTTTTAACCCATCCTTTCTTCTTTTATTCTCTAAGTCTTCCATGAGGACTCCCAGTTCCTTCCATATCTTATCCCCTTTTCCTCTTATTTCTCTGTACATTAAAAAGGATTTTACTCTTCTAATTATGTATGTTGTTCTCTCTTTATTCTAGGTCTGATGAGAATAGAGTTCTAGTACTACCAACTCTCCACCTCCTTCTCCCCTTCTCTGTTGTAGTTCCTCCATTCATTCTACTTCCATATCACATAGCCATCCCACTCTACCTCTTCCTGGTCTACTGCACTACCATTTCTGCTCTTCCATTACATTCACATCCACCTCAAGTCTTCCATCTATACATGCTTCTTTAAAATGCACAGGCAATAAAATGCCATTCCTAGGGGCCAAAGATAGGATTTTCTCATATAGATATCAAGCAATTTGACCTTTTAGATTGCTAATGATTAGTCTTTCCTCATATTACTCTGTATTTCTTATAGAACAAATTTTCTATTGATTTCTAAGTTTTCCCCATGAATGGCTAAAACTCCTTTAGGTCATTAAATATCCACTTTTTATCTTTTATAATTATATTTACCTTTTCTGGATGTGTTACTCTTGGTTATAAGTTCTGTTCTTCTGCTCTATGAAATACTACGTTCCATTCCCTGTGTTCTTTCAATGTTGAGGCCTGCTAAGCCTTTTGTTATTCTGAATAATAGCTCCAAAATATATGAATCATTTTTCCCCTTGTTGCTTGTGATAATTTCTATTTAACTTGGGAGTTATGGAATTTAACAATGATGTTCCTGTGCATTTTTGTCTTTGGGACCCTTTGAGTAATGATCTGTGAATTCTTTCAATTTCTATTTCACCATCTGATTCTAGAATTTCTGTTTAAATTTTGATGGTTTCTTGGAGTATGGTGTCTAAACTCTTTTTGATCATAAATTTCTGGGAGTCCAACTATCCTTATATTGTCTCTCCTTGATCTATTTTCTGTGTCAATTGCTTTTGTGATGAGCTGCAACATATTCTCTTCCATCATTTCATTCTTTTGATTTTGCTTTGTTATTTCTTGTTGTCTTAGGAAATCATTAGTTTACTCTCGTCCAGTTCCAGTATTTAATAAATTATTTTCTTCAATGAGTTTCTGGATCTCTTTTTCCATTTGGGTGACCTTCCTTTCATAATTTTCTTGATTTTCTTGAAAATGACTCTCATTTTTTCTAATCCTTACTCAACCTGTCTCATCTGGTTTTTGAGATGTTTTTAAAGTTCTTCAAAATGTTTTTTTTTAACTTATGGCCATTTATTATATTTCTTTGCTGTTTTTGAAGTTGATGTTTTTACTTCAATGTCTTCTGAGTTTAAGCCAAGGTCTTTTCTGTCCCCAAAATAGTTATCAATAGTTGGGTTTCTTCTCCTTTGTTTACTCAATTTTTTCTTAAAGTTTTAGAAGCCAAAGAGACCGAATTATTAGCTTTTTGCTAGAGTCCCAGAGTTCCTAGGGTGCTGGGGTATACTACTGTGCTAGGAATTCAGTTTCAGAATTTTTTGTGTGTGTTTATTTTTTCCTGGGTCCTATTTATTTATTCCATTTTAATAGTCCAAGTTCTGATGTAATTCCAGGTTCCCCTCTCAACTCTTAGTCTACTTGACTTCAGGTGCTTCAAACACAATCAGAAGACCTCTGCAAATGCAAGCAGATAGTCCATCTCCCCCTGTAGCATCAACTAGGGAATCCACTCTCCTATGAGTACTCACAGCTGACAGGGCCCCAGTCCCTCAGTAAACCACACACACTAGAGCATGCTCATTCCTTACTCCTTCTCTCCTACTGCCACAGGCCAGGATATAGCCAATGTCTAATCCATATTCCCTTGGCTTCCAACATCCCTCTTTTGTTATCAGCAAGGCTTGAGTTCCTGCCCTCGGGGACTGGCACCTGTGGTGCCCACCCTTTAATCCCCAGATGTGGACTAGCAAGGGTCTTTCAAGCTGTGGTAATCGCCAACATAGTTTCTCTCAGGGCCCACAGATTGCTCATTTCAGTGGTACCCTCCAGGATACAAACTTTGGGGATCAGCATACAAAATGAAGTTGTTGGTCCTATCCCTAGAAGCTACCTTTGATTCCACTCTGTTTTCTCTGTTCCTGCCCCCAGGTCCCATGGCAGTACTAAGCCAGGGAAGTCAGAATCTTTATTCCTTAGTTGTCTCTGGCTGTTCAGATTTTTTCTGGTTCCTATATGTTTTTGACACTTTAAGCATTGATTCTATGAGGTTTTTTCTGAATGTTTGTGGAGAATATTAGGAGAGTGAGAAAGCTTCATGCCCTACTCTGCCATCTTCCCCCATTTGTTATTTTTAAATAAGATATTTTTTTCTTTATTAATTCAATTTAGTAAATGTCTATTGTTACTATTAATATTGATAAATATATACTTTGGTGAATCTGTGATCTCACAGATATAGGAGCTTTCTATACCCATGCAGATCATACCCTGTACCTTCTCATACTATGCAATTCTCATTCACAGCCTACTATCTAAATTCTCAATGGAGGATTTATCCACCATGCTGGAGGCCTTATCTGGTTCCTTTAATATTATATATATATATATATATATAATTGCAGCAACTAGTCTTTCAATCTCTCTTGCTCTGGAAATCTAACTGGGATACTTCCTTTTTTAATAATGCATGTCCTTGATATCATGTATTCTACTTTTTATATGTAAGTCATCACCAATCATATGCTACAACCTACGTTATAGTCCCTCATTCCCCATGTAACTTTCTGTTGTCCTTTGGAGAAGAAAATAGAAATAAGCATTTACTAAAAGCATATTATGTGCCAGGCACTATGCTAAGAAATTTATAAATATTATATCAAAACAACCCAGGGAAGAAGGTGCTCCTATTGTCCTCATTTTACAGTTGAAAAAAAAACTGAGGCAATGAAGTTAAATGACTTTAACCATGATTCTTCTGAAATCATGGTATCCCATGTTTATAGTCATAAGGTATCAATAAGAGAAGATTGGTGTTTATTCTTTTAAGATGAGCTTTGGGGACAACAATCATAATGAGATCATTGTACCTAAAGTCATTCTCAACAAGTGGTCATCATCTTGCTTGTACCTGACTCTCCCCAGGGACAGGAATCATACAGTCTCCTAAAGAAATCTTATCTTTTTTTCAAATAACTTTAGTTGTTGGAAAATATTTCCATGTATCAAAATTAAATTTGCCTTTCTGTAACTTCCATCCATTGCTCCTAGATCTGTGCTTTGGGTCTAAATAGGACAAATATAATTCTTCATTTACCACAAGCCGCACTCCTTGCTTTTGTCTACACCATCATCAATCAATCAATTAACATTTATTAAACACTTAGTTTGTACTAGGTACTGTGCTAAGAACTATTGTTATTATTCAGTCCTTTATCAGTCCTATTTGACACTTCATGACCCCATTTTGAGGTCTTCTTGGCAGAGATACTGGAATGGTTTTCCATTTTCTTCTAAAGCTCATTTTACAGATGAGGAAGCTGAGGCAAACAGGGCTATATGCTAATCAATAGGAATACAAAAAGAGGTAAAAGAAAATTAGAAAATTTCAGCTCTACAATCTATCATCATTATCACCACCACCATCATACCCTGGCCAGGATAATCTCATCACCAGGAAACTCATCATTTTAGAGATTATTTCAGTTTTAGTACTTACACCTCATTAATATACTCAATTTCTTCTTTCTCTCTGATTAGAGAGCTGTAGGGCAGAACCAAAAACTCTTCCCATAGGCTCCTTTTGTAGAGGATCCTAAATCCCAACCATTTCTTTATTTGTTTGTTTCAATTCCATCATTACCACCACCACCACTACCATTGTCATTATTATGACCTTGGAGCAGGTAACCTCTTTTCTCCCTCTTTTTAGCTTCCTTTTTTTTGTATTCTATCCCCTCTTATATTGTAAGGAATTATCTTTCTTTTTTTTCATCCCTAATGATTACCAATGCCTAACAAATAATAGGCCCTTAAATGTTTATCAAATTGTATTATACCTCTTCTGTAAGGCAGCCCTTTAAATACTCAAAGATAGATATAATGTCATGGGATCATAGATAGAGAGGTACCTCAGAGGTAATTTTCTCCAATCCTCACATATTGCAGATAAGGGAAATGAATTTAAGTGATTTTCTCAATGTCACAGAGGTAGTAGGTGGCAGAGTCATTCTCCTGTTTTCTTATCTAAGCTGAATATCCCCAGTTCTTTCAAATAAGTCTTTATAATATGTTTTCTGGTTCCTTTATCATCTTGGGTATGATGCAGCTTGTCAATTTCCTTCATGAAATGTGTTACCCAGAATTGGACCCAGAGCTCCAGGTGTGTTCTGACTTGGTCAGTGTGCAAGTGGGATGATCCCTTCCTTAGCCAATTGGAGGGCCCAGCAAGGAAAACCCCCACAGCAGCCACTGCTACCTCATGATGCATGTATCATAATCTGAGCTAACATGATCTGTATGTCCTGTGGCCACTCCTAAAGGTCTTAGATAATACCTATAACCCCAGAGGGATAGAGAGGGGTTATCTAAGTAACCATATTAACTCAGATTGTAAAGCCACAGGATTACTACAGTACTACTATCAATACCCTGGGATGGAAAAAGTTAACTATTCCTCCTCCAAAAAAAAAGTATAACAATATCTAGAGAGAATAGTAGTAAATACAGTTTAATTGAGGATGACAGAGAAACACAAACTGAGGGCTCTGTTGACTAGAGAAGACCATTTATCTCCTAGCACATGAATATGTTCAATTCTAGTATCAAATATAAGACAAAAGCCAAGCAGAGATAGGGGCCATACTAATCTTAGGAAATGGACAGATCAGACCCTGCAGACATGAGTAGAAGTTGGTTTCTGGACAACTCTTTTCTTAGGAGGTAGTGCAGAACAGCTAGTGAATGAGGTGCTGGCTCTGGAATTAGAGGACCTGGGTTGAAATCCTGTCTAATTTGGAGCAGAAAAATAGCACGGCTTACTTCTCTGGCACTTCCACTTCACACAGAGGGATGGCCACCTCTTTGATTTTATCATCATTCTTTTCAGTATTACATACCTCCTCCACCTATAACTCTGAAATTCTTTTATCTGACCATCACTTCCTGATCCTCCCACTTCCCCCTTTTCCTTACCTATCCCTTCCAACTCTGTGTTCAGTTCTTATTTCAACTTCTATTTTCCTATCCCTGTTTATCCACTCTACCACCCCTGCTCTGGCCTCATATTCCTCCCTTCATATTCTTGACCCTAGAGTTAACCAGTTCAACTTTATACTGTCCTTCACTTTTGAACCACCTACTCCCTTGCTTTATTACCTCTCATTCCTTTACATTTATGGGTTATTCCCTTTATCTTTCTTTTCCTTTCCTATTTGTGGGCTCATTAATACCACAAAAGAATATCACAGAACTATGCAAATTGGAATTATATATGTATATATAATACACACATATCTATACAAATACACATATATATGTGTTTATTTGTGTGCATGCATGTATGTTTATATATGTATGTATAGACATGCATTTATATTAACCAATCTCAACTGCACCCTCACTGCTAATACTTCAATCTTTATACTCTTTCTTGATTTATTTTCTATTATATTTCCAAGTTCCAATCCTCTTCCTCTCCTCAAACCACCTATAACCCCTTTCTGTCAAGCTCCCTCTTCTCTCTAGTTACATATTTCAAATCTCAATAGTATGCCCTATTGCCTCTTCCTTTGCTCCAATTCAAGAAAAGGTATCCATCCTTTAAATACCATCCATTTTACTTGTATTCTTGTCTTCATTCTCTTTGGTCTCCTCAGAAGTTTGTCCCTTCAATCAATTCTTCTATCTCCCTAAAATTTTTTCCTCTCCCTTCCTACTCTCTTTGTTGCTGCTCACAAACAGATGCAGGTTTTCTCCATTCTTTAAAGCCTTTATGTAACTGGAGTAGATACTTCCTAGCTTGGGTAACCCTGAGCAAATCACTTAACCCCAATTGCCTAATCCTTGCCATACTTCTGTCTCAGAATTCATAAAATTTAATGGTTAAAAAAACTTTGCATGATCTTTCCATCCCTCTTTTCTTTCTTCTTTCATCTTACTCCTTCCTTTCACTGACAAACTCCTAGAAAAAAATGTTTCTTTTCTCATTGACCCAATTTCTCACCCAATATTGCATCTCCCTTTCACAAAGCCCTGGAAAAAATGTTTCTACTTTCATTGACCCAATTTCTCACCTTTAAAATTCACTTCTCACCTCCTTACAATCGGAGTTCTGATTATACAATCATTCTACCTCATTAATCTGCTCTCCCTAAGGTTAATAATCAGCTTTTATTACTAAGTCCAATGACCTTTCCTTACCTCCCATTCTTTTTGCTTCTCTGAAGCCTTTGATAGTGTTGACCATTCTCTTCCTGAACTCTCTCCTTCTTAACATTTCTTGACATTGCTCTATAACATTATGCCTCATACCATTTTTGTTGTTGTTTAGTTCTTTTTCAGTCATGTCTGACTATTCATGATTCATTTGGGGATTTTCTTGGCAAAGATACTGAAGCAGTTTGCCATTTCATTCTCCATCTTGTTTTACACATAAAGAAAAGGAGGTAAACAGGGTTAAATGGTTTCCTCAGAGTCACAAAGTTAGTAAGTTTCTAAGGTTAGATTTAAACTCAGGTCTTCCTGACTCTTAAGTCTGGAATTCTATCCATCAAACCTTCTAGCCTCCCAGTTCCTACAATTTAGACTGTTACTTTTCAGTCTGTTCTCCTGAATTATTTTCCTTGTCCCACCTCTTATGCATACAGAAGGCACTTTCCTGGGCCTTCTTTTCTTATCTCCATGGTCTCCATCTATTATCTCATTTTTTACAATGATATATAATTTTTTATAATTCAACTATCATCTCCTTGAAGCTGATAACTAATCGTCTATCCTCAGCCTCATATCGCCTATTAGCTCTAGTCCTTCATTGCCAACTGTCTGCTAGATATTCTTACCTACATTTCTGACAGGTATCTCAAATCGAATATGACTAAAACAAAGCTCTTTCCCCCTAAATGTACTCTTCCTCCTGACCACTCTTTTTTCCAGAGGCAGAATCATTTTTCCCTTCATTCTAGAAGTAATCTTTGACTTCACTCTCTTTCATATTTCATGTCTAATCAGTCATCAGATCTACACATCTTTCAGTATGTTCCTCCCAGGAAATGTTTAACAATCAACTCTCTAGAAAAACAAAATGCATCCATGACACACTTAATTTAACTTGCATTATTAATATTTTCATCACTTTCTTAAGCCTAAACAATAAAAAAGCTCCAATTTGTAGCATTTGTCAGCTTCCAAGGTACACATGCTCACATTGACAAATGAACTGTTAGCTCAGGTGCCAGCTGGAGCTGGCTCCAATCATTTTTCTAAGATGATAAATTGTGTACATTATTACATGAAGGAAAGGATATATAGCTCCACCTTCCATCTCTTTTCTTGAATTTCATTGAAGAATAATCTACTAGCACACCACTATTTGCTTCTTTATTAGTTTCCTTGCTTTCAGACTTTTCTTTCTGTAATCTAGCTTCTACACAGTTGCCAAATAAAAGTTCCTAAAGCAGGGTTGCTATATTTTCCCTCCTATGTTCAAAGAACTTTAGTGGGTTCTGATTGCCTATATGATCAAAAACAATCTTCTTATCATTTAAGGCCCACCAAAATCTACTCCAAGTTTCTCTCTCAAGAGTGATTAACCTCACCCTGGTACACTCTACATTCCAGTCAGATTGGTCCACTTACTGTACAACATCCTATTTCCTGTCTCCAAGTTTTTCTACTAGCTGTATCCCATTTTTTTAAACCTTTACCTTCCATCTTGGAGGCAATACTGTGTATTGGCTCCAAGGCAGAAGAGTGATAAGGGTAGGCAAAGGGGATTAAGTGACTTGCCCAGGGTCACACAGCTAGAGATTGTCTGAAGCCAGATTTGAACTTATTACCTCCCATCTCTAGGTCTGGCTCTCAATCCACTGAGCCACCCAGCTGCCCCCTGTTTCCCATTCTTGCATGCTCTCTCTTCTTATATCAGTACCTGGGAACTTGTAGCATTTTTCAAGGCTTATTTCAAGTACTACCTGCAATGAGAAGCCTTTCCTGATCCCCCAACTTGTGTCATCCACAAAATTATCTTGTGCTCATTGTGTACTTATTTTGTTTTTACTTCTCTAGGTACATGTTTCTCCTGAGCCCCTAACACAGTAGTACCTCTTACACAGTAGGCACTAAGTCAATCAATATTTTCTAAGCATCCACTATGTGCTAAATATTCAATGCTCATTGAACTACATCCAATAAAGATGGTAGTGCATTAGTACAGTTATGCAAGTAGTAGTGTAAATATTGGTTTGCAGAGGGGAGAGTCTGGAGGCAAGAAGATTACTTAAGAGGCTATTATATAACAGTCTAGACAAGAAGATATGAGTGGCTGAATCAAGATGGATGCACTGAAAGTTGGGAGGAGAGAATAAATAGGAGAGATATCATGATGGAACTTGGGGACTGATTGGATATGTAGCTAAGGGAAATGGAAGATGATATTAAGTCTATAAGCCTGGGAAAGTAGAAGCGTCAACAAAAACATGAAAGTTACATGTGAGGGCAGTTTTTCTAAGAGGATGTTAGCTCCTGTACAATATTACATGAAGGAAGGACCATATGGACCCACCTTTCATCCTTTCTCCTGAACCTCATTGAAGGATAATCTATCAGCTACAAAGCTATTTATTTCCTCAAGGAGTACTCTGGTTTCTGAACTGGCATTCCATCATGTCAAAAATTATCCTCCAAGGAGACAAGAAGAGAACAGAGCTGTGTATTGTGTTTGAAGACAGACCAGAAAACCTGGAGGAGAGTCTGAATCTTGAAAGAATTGTTCCCTCTCTGACTGGGTCCAGGCTCCACCCCTCTGCTTAGTTTTTCCACTTCTTAGCATCACAAAGAGAGCACCTACACTGTCAAAATCACAGATCCTTGACGTATTGAAGTGTTGAAATATCTTTAGCTGATTCATCTAGGGCTATCTTGCCACAGACTCATGGACTGACGTCACCTCATTCTGTTCTATCTCAGGCACACCATGTTCATTGCTTCCTGAAAAAAGTTATCTTTTAGATTGTATTTGTCATTTTTAACACAGTGCAAACAACATTGATTGACCTCAAAGAAAACTTGACAAAGTCTGTGATTTAAAGCATATGGTACATGGTGAAATCATGTCACATGTAGCCAGGATGTAACAAGAGACTGAAGAATGGAGCATCTGTAGATGGAGCATTGGAAATGGAGAAGATCATAGAAGAACTGAATTAGAGATGAAGAGGGAGCTAGATGCTCCCTTGAAAGTTATGGTCCTGGGGCAAAGACCCATTTGCCTCAGTTGGCATTATTATCCATTAGTTTCTACTGGCTGCAATCAGGGAGAAAAGCAAATAGGTACCTGTGCTTTGTGCTCATATGGGCTCTGCAACTGTAATTAAAGATACTCTTTATGAGCTCATATAACACAACTCATGGCACCTATGGGAAAATCAGTAACCTAAGGCATTGCAACACTGCAGTCAGTTTCTGAAAGCCAGGAGCTGCTCATGTCTCATTGCCCTCTAAAAGGAAAGGGAAAAATATTGATTATATGAATATGGAAAAGAGTTTAATGTCTTCCCATTTCATCTCTATCTGAGCTATCTCAGATTGGTCTATAGAGCCATAAGTTTCTTTCCCCTGGGGCAATAGCAATCCAGTTGTTTGGGGATAAGAATATGTGCTGGGATGTGGCTTTGCAGAGAACACAGTCCAATCTCACTAGAAAAGGGATGGACTCTGGGAAAATCTTCCTAGCATTCCCATTGGGTTTATAAAGGAGAAATTGGTCTCTGAGAGAGGAATACTGTGATTGCAGAGATCATGCTACATAGCACAGGTTAGTGGATGACTTGAAGACATGAGGATAAAAACATTCTGGACCTCTGCACTGAGAAAACTTGCTCATTGAATGTTGTGCCTTAGAGCAAAGCTCCAGTTGCCTCATCCTAGGACAGAGTCTCAATCACCATATCCCATTTACAGATCTATAGAACTATTCCCCATAAAGAATATAATTACAGGCAAGCAACAAATTCCCAAGTTTCAACAATTACACCTTCACAGTTTCTTTCCTATCTATTCCCTCTTTTCAACTCTCAGTGTATATATCTTGGTTCAGTTCATTATCTCTTCTTGCCTATAACCTAGACCAGCATTGGCAAAGTATTGGCATGAGGTCCTAGCCAGCATGAGGAGCTGTTCTGTTCCCCCTCTTCCCAGCACCCAAGGATATTTTTTGTATGCCCCACTCTCTGTCCAGCTGTTCAAAGTGAGCACTTTCTCCACTCTCAGGGGTAATGTGGGGGCTAACAAGCAGCTTGAAGTTGCAGTTTGGGCACATGAACTTGAAAACCTTTGCCAATACTGCCCAATACTGTTATCAAATAGCCTCCTAAGTAATTAATAGTTAATCAGTCAACTAATTTCTCATATGTTTTTTCTCTATTCCATCTTGCACATAGAAATGATCATAAACTTGATCTTGTCATCACTCACAAAGGGTTCCACTTACATGTTCATTAAATAAAATTCCTTCAACTGAACATATTTTATCATTTTCTCTTTTCCTCTGCTTTATAACCTCTAGCTCTGTCCTTCATCTTCCCCTTGATGACTAACTTGCCAACCTTCAATCCTTTCCCAGGCCATCTCTCCTACACTGGCTATACTTTCCTCCCTTCCTTATCTCTACCTCTTGAAGTATCAGTTTAACTCTGCATTTTCTTTACACTTGTGTCTCTTGTCTTCTTGTCCCATTACTAGTTGTGTATTGGCAAATCCTAACCTTAAATTTTTTTCCCAATGTCTTCATCCACATTTACATACTCCTGAAAGGAGCTAGAGAAAATCATGAAACTGTGTTGACTGGGTCCACTACAAATTTGTTACATGATCTTAACTGGGACTCCACTGTAGCAAGGCAATCTTTGTAAACTTTATTTACATAGAATTTCTCTCTTAGCTTCATGCTAAACTTTCACCCTAGAACTTTCTCTACCATGTCATAGAAGCTTTTTTATCCTAAAAGCTCACTGGAACTCTGACTACTTCACACATTGGAAATACCATTCATCCTTTCAGACTCTTCTTTTGATTGGCTGATTCCTCTCAGAAGTATGGATAGTAAAATAATGTCTACATTCCTATTCAGGCACTTTTGACTCTCCAAGATTTCTTTACTATGCTGGATACCTTCCTACTCCATCCCTTGTTTTCATCTTCATTCTATATTTCCTTCCCCCACTAAAACTAGAACGGAAGCTCCTTGAGTTCAAGGACTTGGGCCCATTATTCTTGTTTATATTTGTATTTTCATCATTTAGCAAGGTGCTTGACATGTAGTTAGTGGTTAATAAATATTTTTAATTTGATTTGATTTTTACTTCTCTGCATCTTCTGACACCGTCAGTCATCTTTTTCTCCTGGATACTCTCTTCTCCCTGGCTTTTTTTGGGGGAATAATATTCTTTCCTGATTCTACCACCTTTTTGAGTTCTCTTTCTCAATCTCCTTTGCCAGATCTTCAACCAGGGCACACCCACAAACAGTAATCCCATCCTAACTAAACTGATCCCTTCTTAACTTTTCAGTCTTCTTGTTATTTACTCTCTTTTACATATGCTATGATCCAGCAACACTCATCTTGTAGTTTTTCTGTACAGGACAGTACATCTTCTAACTTTGTGCCTTTTCACTGGTCTTTCCTCATGACTGGAATATTCTCCCTCTGCACTTCTACCTTCTAATTTTCTTCAAGACTTAAACTAAAGGGGGCAGCTGGGTAGCTCAGTGGATTGAGAGCCACGTCTAGAGACAGGAGGTCCTAGGTTCAAATTTGGCTTCAGACACTTCCCAGCTGTGTGACCCTGGGCAAGTCACTTACCCATTGTCTAGCCCTTAAAACCCTTCTGCCTTGGAACCAATACACAGTATTGATTCCAATATGGAAGGTAAGGGTTTAAAAAAAAACTTAAACTAAAGAACCAGGGAGGACAGTATATACAATAACAATAACATTGTAAAGACATGCAAATCTCTAAAGCCTCAAGAACTCAATGTGATGATCAACTTAGTTCTAGAAGACCAATGGTAAAGCAGGCTGCCAACCTCCTGACTGAATGGAATCAAGATGTAGAATAAGTCATGTTTAGGGGCATGACCAATGTAGAAATTTGTTCTGCTTGACTATTCATATTTGTCACAAGAGTTTTGCTTCTGTTTTTCTCATTTCCTGTGGGGGAGGAGGTAATAGAAGGGAAAGAAAATAAATGTTTGTTAACTGGAAAAAAAATTTAAATGAAATAAAAAATTAGACAATTCAAATACTGACTTCATTACCTCTACTGTCTTCTCTATGGGATTATCTTCCATTTACACTGAATCTGTCTTATATATGTCTTGTTATTTGCATGTTGTCTCTCTCTCATGAAACCATGAGCTACCTGAGTGCTTGTGTTGTTTGTTTGTTTGTTTTTTTTAAACCCTCACCTTCCATCTTAGAAATAATACAGCATATTGGTTCTAAGGTAGAAGAGCAGTAAGGGCTAGGCAATGGGGGTCAAGTGACTTGCCCAGGGTCACACAGCTAGGAAGTGTCTGAGGTCAGATTTGAACCTAGGACCTCCTGTTTCTAGGTCTGGCTCTCAATACACTGAGCCACCCAGCTGCCTCCAGTGCTTATGGTTTTGCTTTTCTTTTTATTCCCAGTGCTTGGTAGAGTGTTGTACATAGTAGGTGCTAAATAAATATTTATTAACTGATTACAATTCAAGCTCTATTCACTAAGCTGCTATTCTGCTTGATTTTATATAGACAGAAGAACTTGGTCAATTCACTCTGTGGACCATGATAAGTACCTGAGAAATAAAAGTTGACTGTGGGCAGAGATCTTTACATTTTTGTCTTTGTGTCTCCAATGCCTAGTACAGTGTCTTGCACATAAAATTTAATTAATGCTTATTGATTTATTGAATAGAACTAATTTAGAAGATTCCTACAGTTCTTATTAGAACTGTGATCACAGAACTTTAGAATTGGAAAAAACAATAATAATAACCAGTATTTACTTGGTACCATATTCTCATTTTATCCTCAGAAAAACTCTAGGAAGTAGGTGCTATTATTTTCTTCATTTTACAGATAAAGAAACTGAAGCAAACAGAGCTTAAGAGACTTTTCTGGAGTCACAAATCTAGTAAATGCCTGAAACTGGAGTTTAGTTCAAGGTTTCCTGAATTGAAGTCTAGGAATCTACCCACTTTACTACCTAGCCCAATTTACTTTATAAATGAGAAAACTGAGGTTAAGGATAATGTGTTCAAGAAACTACATGAGGTCAGGTCAGAGATCATATCTTAATGATCCTTTTTTTAAAAACTCAGTTTAAATACTAGTGGTCCCGGGGTAGTGAATTTGGGATTATAATAATTTTCTAGGACTACCTACTAAATAATAGGATAATTGAGGGTAAAATCATAACTTTGAAGAACTGAATTTGTAATACCCATAATAACTAGCATTTACATAATTTTTAAAATCCTTACCTTCTGCCTTAATGTCAGTTCTAAGACACAAGAGGGGAGAAAGCATTTGTAAACCTTAAAACATTATATAAAAGGGCAACTAGGAGGCACAGTGGATAGAGGACCAGACCTGTAGTCAAGAGGACCTGGGTTCAAATCTAGTCTCAGTCATGTTCTAGCTTTGTGACTATGGACAAGTCACTTAACCCTAATTGCCTAACCTTCACCCCTCTTGTGTCTTAGAACTTTATAAAAAATTTCAGAGCAACTCAGTGAGAATGGGGATATTAGCTCAGTTTTACAGATGATGAAAATGAGACTCAAAGAAGGGGAGTTAAATCAAGTGAAGAAGCATTTATGAACATTTACTATAGACCAGGCACTCTGCTAAGCACTGAGGATACAAATACAGACAAAAAGAGAAAGAGTCTTATCCTCAAGCTACTTACACCCTAATGGGGGAAAAGAACCCATAAAACAGAAGCTAAAAATCAGGGATATGATGGCAAACTCCAGAAATAAGTAGCATTACAAAGAGAAGAATGAAGAATAGATATTCCAGGCCCTTCCTCAAAATAGAGGTTTCCAGTGGAACTCACCAATGGGAGAAAGGGAATAAAGGGATAGAAAAGTGTTCCAGGGTGAAACAGGCCATAGGGGATGAGGAATATTATAGCTTAGGTATGATGGCAAAGTCAGGAGGGTAAGAAGCAGAGTTAGAAGAGAGTTGCTTGAATCACAGGGCAATTAAGTAGTGGGTTTGAGATTGTAAACCCAATGTGTTATAATGGGGAAAATACTACCTTGGGAAATTGTTTAAAAGGTTATGTAGTTCATACCACAGACAAAGAATAATTCCCTCCAGATCATTTCCAAAAAGTGGTCATCCAGCTGCCACTTGAACTTCTTTAATAATGAATAACTCACTACCCACCAAGGTAGCCTAGTCTACTTGGAGACAGCTTGATTTGTTAGGAAGAGTTGAATTTGCTTTGGCACTTATTAGTTGTACAATCCTGGGTAAGTCACACACCCTTTTATGTCTCAGTTTCCTCATTTATAAAATAGTTATAATTATACCTCCATCATTTCTCTCTCTTGGGGTCTTGCTTTTCTGATTGGTGAGTCTCTGCTTATGCTTACCATATTATGAAAAGCTGTAGTCAACCTTGCTTAATTCCCAGCTAACTTATTCTCTCTGGTCTGCTTTTCCTCCCTAATCTTATTTCAACTCCTCCCTCAACTTTCCATGTCCCCTTTTGTTTCATTTCCTGTATCAGAATAGTGAATATGGATTATTTAAAGCACAGCCACAATAAATTGACAGATTTTCTTGGACTTGAAGTTCTTATCATTCTGTCAGTTGACCTTTTCCCTAAGACTTTTCCCTTAAATTCTCCTCTCTCCCTTTCCCCTGTCTCTCCTTTCCTCTCTCTCTCTCTCTTTCTCTCTCTCTCTCTCTCTCTCTCTCTCTCTCTCTCTCTCTCCTGATTAAGTCTGTCAGTCTCTCTCTTTTTCTCTCTCTGTTTTTTTCTTTCTCCCCCTCTCAATGTTTCTCTGTCTCTCCCTCTCTCTGTCTATATGCCTCTCTATTCCCCACCCCTTTCTCTCTTGAAATTTGTGAATAATAGAGGATAATATATTTTTAAGTCAGTGGTATTTAAAATGTCATTAATATAACTCCATTTCATTGCCTCTTCCCTTAGCTAGAGAATCTAATTGTCCAAATTTATACAGGTCTTGGGGTAGCTGGGTAGCTCAGTGGATTAAGAGTCAGACCTGGAGATAGGAGGTTCTGGGTTTAAATCTTTCCTCAGATACTTCCTAGCTGTGTGACCCTGGGCAGGTCATTTAACCCCCATTTTCTAGGCCTTACTGCATTTCTGTCTTGGAACTAATACAGAGTATTGATTCTAAGAAAGAAGTTAAAGGTTAAAAAAATTTATATGGGCCTTCACTGTTTAAAAAGAATCCTTCCACAACAATTCTGGCAAGGAAGTAGTAAAGAATTATCTCATTTTTGAGAAGTGAAAACTGAAGCTCATAGAAGGAGAGGGTTTTTTTTAATTTAGAATATTTTTCCATGGTTACATGATTCATGATTTTTCCCAGCCCTCCTCTCTCCCCCATACCGGAGCTGACAAGCATTTCCACTGTGTTTATACATGTATCATTATTCAAAACCTATTTCACCCTGGAACACTTTTCTATCCCTTTAGTCCCTTTCTCCCATTGGTGAGTTCCACTGGAAACCTCTATTTTGAGGAAGGGCCTGGAATATCTATTCTTCATTCTTTTCTTTGTAATGCTACGTATTTCTGGAGTTTGCCATCATATCCCTGATTTTTAGCTTCTGTTTTATGGGTTCTTTTCCCCCATTAGGGTGTAAGTAGCTTGAGGATAAGACTCTTTCTCTTTTTGTCTGCATTTGTATCCTCAGTGCTTAGCAGAGTGCCTGGTCTATAGTAAATGTTCATAAATGCTTCTTCACTTGATTTAACTCCCCTTCTTTGAGTCTCATTTTCATCATCTGTAAAACTGAGTTGCTCTGAAATTTTTTTATAAAGTGCTGTATAAATCTGATCTACAACTATTATTGTTTCTCACATATTCCTTTGGAAATTGTATGTTTTTCATTTGGCTTCTTCAATAGAATTCTTATTCTAATAGAGTTCTTCCTATGGAGGATGGATCTAGGTGCAACTGCTTGTAATTCAAGGAATTATGGTATGGAGACACAGATGCTGTCAGGTACGAGACATTCAGTAAAGGTTAGAAGAAGAGGAAATTAAGTAGTAGAGATTGGTGACTATTTGTCAAGTTGATAACAGTAGAAAAGTCTGCTGTTTGCCTGGGGCCTCTATCCAAGACTTGACAGAAAACCTCCTAAGACTTGTCAAAATGGATGCAAGCTGTCCATTTCTGGTGATTCACATTGGCAAAAATGATACTGCTAGAAAGACTCTATAAAGCATAGCTAAAAATAACACCATCTCGAACAAGATGCTGAAGGACACAGGGACATAATTGGTGTTTTCATCACTGTTGTCAATAGAAGAGAAGGGCTTCAGAACAGAAAGACAAATTTGGCAAATCAATATACAGAGAAGACTATAACATATAGCAATGGTAAGTATCTTGGGGGCAGAGATCGTTTAATTGTTATCTTTGTATTCCTAGTTCCTAGTAATGTACTTGACACAGAGTAAGGACTTTGTAAATGTTTTCTTGCTTGGATTTGGATTTTTTAAACACAAATTAAGCTATAAGAATAAAAGATGCCTGGCCAGTTAAAATAAGAACTAGTAAGAAATCTTTTCCCCATAATCTTTGAAATATGCTCTAAATTGTTTTAAATGAAAGATAAAGGCTAAATATAATTACTTGTATGTAACACTGACATTATGAAGAAATTACAAAGAATTACTAAGTAATAGCTATGTGTTTAGTATTGAGGAAACATAATTTAAAAACAAGACCCCCTAGAAGCTTACATTTCAAAAGAAAGTAATAAAATGCTCAGGGGAATGATGGCAATGGAGAGGTGTTTTGCTTTGGGAAATCACAGGGATGGTCAGTACACTCATAGAGAAACTATTTGACCTAGTGTTTCTAGTAGCAACAGCAGTATTGATTTTATTACTGTTTCATAGCTGGAAATAGGAATAAAAGGAGGGTACAGCTATAAAGGAAAAAGACAAGAAAATGGCTGGGCTGGAATATGAAGCATAATTTGAGATGTCTAGATATAGGAAACCATGTTAAATATTCATCAGTTAGAATAGCATAGGCCATAGGACAAGAATTCCAGAGCTGAGAGGATTAAATACCCAGGAGGACACAACTGCAGGACAAGAGTTCTGGTTATCCAGAGGACACAATGGCAGGTTGAGTGGATAGCAAGTAAATAGCTGGTACACTAAGCAATTATGGCTCAAGAAGAATGACAAAAGAGACATTTCAAAGTTCACAGAAGACAAAAATGAAGGAAGGAGATAGAAATAATACCCATGACAGAATTTGGCTATTTGTAAATGTACAAAACATCAAAAATTAGTTAAATCCTGTGATTCATTACTGGAAAAATAATATTTCAAATTATCAACAATTAAACTAGTTTTCTGGTACAAATCAGCCTTAGTAAGTTTGCACAGTAGGAGGCTGATTTACTCTAGAGAGGCTGAAACACTGAGATTTCAAACCCTCCATGTTGGGAGATCAAAGCCATGGGTTAGGAATGAGTGCGTGTTTACACTTGAAATTGAGCCTGAAATCTCTCCTCTCTTCCCTGGAACCTAGCACAGGGTTCGGAACAGAATACAAGCTCAAAAAATGCTTAGATTAATAATGGAGCTATTCACATATTTGGAGCATCCTTTGATCAAATACCTATTTCAATTGTACTGGTAACAGAAAACCAAAATTCTAGCTCTTCATCTACTGGCATTACTGTGAGGAGCTGGCTTTGGTCCTGAAATAATCTTTTTTTTTTTTTTCAAAGCTGTGGATGTTTGCTTCATAGATTCTCTTTCCCAAGCCCATGGCTTGCTCACTGCCTCATTCTCACACCTGTTGTGGGGAGAAGAGAGGAGTCTAATACAAAGAATTAAGAGTGGCAGCTATGAGAAAAAAGAGGTAAATCATTGAAACGATTGCAGACTCCTCAATTTAGAAGTTTAGAAAATACTTCCAAACTTTTAATTTTCCAAAAGAGGAAACAGTGTAGTAGAGAAATGAGTAAGGATGTGCTTAAGACATGACTAAACTAATCTTGCATCCTCTCATCCTTTAACCCAATATGTCTGTACAATACTATCTAAAGGCATTTGACTACTGGCAAAGAATGGAAAGAAAAAAGTTACCTGACCTAAGAGAGGAGACTAATGTTTATGGGAAGCATTAACTTATTTTAAAATTGTTTACATATTTTTGTATTAAAATGATTTATTTCTAGGTGTCTTGGCACCTCCCATCCTTCCCTACACTATAAGAAGGCATCATTTGGCAAATGAATATGTATATATAGATTATTTCTTTTATTTTTCCACTTCTTAGTTTATTCTCTGGAAGTGAACATTTATAAGTTATTCTTGAAATATTAAATCTGTAGTTGTATAAAATGTTCTCTTGGTTCTACTTGTTTCACTCTTCATTATCTCATGTTTCTCTTTCTAACATTTTTAAAAATTATTCTGTTCATCATTTTTATGGTACAGTAGTATTCCATCACAATTATATACCACAATTTGTATAGCCATTCTCTAATTGGTAGACATCCCCTCAATTTCTAGTTCTTTGCCACCACAAAGAGAGCTGCTATAAATACTTTGGAATATATGGGTTCTTTTCCTTTTTCCCTTGTCTCCTTGGGAGATAGACCCAGTAATACACAGTTACAATCACAGTTTTATAACTTCCTTTGCATAATTCCAAATTGTTCTCCAAGATGGTTGGATCAGTTCACAGTTCCATCAACAGTGTATTCATGTTCCCACTTTTTCACATCCCTTCCAACATTTGTCATTTTGCCCTTTGTCATTTAGCTAATATGCAGGATCTGAGGTGATACCTCAGAATTATTTTGGTTTCCATTTCCCTTAAGAGTAGTGATTTAGAGCATTTTGTCATATTAATTTAATTTTCATTGAAAGGGAGAGATGCCCCCCTGAAAGCTGTTATTTCCATCCAGAGAAGGATAAAGATAGTCACTTTTCTTCCCATATACAATTTTAATGATCATTTTCTGAAATTTTGTAATCAATCTTCTCTCCCCCTTTATCTGTCCTCCCCCCTTGAGATGACAAGTGACATATCAGTTATACATGTGCTATCACGCAATACATATTTCCATATCTGTCATGTGAAACAAGAAAAAAACTCATAATGGAATAAAGTGGAAAGTGGCATGCTTCAAACTGCATTTAGACATCAGTTTCTTCTACAGCAGCAAATAGCCTTTTTTATCATGAGTCTCTCAGAGTTGTTGAATACTTTCCTTGTTGATAATAATTAAGTCATTCCCAGTCAATCATCATGTTGTATGATGATCATTTTATGAGCCTTAGGGAAAAGAAGTGACCTGCCCGAGATCACATAGCCAATGCTTGGCTAAACAAAGATTTAAAGAAAGGTATCTTGACTCCTAATCCAGTGGTTTTCCCATTATATCAAGTACTTTGGGGGAGCAGTAATGCATTCATTGGAAATACTGCCAGGGATGCTATAAATAAGATTCATAATGTGTGTGTAAAGGGAATGCCTTCCACCCAGAATCATGAACTTTCTTCTTGTCCAACCCATCCCTTTAGTGTTACTGGAATGCTCCAAACAGAGGTCATAGATTAAGAGCCCTAGCAACATGACCCAGGACTAAAGATTTCAGGTCTGGGTCAGAGAGACTTTGATTGGTTCCTGAGATGTGATAGACTAGCTCAGATAGAAAGGAAGTGATGTGGAGAAAAAGGCTATAAAAGATGAGACCGAAGAGGTCTAAGGAAGTCTTTGGAGGTCTTTGGCATGAGTTTTCTGGGATTGATTTTTCTACTCTATTCAGCTTTGGTGGCTTAGGCAGAAGATACCCTTTGGGGCTGGTAAGACTCTTGCTCCGAAGAGACTACCGAACTTCCATGTGGAGATCAGAACCTTGACAGGGATCGAGCTGAAATTCTATGTATCAGACTTAAGGGTGGTAGGCTAGAAAATAATTTTCTACTTCCTTCCTTCCTTCCTTCCTTCCTTCCTTCCTTCCTTCCTTCCTTCCTTCCTTCCTTCCTTCCTTCCTTCCTTCCTTCCTTCTTTCCTTATTTCTTTCTTATACTATATCTATATTAAATTATATTGTTAAAAGCTACTATCATCCACATGACTTAAGTTAATTTTGTAAATGGCAACTACAACAAAATTTTAAATAATATTTAACAAAACCAATGTCTAAATATTACATGTAGTATTTTAATTATTATATATTACATTTATTTTCATTATTACATGTGACATGGTGAGATGACTTCTGGGATCCCTTCAAAGTCTAAGCCTATGATAATGATTATGTAATAATTATGGACATGAGGAGGAGGAAGAGAAGGAGAAAGAAGAGAAAGAAAAGGAATAAAAGAAGGAAGAGGAAAAAGGAGAAGAAGAGTAAATATATTACCTTCTAGGATCCCCAGCTTCTTTACAGCATAGAACTAGAAAATAATTTCANTCCTTCCTTCCTTCCTTCCTTCCTTCCTTCCTTCCTTCTTTCCTTATTTCTTTCTTATACTATATCTATATTAAATTATATTGTTAAAAGCTACTATCATCCACATGACTTAAGTTAATTTTGTAAATGGCAACTACAACAAAATTTTAAATAATATTTAACAAAACCAATGTCTAAATATTACATGTAGTATTTTAATTATTATATATTACATTTATTTTCATTATTACATGTGACATGGTGAGATGACTTCTGGGATCCCTTCAAAGTCTAAGCCTATGATAATGATTATGTAATAATTATGGACATGAGGAGGAGGAAGAGAAGGAGAAAGAAGAGAAAGAAAAGGAATAAAAGAAGGAAGAGGAAAAAGGAGAAGAAGAGTAAATATATTACCTTCTAGGATCCCCAGCTTCTTTACAGCATAGAACTAGAAAATAATTTCATTGTCATACCCTTTTCCTCTGGGAATGCCTGCCTTATTTTTCCTCCCTCTTGTATCCCATACATTCAAGAAATATTCATTAAACTTCCATTATATGCAAGTACTTAAACCTTATAGGCAAAAATGATATCACTAGAACAAAGCTTCAATCAAGAAAGAAAAAGTGTTGAACCAGAAAGAGACATACATAATATTCTTCTTTAATATAATCAGCTTTAGGAATAGGTATTTTGTTTCATTGTGTTTCCATAATGAAATCAATCAAACATTATGATGTTCCAGGCACTGAGCTAAATGCAAGGAATGCAAAAAAAGGCCAAAGATAGTCCTTGCTCTCAAGTTCATGCTTTAATGAAGAAGACAACAGGCAAACTATATTCAGGGCAAATTTTCAGTCATTTTTCAGTTGTGTTTGATTCTTTTTCACACCATTTGGAGTTTTCTTAGCATAAAATACTGGAGTAGTTTGCCATTTCCTTTTCCAGTTCATTCAACAGATGAGGAAATGGAGACAAATGGAGTTAAGTGACTTGCAGTAACTTACACAGGTAAGTCAGTAGGCTGATCTACCAGCAATCAATTATAATAATTTAGGTGTGGGGTAATGAAGACCTGCACCACAGGGGCAGAGGGAAGAAGAGGGAGTATTGGAGAGACGTTGCAAAAGTGCAAAATATAGCTCTTAGCAAAAGATTGGATTTGGAGAGTAAGAGATAGTTGGGAGTCAAAGGTGACTTCTAGATTGCAAGCTTGATGGATTTAACTCCTATCTCCCTCAGTTTCCTCAAGAATGGAAAGGGGATAATAAGAGCAGCTACCTCACAGGGTTGTTGTGAGGATCAAATGAGAAAATATTTGTAAATAACTTAGCATAGTGCCTGATACTTAGTAGGTGCTTTATAAGGACTAGCCACATACTACTACTATTACTACTACTACTAATAATGACATTTGTAGAGGTTTTTTTAAACTTTCATAATGCTTCACAAATATCACTTTTATCCTAACAACAATCCTGAAAGATAGATGCTATTATTATAATAAATTTATAGATGAGAGAAGTGAGAACAAGAGAGGTTATGATTTGCCCAGGATCTCACAGCTAGAAAGCAAGTATCTGAGGCTAGATTTGAACTAAGGTCTTCCTGACTCCAGACCTAGTATTCATTCTATCCACTGTTCACCTAGCTGTAGTGGTCCTATACATATCTGACTGTGCTCAGTATTTCATGGCCAGAATCCTTCCTGGAAGAACGTTCTGTTTCTCCCTTTCTCAGAATGGAGTGTACTTTATAGAAGGAACAACCCACCAATTAGTATGGCAGGGGATAGGGTAATTTTTAATAAATACCTTTACTTCCACTCGATGGCCTTAGATATACCCGATGAATACTAGAAAAATAAAATTCTGGTGATTTAGGGATCAAAACTTCGCCCTATTCCACTGCTGCTCTCTGAGCATGGGTCAGAAGAGTGAAAATGACTTTCCATGGCTGAGTGGTTAATCATAGCTCTGTTATCCTGTTCTTTTATGAGGCAACTTCTTGCAGACTCATGTCTGTCTCTAGAGACCCCAGTTCAGGAATATACTGTGTCACTTTAACAATCTCATTAAGGCAGCTATTGGGTGAAAATAACCTCTGGGCCAGACAGCAAGCCTTAGATAGATGTTTTTCATTTAAAGTTTAGTGAAATATGTTTTGGGCAAAACCCTAAAGGCTCTTTCAAAAAAAGTCCGTGAGAAAATATCAATTCTGTGCTTGACCTTAAAACTTCCATAAAATAAAAGTAGAATCTTTGATTTGAAAAGAAAATGTAAATTTTGGTGTCATCATCTGTGATGACCTTGGATTGCAATAAAGCAATGAATGTTATTATAAATTCCAATTATATTGGGGAATTATGTCTCATATGGATGCTGAATTTTCAAAGAATCACTGTCAATGAAGAATGAGTCCAGAGTAGAGTGATAAGTAGGGTGAAGATTAGTACTAGAAATCATACTAAAGGAGGATCCATTGCAGTAACTAACTAGAGAATTTGACTCTGAAGAAGACATTTTTCAATTGTACCAGCATCAAACATTTGAAGAACTGTTGTGTTGATTTGGAAGATTCCTTCTGTCAGTGAGAATTTATGATACCATGAGTCTATAGGGCATCTTTTTCTTCTTCATCTAGAATTCCTTAAAAATAAAACAGGTGTAGCCTCACTGAGACACAACAAACAAGTCAATGAGTATTTATTAAGTGTTCAGTATGTCAGGTGCTGCAAACATTGGGGAAACAAAAAAAATGGTAAAAAGTGTCCCTGATCTATAGAAGCTGACATAATTATCGTAACATTAATTAGGGTTCTGGAAGCATTTCTAACATCCATAGCCAAATACAGACCATAATCTTCTTGAACTAAACCTAGAAGGGCTGAACACATTGTAGGTTCACATATTTACATATGAAATAACATAGAAGAACTCCTTTATTCATTATGTTCATTGATCTTTATGGTATAAATGTTTCAATGTTTTTATACCATAGTTTATTCATGTGAGAACCTCCATTTTAAGGAAAGCTGTCCAAGCCAGCCATGTTTTCTCCTTTATTTCCTTCCAGGCTCCCTACATATTTTAGATATCACATATTGGTCAATGATACTTACTGTAAAAATTGGGTCAAATCCAAATCTTTCTATTACTTCTAGCCACGTTAATCTTATTCCAGCAAAATCCACAATCACTAAATTTTATATAACTGTTATTGCTGGTTTTATCTTTTATGGTCTCTTCTTCTTCCACAAAGTCCTATTCTAGTATTGCAACCTGGTATGAAAGTGCCCTTCAGTTTTTTGAAGTTATATTATAGAAGCTACCTCTCAAAAGGTCCCCAATCCTGGAAAGCCTGACAGTATAATCCTGCAATAAACTGTATTTGCCAATGATGGCAAGCCTGATGAAGTACTCAGAGGCTCATCACACACAGGCTGGCCATTTGTTGGTAAAGATTTTGGACAATGCAATCCATCAGACAAAGAAACATAGAAAGTGGCTTTCACTCTTTTTGGTTCCTTTCCCTTTTCTGCAGTGACAGATTGGTGAACTGGGGCAGAGGGCCAAAGATGATGAATATCAAAAATGTTAAAGTAATCTTTTTTTTAAAATTTTCATTTATTTATTTATTTTAGAATATTTTTTCACGATTCCATGATTCATGTTCTTTCTTTCCCCTTTTCCTTTCAGGTACTCCAGAAGGCATAGTAAAAGGATGGTAATATCTGGTGGGCACTGAGAAATTGGGATAGGATTGAGGCTGATGGAAATGAGACAACGGAAAGCTATGCTTGGAAAGTAGTGTTTTCCATAGTTGAGTTTTCCATAGTTGAGTTCATGATCAGTGAAGTAATAGGAGTGACTTGAGAGTATGCTAACTAATATGTATTTAGACCAGTAAGAGTGTCATTGGGCAGGACAGAGATCTTCTTTTTTTTTTTTTTAAACCCTTACCTTCCATCTTGGAGTCAATACTGTGTATTGGCTCCAAGGCAGAAGAGTGGTAAGGGTAGGCAATGGGGCTCAAGTGACTTGCCCAGGGTCACACAGCTGGGAAGTGTCTGAGTCTAGATTTGAACCTAGCACCTCCCGTCTCTAGGTTTAGCTCTCAATCCACTGAGCTACCCAGCTGCCCCTGGGATCTTCTTTTGAAGGTAGATGACTCAAAGGTCTTCCCATGGCCCAGACCTTAGAAGTGGCAAGAGTTGCTGCTATTTCTTAGGGACATCCAGAAGTCTTGTCTGGCAAAACGCATGAGTACCTCTTGGCAGAACTCTTTCCCTGGGGTCTTTGGAAGTCAAGTTAAAAGGCAATTGTGGCTCATTCATTTTATTTGTGTCTGACTGTGACATGATTTGGTCTTTTCTTGATAAAGATACTAGAGTGATTTATCATTTCCTTGTCCAGCTCATTTGACAAATAAGGAAACTAAGGCAAAAGGGATTAAGTAAATTGTCAAGGGTCACACTAGTGTCTGAGGCAGATTTGAATCCAGGCCCAATATTCTATCCACTGTACTACTTAGCTACCCCACTAAGAGATAGAGTATATCATAATTTGTTCAACTATTTCCTGGAATTTGTGTTCTTTGTTTCCATGGGGTATTTTTATTTGTTTATTGATTTTTTGCTACTCCAGAAACTTCTGTAAAGAATATTTTTGGATAGAATTTTTTTTTATCTTTGACCTCTTTGGAGCATATGTCCTAGTAGCATGTGTCAAAGAGTATAAACTTTTTTAGTGACTCTTCTTAAATAATTCTCAATTGTTTTCTAGAATTATTAGTCCAATTCACAGTTCCAATAATGTATTAGTGTTCCTGTCTTCCTGCAGTCATTCCAGCATCTACTATTTCTGTCTTTTGTCACCAGAATCACAGAGTCTCACCTTTGCAAATGTGCTAGATATGAGATGAAACCTCCAAGTTGCTTTAATTTACATTTATCTTATTATTAGTGATTTGGAAAAGTCTTAAAATATGGTTATTTGTAATTCTTTTGAAAATTATTTGTTCATATCCTTGGACCACATTTATCTCTCTGAAATTTAATTTTGTTAGATTCAGCACATTATTAGAAACCACTGAGGTCTTTTTAGTTCTGAGTTTTATCATTCAGTGAATAAGCCATCCTTTCCTATTTATTGTTATCTTCAAATTTGATAAGTATGCTTTCAATTATTTATTGATATTCTGCAACTTTCATTTTCCAGAGGATGCTGAAGTTTAGACAGATCCCCAAGGTCACGCAAGTCTCTTTTCCTATCTACTTCACAATATCCTCATATGTAAAATGAAAGTATTGTACTGAATGGCCTCTGTGTTCCATTGCATCTCGACACCACATTTGTTATTGTTAATCCTGAAGCCTTATATTAGTTTATCCCATTTTTAAGGCCAATTTAGAATCAAAATTCTTAGAACTTTTTACAGTGGTTGTTTATGAATTTGCTCTAATAGCACTGAGCTAATAGTTTCTCAAATTTCTTACCTCTCTTTCTATAGCATTTTACAAATATTCTCTTATTTGACTCTTACAAGGACTTTGTGGAGTAAGATGGAGAGAGATATCCTAGCCAATATCAACCATCTATTTATGATAAAGCTTCACTATGCCTTCTAGACATAAGGGAAGCTTTATCTCATCATGGGCTTTATCTGGAGGAGACCTCTTTACACACCTCTCCAAAGAGGTCATGTTTACAGAAGAAGATGTGAAGTTCTACTTGGCTGAGATGGCTCTATGTCTGGACCACCAACTGGGGATGATTTACCTTAAGCCTGAGAACAATATTCTGAATGAAGAAGGGCATATCAAATTCATAGAATTTGGCCTGGGAAAGGATGCCATCAACCATGAGAAGAAAGATTACTCCTTCTGTGGGATAGTGGAGTACATGGCTCCTGAGGTTGTTCCCCACCAGCACTATTCACACAAGACTGACTGGTGATCCTATGGGGTGCTGATGTTTGAGATGTTAATGGGCTTCCTGTCATTCCAGGGGAAAAACCAGAAGACCACGACACTGATTCTCAAGGCAAAGCTAGGTATGCCCCAGTTTCTGAGCACAAAGCACAAAACCTCATTCAAGTCCTGTTTAAGAGGAGTCCTGCTAATAAACTGGACTTTGGCACCAATGGGACTGAAGAAATTAAGAAGCATGTCTTCTACTCTACCATATTGGGAATAAATTGTTTCATTGTGAGTTCAAACACTCCCTTCAAGCCTGCCATCACTCAACCCAATTGCACCTTCTGCATTGACACAAAGTTCACTTACTAAATATCCAAGGGTTCCTCAGTCATCCCTCCTAGTGATGGAGTCCACCAGATCTTCTGGAACTTCAGTTTCATGGCTACCAGCTTGATGGATTATGATGACAAAATCTGGACCTGCAGGCCCCATTGCGTTTAGTGGTCCAGCAACTTCATGGGAAGAGTTTGGTTTTCAGTGATGGTTTCATAGTGAAGGAGACCATTAAAGTTGGCTCCTATTCCATCTGTAGGTGCTTTATTCACGAGGACACCAACATAGAGTATACAGTCAAGATCATCAATGGGAGCAAGAGGGATCCCACAGAGGAGGTAGACATTCTTCTTCACTGTGGCCAATACCACAATATTGTCACCCTGGAAGATGTGAATGGCAATGGCAAATATGTGTACCTGGTGACTGAGCTGATGTGGAGTATAAAGCTTCTGGGCAAGATCCTTCAGCAGTCTTCTCAGTCTGTGTGGCAAGCTCCATGCTACACATGATCTGCCAGACCATGGAGTACTTGCACTTCCAAGGGTGGTGCACAGGAACTTGAAACCAAGCAATATCCTTTACGTGGGCAAGTCTGGGAACCCTGAAAGCATCCAAATCTATGACTTTGGCTTTGCCAAGCAGCCTTGAGCAGAGAATAGGGTCCTCATGAACCCTTGCTATATTACCAACTTTGTGGCCCCAGAGGTCCTAAGGCACCAGAATTTGGAATGAAGGCTTGACATCAGGGACTTGGGCATCCATACTATGCTGGCTAGATACATTCCCTTTACAAATGGGCCCAATGATACTCTGGAGGAGATCCTGACCCAGATAAGGAAAAGAAAATTCACTCTCAGTGGTGGAAACTGAGACACAATTTCAGAAACAGTCAAGGATTTGGTTCATGTGGGCCTCCACCAGTGCCTGAATGCTAAGCAGGTTCTCCAGCATCCAGGGTCACTCAGATGGACAAGATCCCTCAGAGCCAGTCATCCCATCAGGATGTACAGCTAGTGAAGGGCACCATGCCTGCCACCTATTCCATACTGAGTTGTTCCAAGCCCACTTCACAGATCAAGTTGATCCTTTAATCCTGGCCCAGCAACAGGTAAAGAAGCTACTATTCACCATACTGTGAAGAGTTTGGGGAGCAAACCAAAGACTAAAGGGCTGTGCTAACACTAAAGACTCTGCATGTTTCCTGAGGAAATGGTCTCTTATCCTGCCTGGACAGGGAAATGAGAGCTAGTCAAGTGGGAACTCCAGGAAAGTAGCCCACTGAGATGGACTCCGTTGGAGGACAGAGTGCCTTTCTCCTCCTGAAACATAGACCCATTCTTGGCAGGAACATTCCTGACTGGAATCAATCACTGCACAAATTCTTCTTTTTTAAAAAGAAAAAGTGGGGGCAGGGTAGTGATCAATAGATTTTTTCCAAGATCTATTTGTTTGTAAGGAGAGATGTTAACTATAAACAAAAGGAAGACCACAAAGCAGAATGAAAGAATCCTCCATCTCAAGAGAAGAGTTTGGACTCCGATTCTGGGCCTTGAACTTTGCAGACTAGATTGGAGGTTGGAGTGGGCAATGTTTGTCTTTGATGCTTTTGAGATCTGAGGGTCCTTGCTCATTGGACACACTTTCCAGATTTCCTCTCCACTCCAGATGCAAAGGATTCCCAGCTGTCATCTTCACTTCAATGCCCTTGGCTTTGTAATAAATGGAATTTTTCTCCTGTATCTTCTTGAGCCTAATTTTGAGAAAGGTTATTGAGCTGCTTTCTATGGCCAGTGGAGCCAAAAGTAATTCAACTTATGATTGACTTCATCTCAGGCAACGAGCAAAATGCAGGCTTACACCTTCACCTGCCAGGTCAGAGGTGTGTATGGACCACTTTCTGAATGATTTGGGGTTCGTCTTTGCCTTTCTTTTTAAAATTTGTTCATTGAATGGTTATTCAGGGTTATCCATCTATATGCTTCTTAATAAACTTATTGCTAAGTTGAGGTGGAAAAAAGAATGACTCAGGTCTTAGAGATATTCTCATTTAGGATATATTTATTTTAAAGCCAACTGAAGAGCAGGGATACATAGGAAAATACAGAAGGGGACCCAGAGGTGGTAGAGATTTCAAAGCAAATGAAGTTTGCTGTTCATCATTTTTCAAAGATGACCAATAATTTCATAATATTGGGATCAGAGTATAGTGTGTTTGGCTGTGGCTGATCAATCCAAAATGAGTTCAGAAAGGCTCTATCACAGGTTAGGCACAAAAAGTCCATTGAATGATTGGTTGTTGTTCCTTGAACTTGAAAAGAACCAAAATGGCATTACTGGGTGATGTCTTTTGACTCACACATAAATTGGATTTAAGTGAGGCAGAGTCCTGCCAAGTTGTCAGCCTCACTCTCTTCCAAAGTCATCTAAGTCTTTTGGCAAGACAAAAGTCAAGATGACTGGTGATGGCTTAGGATTCAGTAGATGATCTTGGTTTCTTTGATGTCTAACCAAGCTCTAAGATTCCTAGCACCCATTTCCCATGCCTTCATGGCCACTGGAACCATTTACCCTTGCCCCCTCAGAGAAGTCTTTATGTGCTTGAGTAGACACCCCCATAACTCATCAAAGGGTTTGAAGTCTGTTGATTACCCTTAAACTGGTTTAGCCCCCTTGTGGAGACAGTTTACCAGAGTTTGGCCATTGTGCATGCTACAGCTTCTTGGAATAGGTAAGAGTTGAGTAGCAGGCAGACACTAAAGGAGGAAAGCAGCCCTGAAAATGGTCAGAAAGCCCTCAAACCAGAGATACTAGTCTTCCCTAAACACTCTATTTACTCCAATCCATTTGGAACAGAGATGTCTGGGTTTATGCAGCTCACTTTTCCTTTGTACTTTGTACTTTGTTCATGGAATACGACCCCTTCTTTGATGGTAGTACACCATTCTAGCCATCATGTCTCATTTTTCACAATTGATAATAAAGCTCTTTAGAGAGACCTTGAGAGTATCTTTGTTCTGCTTCTGACCACCCTGTGAATGCTTACCTGGCACAAGTTCTTCAAAAAAGTCTTTTAGAGAAGTGTGTGATTGACATTTGGGCTGTATGACCAGCCCATTGGAGTTCTGCTCTCTGTGTTAGAGTTCAAATGCTTGGTGGTTTAACTTAAGAGAGGACCTCAATTTCCTGTACATTATCATGTCAAGTGATGTTCAGAATTTTCCTAAGGAAATCTGTAGCAGTTAACTCAAGAGAAGCAATGTGAATGTTAAGAACAGAGCTAGCAAAGGACATAGGCTAAGATAGCTGGGACTTTGCCCCAGCCATCAATATTGAAGATACGCTTCCCTTATGATGCTCCCAAGTCTATATTCCTTGATTATAATCCCTCAAGGTCCTTTGATTATATAAATCCTTCTGCCAAAACCCTGGGGAATACTGTCCCAGGTGTTCTGCCTGAACTTGGGAGGGGACACTTGAAATCAGTAGCAAAAGCAACAAAAGATGAATCCCATCCTCTACCCACCCCTCCTTTAGTAAACTCAGACCTAGTTCTCCCAGGTCTTTGGCTTCCTCTTCCCTCTCTTGTTACTGTAACCTTTGGAAACATCTCCTATTGTTAATAAGCTCCCATTTTCTTTCCATATTTCTTCCTCTCCACTGCTTCCATTTTCATGTGCTCACTGAAATGAAGCTTCATCCAAAAGACACCATATCCCTTGGCACCTTCTCAAAGTCTAGCTACTCCCCTCACATTCCTAACCCAGACAGCCAGGAGGATGAGCTGGCAGACTTCTTACTCCCTAATGCCACCGTCGGAACCTTCTTCTGCTATGAAAACTCATCAAGCAACTCCCTTTAAATTTCACTCCATTCTACTGAGAGTTTTGTTACTGTCATTTATGTATTTATATATCACTCTCTTTCCTCCTGAGTAAGTTCCATGTGTGGTTCAAAGCATTCTCCATCCTAACCCCTGCCTCCTTGCCAACAACCTCCCAAACTCCCAGTTCTTTAGCCTGTTTGACCCCCTTACCTCTGTTCCTCCACCTTCAGGCAACCTCAACCATGCAGAAAAGAAAATACTCTCCCCCCTCCACTTCCCCAACTGAATATGCCACAGGTAAATTGGCAGCTAAATTGTAAAGAGGATAGAGCCTGGAGTAAAAAAGATTCTTGAGTTTAAATCCAGGTTTAGACACTAACTGTGTGACCCTGAACAAGTCATTTAACACCATTTGCCTTAGTTTCCTCATCTGTAAAATGAAGTGGAGAAAGAAATAGCTAACAACACCAGGATCTTTGCCAAGAAAACCCCAAATTGGATCACTAAGAATTGGACATGACTAAAAAATAACTGAACAACAATAAGAATTTCTAATAATGGTTCTGGTCAGGAAGCTGGAATTCTAGCCTTAACTCTGCCACTGGCAATCTACACTGGCCTGAACCTCAGGTCTCTCCTCTCTAAAATAAGGGAGTCAAACTCTAGTAGTAATTGACATTCAAATAGTATTGTATTATTTAAAAAGTATTTTAATATTCATTGTTTTATTGATATTCATAGCCATGCTTTGATGTAGATAGGGCAAGGATTATTTTCCTTTCCTAACACAGAAGGAAATAGCACTTAAAAAGAAGTAACAAGCCCTGGTGATTATTAGATTTTCCCTTGGGTGATTTCTAGCTCTGACCTTCTAGGCTTGAAGTTCTCCTCTAGGAGGACTGACATTCTTTGTTCTAACATGCTATATTCCAAGGTTCTTTCCAGCTCCCATGTTTTTTGTCCTAATATTCTATATTCTAATGTCTCTTCCAGCTCTGACAGTCTTTGTTATACCATTTTATATTCTAAGGTCCTTTCCAGCTCTGGCATTCTTTATTTTAAGATTTTATATTCCAAGATGCATTCTTTGTTCTCATAATCCATGTTCTAAAGTCCTGTCCAGTTCTGACATTCTAAGGTTCAGTGGTATTAGCAACCTAGCAGTCAGGGCAAATCATTCTGCCTGATTTTGTGTTTTACTTTCCCCATTATAATTCACAATGGCAGATGGTAATTAGTTGATCTGCTCCCTTTCATTGTTCCTTGTTCAACACATGTGCCTTATTACTTGTTAGCCCAGTAGTACCCTATGCAACCCATCAAGGGCTTTTGAGCTTTGGGTTGGTTGCTAGAGGGATTCTCTCCCATACATTATTCACACCAGTGCTTCCCTTTCTATTTTTAATGCTCCTTTTATAGCATTTCCCTTCTCAGCTATATTTAGAATCCTGGCTGTTGTCTGACTGCCAGAGAAGAAAGCACATAGGTACCTTGAGACAGACAAATGGTGATTTTCATGCCTATTAAAACAGAGGCGCTGAGCTTCTAGAAGGAAAATATGCCACGGAAGCTCAGGAGTTTGCACAGGGGAGGGCTAGTGTGCACTATCAAGATCGTTCCAGCCAGCTTTCCAAGCCCTAAAGTCAAAAGCCAAGTCCATTTAACAATCTTACTCTCCAGGTCTAAACTTGTAAAGCCCTTTTCAAATAGTCTATTAGTTAAGCCAGAAGATCAAAGGATTTTAAAAATGGAAGAGAAATTAGAGATTATCTAGTTTGACTCTTTCATAAGAACATGAAGAAAAGTAAGGTCTTAAAAAGTGCTGTGGGGGCAGCTGGGTAACTCAGTGGATTGAGAGTCAGGCCTAGAGATGGAAGGTCCTAGGTTCAAATCCGGCCTCAGACACTTCCCCAGCTGTGTGACCCTGGGCAAGTCACTTGACCCCCTTTGCGCACCCTTACTACTCTTCCACCTAGGAGCCAATACACAGAAGTTAAAGGTTTAAAAATGTATATAAAAAAAAGAAGTTCTGTGTTTTACCAGACCAAGGTCATAGGGCTGGTGAGTGATAGCTCCAAGAAGCAAAACCAGATCTTCTGCCTCCAAATTCTTCTGTCTGGTAGTTGGTCCAGAGAATACTTCTCCACAACTGACTCTATTTCAGATATTATAGAGAGACAGAGATAAGGGCTGGGAGGGTGAGAGACAGAGTCAGAGAGACAGGAAGACAAAGATACAGAGATACAGAGACAAGGAGAGATAGACAGAGATGGAGCAAAAGAGACAGAGAGAGACAGAAAGATTGAGATAGGCACAAGGATATAGAGAGACAGAAAGAGAAGAGATCACCATAAATGCCTACTATGTTCACTGGTTATTGGTTAGTGGCACTGGTAATGAGTTAACACCTGATCTCCAAGATTCCAGATCTTATTGTAATGAGTTCCTTGCTAATAGTTTGTTGGATGGGGACAGGTGAGTGCCTCAGTGGATTGAGAACCAGGATTAGAGACAAGAGGCCCTGGGTTCAAATCTGACCTCAGATAATTCCTAGTTTTGTGACTCTGGGCAAGTTACTTAACTCCAGTTACTTAGTCCTTACCCCTCTTCTGCCTAGGAACTAATACATAGGATTTATTCTAAGGCAGAAAGTAAAGGTTTAAAAAAATAGTCAATGGAAAGTAAAGGTAATACCAGCTGAGTGAGTCTGTACTTTAGTTAATATATAATGGGGAGTATTAAAGGTTTGTAAACAGGGAAGTAAAATGATCAAACTGATGATTTTGGGAAATTAATCTTATAGAGACTAGAGGCAAAAAGATCAATTGGGAATTTATTTCAATACTCTAGGTATTAGAGAATAAGATGGTAATCAAAATATAAATGACAGAAGGAATATGAGAGTCATTGAGGAGAAAGAAAGAACTCACAGATTTTTTTTTCCAAATAAACTATTATCTATCTATGGCTCCCCTTGTGAAGTACCTAAGTGTAAGTAATACATTTAGCTCTATTAAATTTCATCTGATTTGGTCCAATGATATAGCATGCTGAGATCTTTTTAGATCCCCATTTTGTCATCCGACATGTTAGCTATTGCTTCCAAAATGAATGTTAGATAAATTAAAAGGAAAAAAAATCAAGGCCAACCGGGTTTATCAAGGAAAAGCTTTGAATACAAAGTGTATAGCAATTGAGCTAAGACTTTAGAAAATTGAAGGAACACTAATAAGGAGGAAGTCCACTCTATCTAAGCATGTGGGAAGGTTGTGTTTTCAGAACTGATGAGCCCAAAGTGCCCAAAATGGTATACACTATAAGTAATATGGCCCAAGGGACTAAAATCATTGTTCTATTTATGTGAAATTCTTCAAAAACACTGACCTATCTCTCCTAAGTCTTAGATTTATATTTCTAGTTGTCTACAGAACCTCCTCAACCTAGATTCCCATCAGGATCCTAACTGCCTGCCCAAACTAACTATAATGATATGCCCCAAACAAACTTTCCTTTACCCAAAAACTACTTTCCCTTCAGGTTTCCTGATTTCTTTCACCAGCACCAACAATTTATCCAATGACCTGTGGATAAAACATTAATATTTTCTGTGACTCTTGGCTTAACAAGTTCTATTGATTCTATACCTAAAACACTTTCTTGTTCCCAGTCCAGACTTTCATTATCATACACATGGCTATTGCACTAGCTTTCTGTTAATATAGGCAATTTATATTTTGTAAATATTCACCCATTTCACCTAGATTGTCATATTTATTGTCATATAGTTGAACAAAATAGTTCTTAATAATTAATTTAATTTCATCTTCATCGGAGGTGAGGTCACCTTTTCATCTTTGATATTGTTAATTTGATTTTCTTTCTTTTTTATTAGATTAAATAGTACTTTATTTTATTTGTTTTTTTTCAAAGTACCAACTCCTAATCTTATTTATTAGTTCAATAGTTCTTTTACTTTCAATTTATTAATTTCCCCTTTGATTTTTATGATTTCTTATTTAGTTTTTATCTGGACATTTTTAATTTTCTCTCTTTCTAGTTTTTTAAGTTGCATGTCCAATTCATTGACATTCTCTCTATGATTTGTTGATATATGCACTCAGGGATATAAATTTTCCTGAGCACTGCTTTGGCTGTATCCCATAGATTTTGATATGATGTCTCCTCATTGTCATTCTCTTTATTGAAGTCTGTAATTTTTTCTATGATTTCTTCTTTGACCCACTGGTTTTGAAGAATTAGATTATTTAGTTTCCAATTAACTTTAAATTTGCCTTTCCATCGGCCCTTAATGATTATGATTTTTATTGCATCATGATCTGAAAAATGCATTTATTATTTCTGCCTTCCTATATTTTTGCAATGTTTTTATGCCCTAGTACATGTTCAATTTTTGTATATGTGCCATGTGCTGCTGAAAAGAAGGTTTATTCCTTTTTATCCCTTTTATTTTTCTCCTGATATCTATTAGCTCTAATTTTTTTAACATTTTCTTCACTTACTTTACTTCTTTATTGTTTATTTTTTAGTTTGATTTGCCTAGTTCTGATAGAGGAAGGTTGAGGTCCCCAAACTAGTATGGTTTTTCTATCTATTTCCTCCTTAAGCTCCTTTAGTAATCTGAATGATGCACCATTTGATGCATATATGTTGAGTACTGATATTTCTTCATTATTTATACTGCCTTTTATTAGGATGTAATTACTTTCCTCATCTCTTTTAATGAGATCTATTTTTGCTTTAGCTCAGTCTGAGATCATAATTGCTACTCCTACCCTCTTTGTCTCAGTTGCAGCTCACTACATTCTGCTTCACCTTCTTAACTTCACCCTATGTATATCTACCTGCCTCAGGTGTGTTTCTTATAGACAATAAATGATAGGATTCTGGCTTTTAATACATTCTGCTATACTCTTCCTTTTTATTGGTGAGTTCATCCCATTCCCATTCATAATTATGATTACTCTCTGTATGTTCCCCTCCATTTTGACTTCCTCCTTTGATTCTGTCTTTTCTCTTATCTCTCTAACCCTCCCCTCCAACTTTTCGCTTTTAGACAATCTCTTCCCTTACCTTCCCTAACATCACTCCCCTCTCACCCCTTCCCTTTTATTTATTCCCCTCTTACTATGGAGCCTTTAAGTGACCCCCCCCCCAAACTCTCCTTGGCTCCCAGTCTGATTCAAAAGCCCCTCCTTAGGGTAGAATTGGTCCATTTATAGATCAATCCTATACCAGGAAGTAGGGGGGAGGGAACCCTGGGAGGTGCAAGGCATGCTAGGGGATGTAGTTCCCCCAGCATACAGTTTTTCTTAATGCATACATTACCCTTGCCCTCCTCTCTTCCTTTCTGCCAGCTGCCAGGTCAGAGCCTTGAGCTTCCTGTGGTGGTACCAAGGTACTCTGTCATGGTTGCAGTCTTCACTCTGGGATCCCAGTCAGCTGGATTTTTACCATGGGTCTCAGTGTAGTAGCTGGGGGAGGGGTGTTGGATATTTAGCTTCCCAGTTCTCTGAAGGCTTCTTATCTGCACTATTGCCAGACTGCAGATCAGCCAAACTGATCTGCAGAGCTCTATGGCCCTGAGGCCAAAACCTTCAGAGGCAGAGGCCCAAGATGGAGGAGTGGTGGCTGAAGGCTGCTACCAAGCTGCTCTCCTCTTTTCCTCTCTCCTCCAGCTGTCTCCATGCTAGCTGTGTTCAGAGCCTCAAGCTGTGGGAGCAAGGTCCTCCCTCTGAGTTGGAACTCTCACGCTGATATCCCAGCAACTGCCCAAGTCTCAGCACAGAAGGTGGGGAAAGAGTCATAGAATCTTCCTTTTTTCTTTTCCTTAAACCTGAGAATTCAGCCTTCTCTGTGTATCTTTTAAGTTGAATCAAGCAGTAGGATCCTCTGGCTCTGTCCTGTTGTTATATTTGGTTTTGTGCCAAATATTTTTGATTGATGTGGAAGGGTTTTCACAGAGGACTCTACTTTTGCTGCTTCTAAGCCACCATATTGACTCCACCTCCTGCACTAGCTTTCCATCTTGTCTTCTATTTCACCTTCCTCCCCTCCCCTTTCTTTTCTCTTCTTCCACCCCTGAATCTATCCTTAGTGTGACTACCAGATTTCCTTCCTAATATGTTTTTTAGCATACTGTCAATCAAATACTTAGGAATTGATGACTTGCTCCTTGACTGTTCCTCTTGAAACTCCTCAATCCCCTTCACCGGTCATTTCAAGGGCCATCTCCTAGGAGAAACATTTCTACATGTATTCAGCTGCTAGTTTTCTCCCCAAATTGCTTACTACTCATTTGGTATATTTTAACTTTCTTATTATTTTACTTTATTTACTTATACTTACTTTATTTACTTACACTTAATTTATTTATCACTTATTTACTTTTTTATTTGCTTATGTGTCAGGGGCCATCAAACCCACCCTGTCTGACATGGCCACAGGGGGGACCACAAGGAAGTGCATAGTAGCCTCAGGAAGGATGGAAACCCCTCATTCAGATACCCCTATGTGACTCTTCTCTTACTAACACTCCTTATTATTGGAATTATTGTGACCAATATCCCTACTCAGCCCCAGGAAAAATCAGAAGAACAATAAAGACTATTACTAGAGCCTTTACAAGCCCTCTACAAACTCCTAGGAAATTCCCACCTTTACATGTATTAATACAGAAATTCCCCTAAAAGTCACTTTATAACAAACTAGCAAATAGTGAGTTAATGTTTAAGATTTTGAACTCCAACAAACTGCACCTGAATTTTCCATTCCCATACACAGAAGCTTACGTAATGAGAAATCAGAAACAATAAGCCTCCCTACTGATCCCTGATTCAGTACTTTACAATGGATGAAAAATGGAGAAGTAGCCTTACGTGTAAAGGCCAGTACGTCCCTGAACTCTTCTCTCTCCACCTCATTGCCTGGAAAATATGTCAAAAGATACCTTTGAAAAATATTGAAAGTCACTGGAGAATGAAGAGTTGTTAGTAACAAAGTTAAAGTAAGATTTATTCATTATCTCCAAGAAAAGATGTATGTTGAAAATGAATTTCCATGCCAACATTATGTGTGATCTCAAAGCATATAAAAAGTACATAAAAATAAACCTTAATAAGGGCAGAACAGAGTAGTATTCATGATGCCTACCTGGCTGAAGTTCAGACTGTCTCTCATTTGTCTTAACAGACCAATGCTGTCCCACCACCAAGATTTCCTGGACCTGTAGAAGTTAGACTCCAGCACTTATGTATGTAAATCTTGTTTTCCCCCAGTTGTATGTAAGCTCCTAGAAGGTAGGAACTATGTCTTTGTATCCCTAGCACCTTACATAGTGTTTAACACTGGTCTTTCATAAGCAAGTGTTTCCTGTTTGCTAAATTTAACTGAGGGGACAGAGGTGAGGACTTTTTTTTTAATGTGTATTAACACCTACTATCTACCTTGCTGTTTAGCAAATAACTTGATAAAGTGCCTCATATTGTTACTGTGGAGAAATAAAGATATGTAGATTAGATGGTAATTCAATTTGATTCAGAACTGGTTGAAAGACTGGAATGGAACAGCAATCATTTAGAGGTTAATGTCAGTGTAAGTCTCCAATGGAGTGCTCTTTGGGTCTATGCTTGATCCTTTGCTGGTTAACTTATTTTATCAGGAAATTGGATAAAAGTATAGATGGAATGCTCATCAGATTTGAAGATGACACCTAAAATATTGAGTTATAATCCTCCTTCCTTTCTTCCCTTTCTTCTTCCTCCTCCCTTTCTTCATCCCTCTCTTCCATTGTCCTCCCTCCCTCTCTTTCTCCCATCCTCCTTTTTTCCCTCCCTACTTCCTTCCATTTCAGAAATACTATAGTAAAAAAAAAAAAAAAAGGACCTGGGTCCAGAGACATACTCAAATTCCAGCTCTGGCAAGTCCTTACTGACCATGTGACCATGGGGAAGTCATTTAACTATGCTAAGCTTCAGTTTCTTTCCCTGTGAAATTTAAACAATAATACTTGTCCAGGATTATTGTGAAAAATCTTTGTAAACCTTAAGATGTTATTTAAAGCATGCTATTATTATATTTTGAAAACTAAAAAAGCTTGACTGTCTTTTCCCCAAAGATATTATAAAATGTTTCATTGTTGTTAATTGTTTTTATGATTATAGGTGCCAAAGGAAAGACATTCTGAAGACAGCCATGCTTAGTTTTTGAAGCTACTGAGCAAACATGGGCTCATATTTGATTTAGGAAAATGAAATTGTCTCAATTTCATGGGGAACAAAAAGATACTCCATGGGTCCTAAAGCCTGAAAGATGATATAAAGAATTCATATTAACCACTTTTTAATAAGCCCATAAAACCAAAAGAATAGAAGGGATTTATCAACACAATGAGCATTTTCTCTTGCTTTTTTCCAGAAAATGAAGCTTGAAACAGCTCACTAGGCTTCATAATTAGAAGCAGAGCTGTCAGATTCAGCCTAACTCCCCTCATGCCTCTGACACCTTGGCTCTGAAAACTTCTTGCACCTGGAACATGCCTGACTGCAAGTCTTCTGCTGGCAGTGGGAGAGACAGGAAGCCCTGCTGTGGTGGCATCACCAGGATGCTCTTCTGTCACTAACATCCAGGCCACCTGTTCTCACTGAATGGAGTGGCGTCACAGGGAAGGATCTCTCAGTTTCATGTGCCAACTAGACAGTGGAGGGAGCCAGTTGTCATGACAAATGACAGTCCCTCTCTTTGAGGCCAATGCTCATATTTGGGACCCCAAAACAATAATGATAATGTTGTTGTTGCTACTTCTGCTTATACATAACTTTACAGTTACATAGGACTCTAAATACATTTTCCCATTTTTATTTCACAGCATCCCCTGCAAAATAGGCAGAGTAGCAGTACCAGAGGAAAGAGAACAAAATTTGGCGTCAGAGGTCTTGAGTTCAAATTCTTTTCTTTTCTTTTTTTATTAATTTGTGACCTTAGATAAGACCCTTTCCCTCCCTGGCCTCTGTTTAAAAAAAAAACCTTAGTCATTTTTGTGACTCCAATTTGGGATTTCCTTGGCAGAGTGGTTTTCCAATTCCTTCTCCAGCTCATTTTACAGATGAAGAACTGAGGAAAATAGGGTTAAGTGACTTGCCCAAGGTCATATAGCTAGTAAGTGTCTGAGGCCAGTTTTAAACTCATGAAGATGAGTCTTACTGATTCCAGATGCAATCCTTTAACCACTGTGCTACCTAATGGTCTGGTAACCTGGAATATGAGAAAGCAGGATTAAATGAACTCTAGGTCCTATCTGGCTCTAAATCTAATGATTACCAGCCCCATTTAAAGATAAAGACATTAAGTCTTAGAGAGAGGAAATGATTTGCCCAAGATTTGCACCACTAACTAGTGACAGATCAAGGACTTCAACAAATGTTTTTTGTCTGCATATCCAAAGTGTCTTTTTCTATGTGAACCGTTAGAACAATCCTGAAGAACAGAGCAAGTATGCCAGGCTACATGACATTATGCAAGCCATTTTCTTCCTTAGTTTCCTCATCTGTAAAATGGAAATAAATTTTTATCCTACCTACTTCAAAAGGTTGTCGTGAAGAGTTTTACTCATTTTAAAATGCTATTTAAATGTGAGTGATTATTATTATCTACATACTAAAGAATCCCTCTAATGTTTTCTGATGTTCACCTGGATTCTTAAATACTAAGCCAGAAGAATTCTACTGAAAAGGCTTGAACACAAATTTGATGGAGGGTTGTCTTTGATTACCAGCCTGATTGAATTTAGAGATGCTCAATAGCAGAGGGTTGGCTACCATGAGATGGCTTGTTATTGTTGTCATTGCAGTAATTCACAAAGGCATGAAAAGATTGACATCATCACTGGGCAAAGGGAGCACAAATCAAAATGTTATATTGTTTATCATCCCATCCTCTTCTCTTGTAGTTCCATGCTTCCATTCAATGTGCTGTGTGTTGAACAGAAGTCACCTATCTCTTTATTAGGTTCATTGTCCAATGCTACTTTGTGAATTGGATGGATGGAATTAGATTTGAAATCTGAGGACCCTGTGTTCAAATCTTCCCCCAGATACTTCATAAGTATATGACCTTGAGCAACCATTTAATCTCTCTCAATCTTAATTTTCTTATCTTCCCAATGATGGAGTTTGGCTTAATGATCTCCAAGGTTTCTTTCAGTACTTAATCTGATCCTGTTATTCAAGCATCTCCCCTTTCCCCCTCCCCTCCATCAAGACACTGATTGCTTCTTCCATCTTATTTTTATTACATTTACCTGTAATTTAACAGTCACTGTTAATTCACCTACCCATGAAAGGCTACTATTTTTTGCCAGTTACTGTCTCTCTTCATTATTTGCCTGGAATGTCATGGGTGGTGAGTTTCTCCGTGAGTCTTCACTCCCACTCAAATAAAAAAAAAAAACTTTAATTTTGCTGAAGTTTCAGGTTTAAGATCATTAGATCATGGATTTATAGTTAGGAGATATACAAAAGGTGATCCAGTCCAACCCCCACACATCATGAGTAAATATTAGCTCTGGGTATTTTAATGGGATCATTATTTTCTTGCCTTTTTGTTTAAAGGGAAAATTTATTTGACTCCTTTCATTATCCTTCAGTTTTAACTACTGATTCAGAATGTTAGATTTGTATCAAAAAACCTGGATTCAAGTTTTCACTCTGTAATTTACTGGTTTGACTTTTGGCAAGTCATTTAATTGTTCTGGGCCTCAGTTTCTATATCTGTTAAATGAAGGATTGATTATTATATTACAGCCCCATTCAGTTCCAAATTCTATAACCCTCTATTATGATATGATAAACAAGAACATTTTGGTCCTCCAAGAAAAACTAGCCTCAACTTTTGACTCATACTGGTGTAGCCATGGACAATCACTTTCTTCCTGACCCTCAGTCTCTTCATGTATAAAATGAAGTTAATATTATTTGTCTAATGGATCTTAGAATGCTGTCGTAAGTAAACTGATTTATAGACTAAAAAAAATGAAGAGATAGTGTTCCTCCCTCCTTCCCTTAACTGTAGTCAGACACATATTCTGGAAACTTTCATCCCTTTATTGAATGTGCATTTATTAACTACTTGCAATGAGATGGGTCCTATGCTGGGTACACAGATTCAAGAATGAGGCATTTCCTAGTGATGCAATATGTTTAAGCATTAGGTCCTCAGTATAGATACAGATGGGCAGTTGGGTATCACAGTAGAAAGAGTGCTGGACTCAAAGGAAGGAAGACTCACCTTTCTGAGTTCAAATCTGGCTCAGAGACTTATTAGCTATGTGGCCCTGGGCAAGTCACTTAACCAGCTTTCCTCTATTTCTTCATCTATGAAATGAGCTAGAGAAGGGAATAGTGAGCCACTCTAGTATCTTAGCCAAGAAAACCCCAAATAGGGTCACAAAGAGTCAGACACAACTGAAAAGTGACTAAACTGAAATAGAGTTACAAAAATATTCAAAACCATCCCAGTATCCAGGATAGGCATAGACGTATAGAGTGCTAAATGGGCTTTACAGAGAAAATGAAGCCCCAGCAGACATAGACTCTGGGTACACTGGAAAAAAGAGTAATCATATGTGTTGTAATAGCTCTTTCCTCACAACAATCCCACAAGATTAGTCAAGCAAAATATCATTACCCCCATTTTACAGATGAGGAAATTAAGGACCAGAAGGAGGAAAGAACTTCCTCTCTGTCACAGGGCAGATGTACCAGTGTAGCATAATAATATTTAACCTTTATGTGACATTTTAAGTTTTGTAACTCCTTTATGAATGTTGTCTCACTTTATTCTTACAACAATCCTAGGAAGAAAGGGCTATTAGTATCTCCATTTTACAATTGAGGAAACAAAGGTAGACAGAGGTCAGGTGACTTGCCCAGGGTCATATAAAGCTATTAAGTATCTCAGGTCTTCCTGACTCTAGGTCCAAAGCTCCACTGAGTCTCCTAGCTGCCCTTTTCTTTTTGGCCATGCCACCCTGACTAGCAAATCTTGCACCAGGCAAAGTGACCTTAATCCCTTTCCCTCTACAAATATCTGACCCTATGGAGTAGAAATTTAAATAAGTTTTTAAAAACTTGAGAATGCATCTTTTTTTCAAAAGAAAAAATAATCCTTTTATTCATTCCACAAATATTCATTAAGCACTTGTAATTTGCTTTGTGCTAGGTGCTGAGGATACAAAGATTAAAAACTAAACAGTCCTTGGCCTCAAAAGTTTACATTCTACTGGTGGAAAGGGAAAGAAACTGTGTGTGTATATATATATATATATATATATATATATATATATATATAT
>NC_058130.1:683448372-683471445 GCF_016433145.1 Gracilinanus agilis
AAACCAAAAAAAGGAAAGTATAAAATATTGTGAGTTTGGGATAGCCAGGAGGAATAGCTAATGCACTGAATGGAAGAATCAGGATTTTAAAAGATTTTGACAGGTTGGAACTGATGGATGACATTCACAAGATGAAATTTAACAGTGATAAATGGAAAGAGCTATATTTAAGTTTAAAAAATTTAACTTCACACATGCAGTAACTAGAAAATAATTCATGTGAAAAAATATCTGAAACTTTTAGTGAACTAATCACTAAATATGAGTCAGTATGATGATGTGGCAGCCAAAAAATCCTAAAATCCAAATTGGTCTATTTCTGTACATTTAGGATTTATTGTTTCAGTTTTGTGGCTGAAATTTCCCCTACCAGCGAATATTACAACCCCTTAGTGACTCAATAGCGTCTTTGAGAGTTGCTGAAGCCACAAAATTCATCACAATATGGACTGGAGTGTTACTCTTCTAAACTTATCAAGATTGGCCTTCAGTCATATAGTCCAACACTGTGCCTAACGTAAGTCTTGGCAGCATTGAAGGAACATTTGGTTGGTGCTACCATGGATGTAGCCTTCAGCCATCCAAGTGGAATTTTCATGGAGAAATATAACCTAAGGATGAATTAATAAGGAGTCTGGTGGACAAAGTGAGAGATGAAAGTCCCTTTACACTCTCCCTCCTCAGTCCAGTGTCCAGTTCTGATATCACATTTTAAGAATGGTGTTGACAACCTGGAACATGTCTACAGGAGAGCAACCAGTTTAATAAGGAGTTTGAAATAGAATGAAATATACAGATCATTTGGGGAAATAAGGAATGCTAAACTTTGAGAAGAGAACATTTGGGAATATTAAAATATTATCTTAAAGTCTTTCATTTAATGATGTAGAAAAAGAGAAAAATTATGTTTATTTTGTTTTGCTTGGGGGCAATGTGTCATAGAAGCTTGTGGCCTGTCCTTAAAGCCAGGAAAACTTGGATACATATATTGTTTTCTCACACATACTAGCTCAGTGATACTGGACAAATCACTTGAACTCTCAGTTCTCTTTCTCCTTCTCTTATCTAGGCAATGCTCTAAGACTGTAAATTGCAGAAAATGTGTTAACCTCAAGTAATAGAGTATTTTTTAATTGAAGAGTTTCTTATGCCAATGAAATCATAGGCCCAATTACTATTTTCTTTTTCCTTCAAAGAGCAGAACTAGGTCTGTGTCTGACATTACAGGAAGTCTGGTTTCTGCTCAATATTAGGAATATTTAGCTGAAAACAGAGGGGAGTCTCCATGAACTAGATTGCCTATGAAATCCCAATTCTATCTATCACCAAATGCTGTTTTTTTTCTAGTAATAGAATTTATTCACATGTATCTCATCCCCTCCCTCCTCTGCAAGCATAATAGAAAGCATAATCCAGCAAACATTTATATATATATATATATATATATATATATGTATGTATATATACATATATAGTCTTTCATGTTTCATTTTTCAGTTCATTTCTCTGGAGATGACATTTATAAATTATTCTTCAAGTATTAAATCTTTACTTGTATATACTGTTCTCTTGGTTCTACTCATTTTTGAATGTGTGAGGGTGGAAAGAAGCAGGTTAGATTCAGAACTATAGTAAAGACATCAAACAAACAGAAGCAATAGTCTCCAAATTAAATTATAGTTGACTTCAAGATACTGAGTGGGTAAAAACATAACAAACAAATCACTTGCTCATTAATGTAATATTTTGCCTCCTTTTCCAACTGCCTTTTCTTTTTCTTTTTTTTAAACCCTTACCTTCCATCTTGGAGTCAATACTATGTATTGTATATTGTCTCCAAAGCAGAAGAGTGGTAAGAGTGGGCAATGGGGGTCAAGTGACTTGCCCAGGATCACACAGCTAGGAAGTGTCTGAGGCCAGATTTGAACCTAGGACCTCCCCTCCTGGTTCTCAATCCATTGAGCTACACAGCTGCCCCCTGCCTTTATTTTAGAATAGGAATAGGTGACCAGAAAATTAATCATCACGTGAAACTCTCTAAATATATGCATGTGGCTCTTTTAGTCAAAATTAATAAATGCAAATACTTCATCATCTGATTAATAAACCGTGTTGCAAAATAAAAGGTAGCTAGGAGACTCAGTGTATAGGAAGCTGGACCTGGAGTCAGGAAGACTTGAGTCCTAACCCAAACTCAGATACTTACTGGTTTTGTGACCTTGGGTAAGTCGTTTAACCTCCATTTGCTTTAAGCCATTGATGAAGGAAATGGCAACCACTCCAATATTATTTGCCAAGAAAATCTCATGGACAGTATTGGCATTGGATTTGGAGTTCAAATTTTTGAATTAGGATCCTGTATCTTACAACTCTAAGTCTTGTAACCTTGGACAAGTGTTCTCTTTGTCCCTCAATTTCCTTATATGTAAAATGGACACGAGAAAGACATTTGCACATGCCTCAGCAGACTGTTTAAAGATAACATTCAATAATCTTTATAGCTCTCTATGAAATTAACATTATAATGCTTCTCTAAATAATGCTTTAGGAAAGGGAGAAATCTTAATCAAGGGCATATAAAATTACAGGATTCATTTTTATATTTAATATTTATATTATATATCTATAAACACTTCAATGTAATGGATTTCCTTTGTAATAGTATGTACTTTATTTTATGAATTTAAAAATATTTTTCTGAGAAGAGGTTCATGGACTTCACTAGGCTTCCAGAAGGGTCTATGACCCAAAAATAGTTAAGAACATCAGCAAGGTTTTGAGAATAGGAGAGGTCAGATCATGGATTCTCCAACCCATGCCCAGATCACAGAGAATTCACTGTGCTGCTCCATTTGAACTATTTTTACTTAGCCTACTTACACCACAGTGATTTTGAAAAAATTAAATAAAGTAATAGATGTCAAAATTATTTGCACTGATTTCATTATTATTAGACTTTGTCCCATATAGTTAACCCTTCAGTTCTGACCTATTGTTTTGATGCTTCCATTCTTTGCTTGACTAGAGTTCTTCCAGTCCTAAATCTTACCTAACCTTTCAAGGTGACAATTAAGCTAATTTGATTACTCCATCATGAGAACATACTCAGGAGATAAGGCTATAAATATAATTTAAATTTATTTATCTAACTCTTAAGGCACAAAGCAAAACAAAAGGGCATTTAATCTTTCAATTGTTTAATAATTCACTTTCAAAGTATTATTTTTACAAAATGTTTTCCTTATTACCAAGTTGTGAGATAGGTAGTGCAATTATTATGTTCACTTTACAGATGAGCAAAATGAAAGACAATTACTTGCCAAAGGCCACACAAATAATGAATAACAGAGACCTGACTCAGATCTAGGTCTTCTGACTATCCCCATGAAAGCTATTTCTACCACTCCTCACTGTTTCTCAAATTACACAAAGCTGTATTACTTTAATATTCACATGGATTTGTGGGCTTGTCTACAGAGCTACTTCCTGAGCCCAAAGAGACCACAACCCCTCTATGCTTTCTCATCCTGTGTAATAATTCTTCTATATGTCCTCCTATGAATAGAAAAGTCGCTCAAGAAAAATGAAGTCTTTATCTTTTAATAGTTTATGGGTCCTAGTACAGCACTCAGAACACTATCATGTGTCCCCCTTGACACATAACTGGCCCACTTCTTTTTCTTTTTTTTTTTTTGATTTTTTATTTGCCTCCATGTTAATGTTCAATATTTTATTTTTCAAAATTTATGTAAAGACAATTTTAACATTAGTTTTATAAAATTTTTAGTTCTAAATTTTACCCTCCCTTATCTTTGATGAAAAAAAAACACAACCCAAATGGGGTTATGAAGGGTTGGACAACTAAAACAACTGAACTGACAACAAATAAATGTTTAAATGAGTACAGATGAGGCTCATAGGTTCATATCACAGATGTAAGAGTTGGAATGGAATAATCTAGTTTTGACCTCTGCTCAAATTCTAGATCCTACTAATAACACATTCCATACTGTAACTATGCCACAGCCATTTCTTCATCTCATTTAGTAACTCATCTGCATCTCACTCCCTTAAAGCTAGGTGTTCTGCAAAGGTTCTATCCTGGATCCCCTTCTCTCTTTAAACTCTGTCAGTTAAAACTCTATCATCAATGGCTGTGTATTTAATTACTAGTCCATGCAAATGACTCCTAGATCTATACATCCAGTCCTAATTTCTCTCCTGGCAAGAATCCTACATCACCTATGGATATTTCAAACTTGAACACCATCAGGCATCTCAAACTCTTCATGTCCAAAACAGAGCACATTCTTTCCCACATGATCCATTCCTCTTTTAAACTGCCCCATTTTTGCTGAGAGTACCACCAGTCCTTCTAGCTCCTTAGATTTGTAACCTCAGTGCTATCTTTGATTCCTCACTGTTACTTGAGCCACATATCAAACTAATTGTTGACTCTTGATATTTCAGACTCCATCTCTCACATCCATACCCTCCTCTTCTCCCACTTCACCATCACGATAGTCGAGGCTTTTTTTTTTATCATCAATCTCCTGTACTATTACAATAGCTTCCTGAATGGCTCCCTGGTCTCAAATGTCCCTACTCAAAGTGTCCACACATCTACTAAGATGATTTTCTTTTAACCATGTCATCCCTGCTTCATATTACCTCTAGACTCAAATATAAACTCCTCTGTTTGACACTTTAAGTCCTTCATAACTTGACCCCAAATTTCCTTTTCAATATTGTGATACATCACTCACCTTCACATATCTTTCATACACTTCATTCCTATGTATAACACTCCATTCATTCCTTAGTGTCCTTATACCAAATTCCTGGAATGTACTCCCACTTTCTCCACCTCTCAAAGGCCCTAGTCTTTTTTAAGATTCAACCCAATCCACCTTCTACAAAAAGCCTTTTCTGATTCTCTTAGGTTCTAGTACCCTGTCTGCCTATCATCTTTTATCCATTTTAACCTATTTTATGTGTACCTATATATGTACATGTAGCTTCCTCTGTTAGAATATTTCTCACATTCAAGAAAAACTGTAGCTGTTTTTCACTTTTGCCTTTGTGTATCCAGTACCAAGCACAGTGCCTTAAAATAATAGCTCAATAAATTTTCGTTGACTTGTTTTTTGAGCAAAGTGTCTTCTAGAATCTCTGAGCAAATATCTTCAATTATAAAAAGCTAACTCTGCTTTGAAGGCATCCACCCCACTATATTTTTCAATCATGCTGGGCCAAAATCTGTCTCCCTATAATTTTTACCCAATGGTAATAGTTCCAAAGCCAGAGCCAACCCATGGAAGCTTATTCTTTCTTCATTAGGAAAATTGCCTACATATTTTTAAAACTCTTCCCTTACATCTAAGAATCAATACTAAATGTTGGTTTGAAGGCAAATTAATCTTAAAACCAATAGTAAGTATTAGTTTCAAATAGTAAGGACTTGGCAATTGGGTCAAGTGGTTTGCCCAGGGTCACACAACTAGACGTGTCCGAGTCTAGATTTAACCTGTCTCTATGCCTGACTGTTTATCCACTGAGCCACCTAACTGCCCCTATTTGCTATATATTTGAAGCATATAATCATGTCTCCACCCCGCCCCCTCCGACTCCTAACCTTTCTCTCAGGCTAAAGTTCCTCAGTTTCTTCAACTTCTTGTATAATGTAATTTAAAATCCTTTTAACTGTCCTCCTTTGGTCAAATTCCACCTTGTCAATATTCCTTCTAAAAAACCCTAACAATAAATGGATACTCAGTTCCAGATGTGGTTTAACTAAGGTAGAGCACTGTGGGTCAATCTTCTCATTCAGACTATTAATGAAGCCTAAGATAGAAGTAGTTTAATAGCTACCACATCCCCTTCTTGATTCATAGTGACTTGACATACCAACAAAACACTGTCATCTTTCTTCACATTCTTTCTAGATACACATAGATTCCTCATGATTTTTGTGCTATGACATTTTTAATGAAACAAAGGAATTGACCTTTATTACTATAGACTTAATCTTGTTTGTCTTAGCTCACTTCTCTAACCTATCTTTCACTACTAGGATTATCAACCCATGCATTAGTTATAACACAGAGTTTTGTGTTAACCCTGAATTCAATAAGGGAATAAGCCAGGCTTATCCAAATCTCGGATTAAAAAAAATGTATCAATCTAAAAAAGATAGGGACTAATCTGTTAACTACTTCTCTTTAGGTGGAATCAGTAGACCAATTCCAAATCTACTTTGCTGTTGTTCCTTTGTTTTTCAGTCATAATCCAACTCCTCGTGGCCCCATTTGAGATTTTCTTAGCAAACGTAGTGGAGTGATTTGCCATTTCTTTCTCCAGTTCATTTGATGAGGAAACAGGTAAATGAAGTTACCTGGATTCTACTATAATTCAGATCTCTCCATCTTGAGGTAGAACAGCAAATAGAATGATGGGCTTGAAAGCAGGAAGATCAGAATTCAAACCTTGCCACAAATATTTACTGACTATATAACCATGGACAAATCCCTTATCCTCATTCAGTCTCAATCTTCTCATCTGTAAATTGAGCAGACTGGACTTGATCTATAATTTATAGTCAGCTAATCAGTCAGTTAATAAGCATTTATTAAATATCAGGGACTGTGATCTTATGTTAGAGTTAGCTGGGGGCACTGAACAACCAGTAGATATCAGATTTTTTTCTTGACTGAGGACAGCTCTCTATCCATTATGCCATGTGGCATTTCAAATAAGAACTATATATGTAGATCTCTAGTTATACATACATGTCTATTTTAGTTCTTCAAATAGTTACATTCTAAAAATATTACTTCAAATGATTCTTCACTACAGACTTCACCCACCAACTGTGCAAGCCTAACTACCACTGCATAGATCCTTAGGACCATAGCATTAGAAGAGTCTTTAGAAACCATCTAGTCTAACTTTATTTTATCTTTCAGAGAAATATGGCTCTCAGAAGTTAAAACTTGCTCTAGATCACATAGGTACAAAGGAGCAAACTTGAGAGATTTCATAAGTCCAAGCTCAGTGTCCTCTCTATTACAAGTTTCAAGTTGAATTCTGTGACTCCATCACTGAATTCTAAGAAAATCTAATTTCCACACTCCAAATTATGCCAAAATCATGGGAGCTTTTGTTCCTTCGGGGGCTTCCAAAAATATTGACAGCTCTCAGAAGATGTTCAGTACTAATTTGAGGGCTTTTCTTCTGTGCTTCATGGTAACAGCTTTCCCAGAGCAAGAAGCCAAGAATTTCTGTTATCTAAATGGTTACTGAAAAATATAAAAAATATATAATGATCTCATCTCAGTTCCTCTGTTTTTACTGGATTGACTCTAGAAGATGCCCCATATGCCAAGCTGGATAATAGTTTGTTGAATTTCTTTAGCAGTGGCATTTGGAAGGTTGGTACAACACAGTAAAAGTTTCTTATATTTTGTGGAAGCCAGGTTAAATAGCATGAAATAGTATGGTGTGGGGGAAAGCACGCTAACCTTGAAGAGAGGAGGCCCAGGTTTGAATCTTGACTTTGCCTGGGACTGGCTGTGTAACCTTGAACAAATCAGCTTAACTCTTTGGGCCTGTTTCCTCAACTACACACTAGACATACTCGTATTCTTCACTTCCTGATCTTGCCCTAGAAAGCCCATAAGACGATGTGGGTAATAATTTCATAAGCAAGTTCCACCCATATTTTACACAGCTTTAAAATCTAATTTTATATATGATTGTCCATTACATTCTGAAATGATTTTGCTAGCATTATCCCTTCCTCCAAAAGAGATTGAGTGGATTAGCATGCATGAGATGTGACCCTAAAGGAACAAGATTAATTTTCTTGTTTGGTTCATTTCTTGGCTCTGACGGCATTTTCCAAAAAGGAGGGATATTTTGAGCACTGGCTGCACTGCTGGAATAAGTGTCCAAAGGACAGCATTCATTTGGATGCATAAGCTCTGGTGTGTTTGCCAAAATACCAGCCTCATTCTCACTCATATGGGCAGAGACCAGAGCTCTTCTGCATTCTTTATCTGAATTTTGTTGTGGCTCAGTTGTTTTTGTCATGTCCATCTCCTCATGACCCCATTTGGGATTTTCTTGGCAAAGATACTGGAGTAGTTTGTCATTTCCTTCTCCTGCTCATTTTATAGATGAGAAAACTGAGCAAACAAGGTTAAAAGAGTTGCCAAAGGTTACACAGCGTGTAAGTATCTGAGTTTTGTTTTGAACTTAGATCTTCCCAACTCCAGACCCACCATCTCTCCATTGCATTACCAAGTTGTCTTATATGTCTGAATTTAATATACAATAATTAAGCAGATATTTATAAAACTTCTACTATCTTTAAGGTTTTGCTGGACCTGACACCAACATGACATATGGCATACTCTTCCTTTCATGAGGCTTACAATCTTCTAGATATAGTGAAAAGAAAGTCATACTTTGATTCAAGAAGACTTACATTCACACTTCACCTTAGATATTAGTTATGTAACTTCAGAAAAGCTGAATAATTTCACTGGACCTCAGTTTATCTTATCAGTAAAGTGAGGATAACAATAATGTCTACTTTATAGGGCAGCAATAGAAATAAAATGATATAAAATATATAAAGCACTTTGTAAACCCTAGAGTATAATATAAATCTTGTATGATCTGCACACATTTGTATGGAAACTGGAAAAATGGAATAGAGAAAAAAGAGATAACCAGGGAAAGTGCTTATAAAAATGAGAGGAAGGATTGATTCCTGTCATTGGGGGTTATCAAGGAGGAAAGAAAGGCATTATGGGTGCCCTTCACTCTTTTCTAATGAATATCTGTTGCCTCAGTTCAATAATGGAGTAGTTATAGCTCTGGCCACCTCCTCACTGGAAGCACTGTAAGATATATCTTTATTGTAAATGCCATTATTTTGATTTTCAATGCTTTATCATCTAAAATAGACTCCATTGAATCACACCATTGCTCTTGATCGATACTTTGCTGGTGACTATTTCTTGTAATTGCTGTCAAAAGAAGAGACACTGCCATGATAGGGAATGAAGAGTGAATGCTAGCACAATAAGTGATGAAGGGGAAGGATTTCCTCTGCTGTTCATCCCAGTGTAGCATGAGTTGATGCGAGGTATAACTGTTTATCCCATAATTTCCACTGAAACATGGCAAGATGACTTAGTATGTAGTGGGTAGGTCAATGTACAAATAGATGGATTATGAGGCCATTATCTATCTGGTAGGATGGAAACAATGAGAAATGTCTTACCTTGTGTGCGCAGATCAATTGTTCTTTGTCTAGTGGAGGTCTATAGAGATTTCGGGTAATGGCCCCTGAAATCTTAGGTCTTGGGTCTTCCTTTTTCATTATCATTGTGGGGTGGGGAGGATATTCACAGGTACCTGTTTTGATTTCTGTTTGAGGTGTGTACCTCTTCAATACTATTAAAAGGCAGGTATTAGAACTGAAGAAGCAAGGAATGACAAAAGCTGTGGTCTGAACTAGTAGATCACTGCTTATTAGAATCATGACAACTGAATCAGACTCAAGTTCATAACCTAGGGAAGAGTGCTTGGAAGGCATTGATTATTTCTAACACTTAACCTTTGATTTTCCTGAGATATCACTTAGCATCATAGAATCTCATGGTTTGAGGGGGTCTCATAGGTCCAACCATCTGACCAATCAACCAACTAGCCAAATAAACATATGGAGACCTAGGCAGAAGTATAGTATTCAGAATGAGAGAGATGGTATTACTTATGAACTTGGCACTGGTCAGATCACATCTGTGATATTGTGTTCCATTCTGGAGACCACATTTTAGGATAGATATTGACAAGGTAGAGTGCATCCAGTGGAAGGTGATCAGAATGGTGTGGGGTCTAGGAACTATGACATAAAAAAACTAATAGAACTGGGACTGTTTGACATAATGTAATTCAATAAACATTTATTGCATACTTACTAAGTACATTCATGAAAAACTGTAGCTGAAATAGAGATTATATATTATATCAAGTGATGGGATAGCTATAACATTTAAATAAAAATGATTCATCATTATCATATCTAGCATTTATAAAGATTTGTCAAGTTTGCTTTATATACATTATCTCATTTTGGTCTTCACTAAAATCCTGTAGGATGGGTGCTCTTCATTTTTAGGTGAGGAAGCTGAGATTAAGTGACCTGACAAGAGACATACAGCTTGTAAAAATCTAAAGCAGTATTTTAACTTAGGTTTTCTTGATGCCAAGCTCGACACTCTATCCACTGAACCACCTTTGTTCTTTAAAGTTCAAAGGACCATATTTTCATCCTTATCTCTATGAAGGACAGAAATATTGTAGGCACATCAGAAAGGAGTGGACCAAATACTATGTCGAGTCCCAAACTCCAGACAAAGTATTATTATTTCCTTGAGGAAATAAGACTTAATACTGTCCTCAAATATTTGAAGGACTGTCATATGGCGAATACATTAGATGATTCCAAAAGATAGCATAGTGTTGTGAGGAAGATTAAGGAATTTACATAGAGAATTCAACTCAATATAAAAACATTTTAGTAATTAGAGATTTCCAAGAATGAAATCAACTGCCACAGAAGCTAATGAATTTATTATCAATCAGAGGCTGATGGATCACTTGCCAGGGATGTCATGAAAGGGGCATTCTGCTTCTGGTTAGTATTGGCATCAATTAATTCAAGCCCCTTCAAACTCTGGTATTCTCTGCTTCTATGGTGCTTTGATACTTGGGACTCATCATTAATTTTGAAGGTTGATGTTAAGGAGTACAGCTTGTTTGGAGCTCTGCTCAAGTAAAGGAATTCAAGGTGCAGATAATTCCTTTTCCCAGAAAGCAACTTCCATGAAATTTATATTTTATTATATTTTTCTTGTCTAGATTATATGTCGATACAATTCTTAATAATCATTTTCAAACATTTTGTGATACACGTTCTCTCCCTCACTCTCTTTTCCTCTCCCTGAGATGGCAGATATGATATAAGTTGTGCATGTGCTACTGCGAAATATACACTTCCATGTTGTGAAAGGAGATTTACATCAATTATATAAGAAAAAAATCATGAAGGAAATAAAGTGAAAAAATGGCATGTTTCCATTTGCATTCAGGTTCCATTAGTTTATTCTATGGTGATGGTTTTTTGTGTCATGAGTCACTCTGAGTTGTCCTAGATCCTTTTATTGCTGATAACAATTAAATCATTCAAAGTTAATTATACATTATTACTGTTACTGTGTACAACATTCACTTAATTCTACTTGTTTCATCTTGCATCACACTTTATGTCTTCTCAGGTTTGGTTTTTATTTTTTTAATGATTGTCCTATCTGGCATTTCTTATGGCCCAATAGTATTCCATTAAAATCACATACCACAGCTTGTTCAGCCATACCCCAATTGATGGACATCCTTTCAGTTGCCAATTCTTTTGCACCACAAAAAAGAACTACTATAAAAAACTTTGTACAAGTAGTTCCTTTTCCCCATCTTTGATCTCTTTGGGATATAGACCTAATAATGACATTTCTGGGTTGTTGTAATCTTTAACAAGTGATTAGTAAGATGCTATGGGAAGCTAAACCCCACTTATCTTTTTCAACTGTTTGTGTCTTCGCTCCCTTCATTATACCTATATGAAAGCCTTGCTTGAAAGTAATAAGGGTAATTAATGAGCACTTGCAAGCACAAGGAAGAGGACAAAATCCCTAGTTAAATACAAAATAATATAATGGACAGAGAGCTAGATCTTGAGTTAGGAAGACTTTGGCTTGAATCCCATCCAAGATACTTGCCATGTTCTCTGAACAAGTGACAAAGTCTTTGGGGCTGTTTCCTCATCTGTAAAATGAGGCATTGGAGCTAGATAGTTTCTAAGGCATCTTTCAGCACTAGATCTATAAATCTCTATTATCCTACAAGTTGAGGATATTGTTATTAACAATAACCCCAAAATACTCCAGTAATAGAATGATAATTGAAATCAATATATGTTCTAGTTTTCACTGGCCATGCCCTGACACCAGTTCATGCATTTTCCCAAATCTAAATTAAGTGGGAGAATGGGAGGGAAAAAAAGGCAAAGAGATAGAAACAGAGAAAAAGATACAACAAAACTTACAACATTAAATAACTGTGTGCTATAAAGAAGGGAATTTTTGGCTTGGTGAATATGTCCATTTATGAAAAAAATTAAAAAAGTTACATTCAAAAGCATCTATCATTGTGTTCTCCAGACTGTATGCTTTAGTAGCTAGAAACCTTCTTGCTAGTTCCTATTCCCTGATCTGCATCCTTGCAGCCTCACAATTGCCTACTATGGACTCTTATACTTAGTAGTTACTCAATAAGTATCTGGTGAATAAATGAATGAGTGAATGAAGCTTGAGAATTCAAATTTTGGTCAGTGACTTGGAAAAATTTAGAGATGATATGCTTACCAACAAAGCTTTGGAGGATAGTTAATGCAATGGATGAAAAAAATCAGGAAAAAAACATATCTTGACAACCTAGAACAATAGCTATATATGATGAAGTAAAATTTAATAGGTATAAAGTCCTACAAATGGATCAAGAAAATCAGTTGTTTAAATAAAGACTGAGAGAGGTCTAACTATATTACAATTGTATATTGCAAACTCAATCTGAGCCAATGGTGTGACAAAACTGCTAGGAAAGCTGATGTAATCCTAAAATGCATTCAGAAAGGAGTCCAGAACATTCAGTCTACACCCTTTGGAGGATTTAGGGGAAGACTAAAAGCAGAATTATATAAAAAGAGAAGAAATGTATGGTTTGTAGTCTACACTCTTGGTGAAATTACCCATTAATGTGCAGAAAAACTCAGTAAATGAATAAATATCAAAATTATCAATATTATATTCCAGGCAAAGTGCTAAATGCTGGGGTTACAAAGAAAGGCAAAAGATGGCTCCTTCCTGATCACAAAGAATTCATAATCTAATGGGGGCAATAAGGGATCTGTTGTACTCTGTCAGAGACAGACTGCATATGAACAATTATGTTCTAAAATCCACCCATTCTCAGAATTTTTTTCTGTCTTTAATAGAAGTTATTTCAATGTATCTCAGCCTCTTCCTCCCCTCCCTGTACCATAGAAGTTATCACCTGACAAAAAGATATGTATATATAAATTATGTCTTTCATGTTCTGCTTATCAGTTCATTCATTGGAGGTGGATATTCACAAGTTATTCTTCAAATATTAACTCTGTGGCTATATATATAATATTCTCTTGGTTTTACTCTTCATTTTTTCATGTAGATCTTTCTATTTTTTAAACTAATCTGCTCACAGTTTCTTATGGCACAGCAGTATTCTGTCACAATCATATACCACAAATTGCTGAGCCCTTCCGCAATTGATAGACATCCCCTCAATTTCTAGTTCTTTGCCACCATGAAGAGAGTTGCTATAAATATATTGGAATATGTAGGTTCTTTTCCTTTCCCCCTGATCTCCTTTGGAAATAGCAGTGGTATTATTGGGTTTAAGGGTAGACACAGTTTTATAACTCTGGCTATAATTTCAAATTGTTCTCCAAAATGATTAGATCAGGTCATAAGAATTATTTTTAAGAGTACATTATGGAAGAAAGGGGGATGAAGGGTGAGAAACTTACTATCTCACATTTTCAGGGTACCCAAGTAGGACACTATACAAAACAAGAAAAAAGGAGATGGAATAGGCATCTACTTTTATCTAAACTGTTTAAAGAAGAACATAAACACACAAAGAAATGGGTATAGAAACATATCCAACAGTGTATAAAAAGAAAAGGAAAAGGAAAATATGGTTATTAGAAGGAAAATAGATTAAAAGAAAGATTAAACATTGGCAAAACTGGAACCTCAGAGGATAGGTCATGAAAAGAGGTTTTAAAAGAAAAAAAGAGTGAGTAAGATTCTATAATCTTACCTCAAGTGTGGGGCACTGGTACATATTTCTTTATTGCTACCCTTTTCTTTATAGAGAAATGAATGGGAAGCAAAGAAAAGAGAAAGAAAGTGTATAATAATAGGAATAATTGACAGTTGGATGGCATGGTGGATAGAGTTCTGGGCCTGGAATCAGGAAGAACTGAATTCAAATATGGTCTCAGGCACTTCCTAGTTGTGTTACTCTTTGCAAGTCACTTAACAATGTTTGTCTCAGTTTCCTTATCTATAAAGTGAAATGGAAAAGTAAATGGCAAACCTCTCCATTATCTTAGCTAAGAAAACCCAAAATGGAGTCAGGAAGAGTTGGGCATGACTGAAAACAATAACAACATAAAATATATAATAATTACCTATAATAACTGTAAATATGAATGGAATTGATTCACCCATAAAATGAGGATTGTAGAATGAATTAGAAAGCATAATCCAACAATATATTGTTTATAGGAAATGGATGTGAAGCATAAAGATACACAGTTAAAGAACTATACTAATATCTACTATGTAAACTAGTTAAAAAAACAAGATAGCAATTATGATCTTAGATAAATAAATAGGAAAAATAGGCTTATTTAAATGAGATAAAGTACAAACTACATTAAGCCAAAAGGATCTATAGACAATTAGCTAATATCACTACTTAATATATATGTATCAAATAGCATAGCATCTAAGTGTTTAAGTAAAACTAAATGAGCTTTAGAGAAAAATAAACAATACAGCTGTAATTAGGGGAGTTCAATGTGCCCCCTTTCAGACTCAACAAATCTCATACCAAAAAAAAAGAAAGAAAGAAGTTAAGGGACTGAATAGACTTTTGGAAAAGTTAGATAAGAGGTCCATGGAAACTGCTGAATAGGAATAAAAAGGCATTTTTTAATGTATATTCGTCAGTTGCATATGTCACCTTCACAAAAACAAAACCAAAGATGTATCAGGGTATAAAACCTCACAAATAAATGCAGAAAAACAGAAATAATAGACATATGCTTTACTGACCACAGTGCATACACACACACACACACACACACACACACACACACACACACACACACATTCAAGAAAGGTCCAGAGAAATGAGAATTAAAAATTAACAGGAGACTTGGTAAGTCAAAGAAGAAATCACAAAATTAGTACATAGTTATCAATTAAAGTGAGAACAATAAGGTAATATAATGATTTTTTAAAAGATTCAGCCAAAGTCCCTAAGAAGAAAATATCTCTCTCTTTCATGCATAAAAGAGAAGAAATGGATCAATGAATTGGACATGCAACTAAAAACACCTGGAAAATCAACAAAATCTCAGTAAAGACTAAAAGAAATCATGAAAGTAGGAGTGAACATAATAGAATTCTCTTGTCAAAATCACTGAATTAATCACTAAAATTGGGATATTTTAAGGATGGGACAATAAAATAGTTAAACCATGAGGGAATTTGATTTTTAAAAATAAGGAAATAATAAATTACCCATATCAAATCTGAAAAAAAAAACAATTTTCAATGAAATCTAAAGAAAGGAAACCATTATAAATTAATTTGCCCAAATTCTTCTAATACAACCAACTTAAATTAAATTGATTTATGCTTATATGAAAAATGCAAAAGTCCAGATTGTCATGACAAGAATTTTAAAATTAAATGACCCAATCTAAGTAAAATAAAATATAAAAGATACAAAGAATTCCAGGAGGAAAAAAATCCCAGGAACAAACGGATTTACAAATTAATTATATTAGACGTTCACAGAACAATTAATTCCAGTATTGAACAATATATATGTATGTTTATACACCAAAAAACATCCAAAGAAGGCTACCTACCAAATCTCTTCTGGGACACTAATGTTTCTCTATATCTAAATCAGAGAAGAAAGAAAGAAAGAAAGAAAGAAAGAAAGAAAGAAAGAAAGAAAGAAAGAAAGAGAGAGAGAGAGAGAGAGAGAGAGAGAGAGAGAGAGAGAGAGAGAGGGGGAGGGAGGAAGGAAGGAAGGAAGGAAGGAAGAAAGGAAGGAAGGANNNAGAGAGAGAGAGAGAGAGAGGGAGGGAGGGAGGGAGGGAGGGAGAGAGGGAGGGAGGGAGGGAGGGAGAGAGGGAAGGAGGAAGGAAGGAAGGAAGAAAGAAAAAGAGAGAGGGGGGAGGGAGGGAGGAAGCAAGGAAACTTTAGACCAGGAGTCACCAAATTTTGACTCCTGGGTCAAATCTAGCCCTCTTCCTGCTTTTGTATATACCGTTGTAGGCCATAGTTTGTTAAACTCTACTATAGACAAATAAACCAAATGAATATTGATGCAAATATTTTAATTAAATATTAGTATAGTGGCTACAAAAACATATCATAAGTATTATACATTATAAGTAAGTTAATTTATACTAGTAATGAAAATTTGTTCCAGTATTAGGAAAACTAGCAATTTCCCAGCTCCTGGAAGAAGAACTCATTATTAGACAAAAACTTCTGGGAAAACTAAAAAACAGTATGGCAGAAACTTGCTATAAATCAACACTATATACCAAATACCAAGATAAGAGTCAAAATGGATATGTGATTTAGAAATAAAGGGTGTTACCATGAAGAAATTAGAGCAGCACAAAATAGCTTACCTCTTAGGTCTATGGATAAGGAAAGAATTTAGGACTAAACAAGACAGAGAAAATTATTAAATATAAATAAATAACTCTTGCTACATTAAATTTAAAAAGTTTTGCATGAGCAAAACCAATGCAACTAAAATTAGAAGGAAATCAATAAATTGGGAGGGATGTTATAGAAAGTATCTCTAACAAAAATCTCATTTCTCAAATATATAGAGAATAGTCAAATTTACAAGATTACAAGACATTTCCCAATTGACAATTGGTCAAAGGATAACAGGAAATTCTCAGATTAATTCATATGAATTATTTTTATTCATATGAATTATGAATTCATATGAATTAATAGTAATTCATAATTACTATTAATTAGAGAGACATATTAAAACCTTATACCCATTAGACTAGATAATATGGCAGAAAAGGAAAATGATAAATATTGGAAAGGACATGGCAATACTGGGACACCAGTGCCACTGTTGGTAAAGCTGTTAACTGATGCTACTATTCTGAAGAACAATTTGGATCCCTCCTCAAAGGGCCATCAAGCTGTGTACTTCTAGGTCTGTTTCCTCAGGAGATCAAAGTCAGAGGGAAAAGACCAACTTGTACAAAAATATTTATAGCCACTCTTTTTCTGGTGATAAAGCATGGAAACTGAAAAGATATCCATCAATTGGGGACTGGCTGAACAAGTTGTGATATATTATTGTAATGGAATACTATTATGCTATCAGAAATGGCTAACAGGACAAACACAAAATTCTGGAAAACAAACAGTGATGTAAAGTGAGCAAAACCAGGACATCATTGCATACAGTAATAGCTATAATGCACTAAGATCAACTGTGAATTTATTAATTATTTTCAGCCATGCAAGGAGCCAAGAGAACTCCAAGAAACTTGACAAAAAAAGTCGATCCACCACCATAGAAGGAAATGATAGAGTCTAAAAGCAGATTGAAGTGTGGATTGCCAAATATCAGAAAACAATTATTGAAATCATTGAAAATCATATTTGAAATTATTGAAATTATAAAAAAAATCTGAAAAAAACTAGCAACATCATAGACCAAGTAAATAAGAGAATGAATATTATATATTTGATTATATCAATAAATGTATAAAATCTTTTTGGCAAAATACCCAGTTCTGTTAAAAAAGGAGGAAGGGTAGTAGTTATCCTCTTCTCTACCCGGACTACAAATTAAAAACAGGGGGTAAAAAGCCTTTGTAACAAATAGGTATAGTCAAACAAACAAATCCAGGCCAGGGTAACCTGAAAATGTATGATACCTTCCACAACTTAAATCTATCAATTCTTTGTATAGAGATGGATGAGTTGTATCAAAGGTCCTCTTGGATTAATCATTGCTTTGATCAGAATTTTTAAGTTCCATAGTTGTTTTTCTTTATACTGCCATTACCATTGAATAAGTTATCTTCCTAATTCTGTTCAATTGATTCTGCATCACTTTATACCAACCAGGATTCTCAGACATCATCTTTTTCATCATTTTAAATGTTTGATAAAATTATATTAATATACAACAATTTATCTAGCCATTCCACAATTTCCAGTTCTTTCCTTTGTTTTCTACTTTTGTCTGTATATGTCCAGAACCTGGTACAGTTCCAGGGACGTTATAGGTACATAAATATTTGCTGTTGCTTGATTGATTCTTTTCAAGAACACTTGGGCAAGGGGGCAATTAGGTGGCTCATTGTATTGAGAACTAGATCTAGAGAATGGAGGTCCTGGATGCAAATTTGGTATCAGACACGTCCTAATTGTGTGACCTTGAGCAAGTCACTTAGCCTTCATTACCTAGCCCTTACCTCTCTTCTGCCTTGAAACCAATACACTATATTGATTGATTCTAAGTCGGAAGGCAAGGATTATTAAAAAAACAAAAAACAAAGAAACAAAAAACTTTAGGCAAGTCCCTTCCCCTCTTTCTCTGCAGCTTACTTTCCTCCGCTGTAAAACAAGAGGCTGGATTAAGTGCTCTCAAAGGTCCCTTTCATATTTACATCCTATGCTCACCATCCCCTTTCCCCAATGACTTGGGGGAGTGAGAGACATTGCTAGAGGACATGCAGCCATCTCCAAAAAGAGAGGACAGACCAGTGCTTTATTGGTTTTTATAGGGAAAATATTGCAGCTGGTACTACATTTGCATCTCCCTCACAGAATCCCCAACTCTAGTCAATTCAGCAAGCAGGGCATGAGCAGAAATCTCCTGCCACACCTCTTGCTGCTTCCCTACTGCCTTTATGTTTCACTAAGAAAGACGGAGACCACTGCTGCCCCCTAGTGGTCTCGGACTTCTATAGCACATCCCCAGTAGGTTGACCCTTGTAAATCTGGGTATATACAAAAATGCCCCTGGTATCAGAGACTCTAGATCAAAGTCCGACTCCAGTGCAAGTTGAAGGTGGCAATGATAGTCTGAACCCCTATTTTGTTTTATTTTATTTTATTTTTTGCTCCTTTGAAAGAGACTATTTGTCCACCCTAGAGAAGAAAAGAGGAGGATGGAGGTGGGCAAGGGGCAGAGGTTATCCTCTGTGATATTTTACTGGCTTCCTTTGAAAATCTGAGAGGGAACCATCAAGAATAGAGCTTTGGGGTAGCTTAAAAAGCACTGCATGTGGAATTAGATGACCCAGGTGCAAATGCAAGCAATGGTTCTTAATACTTATGCAAACTTTGGATAATTACTTCCCTCTGTGGGTTTCAGATGATACTAAAAATCCCTGTATAATATATCACATTGAATCTTTATAATAACTTAGGTTAATATAAAGATTCAATGTGATATCTCTAAATGGTATGCGTGTCCTTTATTATTATTAGTCATTTACCTAGTTTTAACATTTACACGACTGCCACCAGACAGTAATACTCCAAAAATTTTGAAAATTGGTACTATCTGTTTTAGAGTCAAGATGCTGATAGCATAATCCCTTTCTGAGATTGTCTCTCTAGCAAATTCAGGTTATTTTTCTTCTGGAAGAGTCTAAGCCTTTAGGATACTAACTTAAGACTGAATGCTTGTGTTGGGCTCTGGAGTGAAGTGGGACTCACTGAAATATGGCCTGGAAGGTTATTCTACTAATAACTCTGTTTGTTTTCTTTTCCAGGGAAGTCTGAGCCATAGGATGGTGCTATGAATCTGAGGACTGGAGAATACTGGGAAAGGGAAGACTCACAAGAAAGAGAGGATAAGTGTATCCAGTATTCATGGGCTACTGTAAGTTCTTTCATGTTATTTTGAATTTCACGCATAGAATGGAAGAAAGATTCTTCTATAACCACTATTTTCTTACTCTTAAATACTTAAATACTCTTAAAATGCCTTTCTCCAATCTCACTCCAAAATACATAGCTTAACTCACTGGCATGCATAAAGCATGGCTTGAGTATACCAACATACTATAAAAATACTATAAAGAAGCACTCCCATTAGATCTTCCTTTCCCCTCAAGTTAAAGGCATTAGGGCAAATACTCTACCAAAATAAGTCTTCTCTCAAGAGAACTGATGCTTCCAGTTCTACATAAGCCAATAAGTAAAAATAAATTGGATTATTTTCCTCTTCTCAATAGATTCTTTTCCTCCTAATCCAATAAGTTGGATTATTTTCCTCTTCTCAATAGATTCTTTTCCTCCTCTCAATAAATTCCAAGTTCCTTGAGACCAAGAATATGGATTTAAATCTGTGGATTTAGGGACAGAGAAGACCTTCTAACTTATCTAGTTCAAGTCACTATTTTTACAAAAGAGGATTCGCTCATGGTCATACAAGTAACAATAACAAATATTTATGTGGTACTTTATATTCATTATATCACTGGATTCTCACAACAAACATGTAAAATAAGTATCACCCCAGTTTTATATATAAAAAACCGAAGCCTATTATGATGCAGTATTTTGTCACATTCCAAGTTTCTCCCGTATTCTCCCTTGCTTTTGTCTCCTGTGCAGTTTTTAAAAATCTAAGTTAGTGAATTTCCTATTCATCCTCTTAAGTTTCAGTATCAGATTTTCGTCATCAGAATTGCTTCTTTTTTCATCTTTAGAACTTCTTTACGTGAATACATTTTCTTACTATAAAATTAAGTTCTACCTGCCTTTTATCATTTTGCTCGTTTAATAAAGTATACCTTTTTAGGCACAGCTAACTTTGCCTAGCTTTGCACAAAGTGCAAAGAGCAGAGTCAGAAAGTCTTATCTTGAGTTTAAATCTTGACTCAAACATTCGTAACCATAAGCAAGTCACTTCACCCTGTTTACCTCCGTTTTCTCAACTGTAAAATGAGCTGGAGAAGGAAATGGCAAACCATGCCAGTATCTCTGCCAAGAAAACCTCAAAAGGGATCACAAAAAGTCAGACACAACTGAAATGAATGATAACATACCCTTTTAGACTCATAAAAGCCGTGGGTCCTTTCCCGAGTATTCTTGCTGATACTGGTGGTACTTACGTGGTCAACTCTTCCTGTTTGCATTAGAATCTTTAGTGTGTCTTGCTTGTTACCCATACTTAATGCATTTGTGTATAGCTCTCAGACATCATGGACTCTATTGCTGGCTTTTTAAAAAATTGCCTCCTACAAATTATTGAATACCTCTTTTGCTATTTTTTGACATTATAGTTTCTCTCTATGATATCTAGTTTGGCAAACATATGTAGGCGGTGTTCTTTCTCATTTTTCTTCAATGTAAAGCCCTTTTGATTAGATTTGAAAAATTCTAGCACTCTTCCTTCCTTTTCATCAGCTTATTCCTAATTAGACGAGTAAACCAAATTCCAAAGTGATACAGTGACTCGTTCTGATTTGTGCAATTTTAATTTTATGTGGCAGAATCTAGATTTGAAAGCTGGTCCTCTGATTCCAGGTATAACGGGTTATATAAAGTCAGCATGACTGTGTCCAGATATGAGGATTTGTGTAGTATTTGGAGGAGGGGACCAAAGACCAAAGAAAATCCTTATGTTATTGACAGAGGCAAGGCTAAAAAAGTTTGTCAAAACCTATCTCATAAATGGATCAATGAATAGAAAGATTCATAAAGAGGGAAGAAAGAATGTACAGAAATTCAAAAAGAGGTCAAAACACCTTAACCACATACTATAAATGAAAGAAGATGAATGACATATAAAGGAAAATAATCCAGTCAAAAAAAAAAAAGCTTTCTACCCACTCCTCAGAAAGCAAGGATCATCAGAAATCAGAGTAGTCCAAAAGGGAAAATATTGGGAATTAATTAGGTTAGAAATCAGGGCTCTCAATGTAGAATTGAAAAGCTAACAGAGGCAAGAAGGACATTTTAAAAATAAATTATTAGAGGCCTTAAGGGGAAAATTAAAGGAAAATATAAAATGAAGAAAATTTGATGAAAACACAAAATACATTAAAAGAACATACAATGCTATTGCTATAGATAATCCTTTTCATAAAGCACAATACTCATTTATGTTGAAAATCCTAAAAAACATGGGACAAAAGTATCCATTTTTAATATGACAAAGGTATATATCTAAAGCTAAAAGCCCTACTTATACTGAGGGAACATTTAAAACTTTCCCAGAAAATACAGGAGTTAAAATAAAAATACTCATTCTCTTCATTATATTTTGATATAAATCCAGCAATAAGGCAAGGCAAAGAAATTAAGGTTATAAAACCTTTTGAAGAGAAAAGAAAATTACTGGTATTCACTGACAACATAATAATTTACTGAGAAAACACATGAAAATTAGCAGAGAACGTGATTTAGGTAATAATTTCAATTAAATAGCAAAATATAAAATAAATCTAAAAAATCATCAATAATCATTTAACAATAACATAATCCAAGAGAAGTTAATAGAAATGGAAATCTCATTCAAAATAACTAGAAAATGCACAAGTTATCTAAAAGTCATTCTATCAAGATGCACTAAAGTTTTACATCATTAGAAAATATTAAAATAATAAATAATAAACATAAAAATAATTGTCTTACTACTTCTAGTTTAATTAAATATACTCAAATAAAATTTATTAGCTCACTTAATATATATCAATCAGACTACAAATGAATACTTACATAGAGCTAGACCAAGTAATAGTACCTTAAATTTGAAGTTTCAAAAGATTAAGAATCTTCAGGGAAATAATGAAAAAAAAGTAGAAATTAAGGGGAACCAATATTTTTAGGTACAAAATTATAATATAAATCAGTAATCATCAAGTTATTTGCTATTAATTTTTAAAATATCAGTATTTTGTTTAAATCTAAAATTATGAAATAAGGTACCTTTCCCAATTTTGCCTAGGGAATTTTTAAACAAATAACAATAGAGGAGGTCACAAAAGAAGCGATAATTTTGATTATATGAAATTGAAAACTTTTTACACAAACTAAATCAATGCAGATAGAGAAAAAGGGAAAGGGTAAACTGGGGGGG
>NC_058130.1:683474861-683597899 GCF_016433145.1 Gracilinanus agilis
GAAGGAAGGAAGGAAGGAAGGAAGGAAGGAAGGAAGGAAGGAAGGGAGGAAGGAAGGAAGGGAGGAAGGAAGGAAGGGAGGAAGGAAGGAAGGAAGGAAGAAAGGAAGGAAGGAAGGAAGGAAGGATCTTGCCATTTAGAACAATCTACTGTGATGTTATGGTGAAAGACACTTGAGATAAATCCAAAAGAAAATGACTCTAAAATATTTACAAGCAAATCCTCAAAGAGGAACTTAGCTTAAACACAAATTCAACTAGAATTCCTAGAGGAGATGAAGTAGGAGTTGAAAAGACTTTGAAAATACTTTTTATTTGTGAAATTAGAGCACTAGAGCAAAACAATATAAAGAAAGTGAGAGCTATAACAGGTAAAAAGGGAAAGGAAATTAACAGGTTGGCACAAAAAGTATAAAACCTTGCCCAAGTAACAAACATTCTGAAAATTAGAATTGACCAAAAAGAATGATTTCATGAGATAATACAAAATGTTAATATGTCAAAAGACTGAAACAATAGATGAAAATCCAAGGTATCACAAATTCTTTTCAAGGGCTGGGAGTGTTGATCTTAAGATGAGAAGGGAAAGGTAGGGAAGAAAAATACACTAAGGTTAAAAGGAAAGAAAAGCTGGAGAAAATTATCTCAAAAATAGCTCAAGTATATACTTATACAAACATGGAGTAGGGGTTAGGGAGAGCAGATGACATTAAAACATTGCTCACATCTGAACTGGTCAAAAGAGGAAAGAATACATACATACATACACACCAATACACAAAGAGTTCTGTGCAGAAATACATTTTACTCAATAGGGACTAGAACAGAAAAGAGATAAGGGAAAAAGACCAGTATAAATCCTACCTCAGACACTTACAGGCTTCATGACCTTGGATATGTCACTTAATCTATGTCTGTCCCAGGTCCATCAACTGTAAAACAAGGATAATGATGGGACATATTTTCCAGAGTTATAGATTAACTAGATAATATTTGTAAAACACTTAGCACAGTGTCTGGCATGTAGGAGACATTATATAAATGCTAGCTATTATTATCATGATTATATTGAACCATTTACAACGTAAATTAAGGGGTTTTGTATTTGTCTATAACCTTTCATTTTTTAATCTGAAAAATTTTATTTAATTAATTTAGAACATTTTTCCATGGTTACATGATTCATGCTCTTTCCCTCCCTCCCAACTCTGCACCCCCATGTAGCTGACATGCAATTCAACTGGGTTTTACATGTATCAGTTTATAACCTTTCGGGGGCATGCAGAACTCTGTGTCTGCATATATGTCTATCTACATACGTATATGCATATATGTCTGTATATTTATCTCTGTACTCACTATTACAGTAGTCAAAGGAAAGAATCTATCTGATATAAGTATGAATAAACAAGAACTAGACTGAGTCCAAATATCTCCATGGAAAAGAAAATAGCATGGTAGGTGCTCTAATTTCCATTTTATAGTTGAGGAAACTATAGTTAAGTGACTTGCCCAAGATCACAGAGCTAGTAAATAGCTTAATTCAGATTTTAATCCAAGTCTGCCTGATTTTTGAATCTAATACTTGATACATCATGTGACCAACTGTCCTACATATGAAGGTCTATGTGGGTCTTAAAATATACTGCCTATTTTCTATCATACACTCAAGTCACAGTCTGAACAGAGCCTCCAAATGAATGGTTCAAAGGTAAAGACAAAGTAGAGTATCCTACAGCAAATGTTGAGACCTTAACTGGAGATGAACTGAGGAATGAAGCAGAAATTTCTGTAGTAGATTATTAAATTATAATGTCTTTTATTATTATGTGTTATTTGTATATCATCATAATATATTAATATAGCATATAGTATATATTAATAATAAATGGTTAAATCATAATTTATAATCTGTAAATTATGAAATACTAAAAAGAATTCTTTTAGTAATATTAATGCTTTTCTGAGGAACAACATCATCCGATTAAATAGCTTTTGGTTTTTTGGGGAGGGAGAGGGACAGAAAATGAGCAGAGTTTCCATTATCCAATTAAACTCTCCTGAATCTGGGCTACTTTAATCAATTTGCCATTTTGAAAATGGTTCTCAAATTCAAAATGTTTTCTTCATTTGCTTTCAGTTAAAACAGCATTTACTTTGAAATGTCAAATACTTCCATCAAAATGGACACTGCCTTCAAATGACTTAGAGAGAAAGCCTGCTTCCTATTAATTCATACAAACATTTTTAGTGCCTAATTAATTCTGATGGTTCCATCCTGGACTTTTTTTTTTTGATTAGTCAAGCTCTTAAACTGGCATAGTCAAGTGTTGCTAAAGTGCCCCCAAATTAATAACACCTCATCAAGACTGATAGATGGTGAGAAATTATCTTTTAAAGTGTGTCACCTGAAGGCTGTTAACACCCCCATCAGGTGCTAAGTTCATATTTAATGGGCCCAAGCAAAGAACTCTGCACTTCTGTGATTGCCCTCAGCAAAATTAGAGGGTCATTGTAGGCAATGTTTGTTATCTTTTTTTTTTTTTTTTTGCTATTCTTGCTTAAAAAAAGTGATGTCCCTATTTTCGATGTGAGAAAATATGATTTTTTATTCTGGTATTCAAAGCCTTTCTTTGTCTGACTCAAACTACCTTTTTACCTTTTCTTCAATATTACTTCTCTTTCCAAGTTTTACATTTCAACTAAGCTGGACCAACCTTCCAGGCTGTTCAAACTACTGGTCAGAACAAGCAAATCCACAAGCATTTAAGTGCCTACTCTTAAATGTCTGAAACTTAATCAGCCATCCCCAACTTCTACACATTTAGATAGCTCACTTCTCCTTGGAATATATATCCCCTTTACCTCTGCCTGTTGAAATATTTCTCTTCCTTCCAGGTTCAGAAAAGATGTCATCTTCATGAAGCTTTCCTTGGGCCTCCCCAACTGCAAATGACTTTGCAGGCTTCTGATTTTTCAAGGGTAATTTATCTGGATCTCTCTTTGGATGCCATTATATTCTTCATTCCATTATATTTATTTGTGTACATGCCATATACCCCAATAGAATGTATAATCATTGAGAGAATGGGCTGAAATTCATATTTTTATCCTCAGGATGTAGAATAAGATGCCATGAGGCTAATTATAGCTTTTTGTACTAACATTAGTTACAGGTGATGAGTGAGGTAGAGAAATTCTATGAAGAACTTGATTAAAACTCTAAAATTAAATCAATATATGCTTCAATCCTCATGGATATCAATACAAAAGTGGGCATAGGGGAAGGCCTTGACAAATACCTCAGAAAATATATTTCACCATAAGATAGGAGAGTAGCCAAAGTTTTGTAGACTATGCAGAAGCCTCATGCTATATTGTCACAAACACTTCCTTCAAGAAGAGAGCTAGGAGGTACTTAGACAGTATACTAAGTGGAAATACCTTTCATTATCTAGTGCCATATGTTATTTACTTAGATTTACCTCAAGGTATCTTCAAGGCTTACCTCATGGGCCACTTCTAACAGGAATTTTCTCCTGATGCCCCAATAGAGGTCCCTGTGTCCTGAGATTATTTTGTCTATATTTTCTATTTATTTTTCTGTTTACATGTTGCATTCCCTCTCTGGAATATGCGCTTCTTTTTTCATTTGGATTTTAAAAACAAATTTCCACATAAGTTTTTCAAAGTTATATGATACATATTGTCTCCCTCCTTCCTTCATTCCTCCAGGAGCTGACAAGCAATTCAACCTGGGTTATACATTTTCATCCCACAAAAACATATTTCTATATTATTCATTTTAAGTGAATAGTTCTATAAAACTCAACCCCCAAAACATATACTCAAATAAACAAGCGATAAACCATATGTTTTCATCTGCATTTATGTTCCAACAGTTCTTTATCTGGAGGTGGGTAGCATTATTTTTCATAAGTCCCTCAGAAATTGTCCTGGATCAATGTATTATTGTTGCAGCAAAATCTATCACATTTGATCATCCCACAATATTATTGTTACTGTGTATAATGTTCTCCTGGTTCTGCTCATTTCACTCTGCATCAGTTCATCTAGGTCTTTCCAGTTCTTTCTGAAATCATCCTGTTCATCATTCCTTATAACACAACAGTATATAAGTTTCTTGATAGCAGACATCATTCTGTTTTTGAACTTTGTATATCACATATCTAGCATGGTATGTTCCACATAATCAATACTTTATAAATATTTGTTAAATTGATAATATTGATAACTCAGACATAAAATGAGGTCTCCAGTTCAGGAGTCCTAAGAACAGGAAGAAAGAGAACCTAAATAACCATTTATATTTGGCATCTTAGCTTTCAATCATACCATTCGTATGGGGCACCCTATTACACATGAGTGAATAATATCATCCTATTCCTTGAGAATGTATAATAGAAAGAACACTGAATTTAAACTAGAAGAAATCAATTTAAATTGGAAGAGCTGTAATTATATTCCAAAACATGATACTTGCTACTTGTGAGACTTGGCCAAAGTGGCTTAACTCTCTGATTCATAGGGTCTTCATCTGTAAAACAGGAACAATAATATTGGCAAGATATGTTTGGATTTTATAGAAAAAAGGACCTTATTTTAAGTATTAATCACTACAAAAACTAGTGATGATGATGATGATGATGATGATGATGTCTCAGGCCTGATAGGGCCACATCTGGAACTGTGTCCAGTTCTAGTTATAGTTTTGGGGGAAGACATTGACAGATTAGAGTGGAATGTACCCATGATGATGAATGAACTGGAGGACATGCCAAATGAGGATCGTGTTAAGGAGTTAGAGATGTTAGACCTGAAGAAAATATTTTGGAGATACAAGAAGAAATGCTATCTTGGACCATTATTTAAAGGACCATTATGTGGAAAGGCTTGGCCTCTCTCCAGCCTCAGATAGCAGAAGTAGGACCAATATATGAAAATTGCAGAAAAGTAGGTTTCAGGTTGATGAAATGAAAAAAATCCCATAACAATATGAGCTTCTCAAAAGAGAAATGGTCTTCCTTACTATTCCTGAAGGCCTTCATTTGGCTGAGTCATCAAAGTACCCTTCCAAATCTGAAATTTCAATTCACCTGCACTCATCAAAGCTACCTCCTTTTATGGGTTAGGGAGTTTTGGGGGAGAAGGAAAGAACATGAACATGTAACTATGGGAAAATATTCAAAATTAAAATTTAAAAAAGGAAAAAAAAACCTACCTCCTTTGTCATCAAGAAAGGTGATTCTATGGTGACTCTCTTGATCTTCCTAGCAGAGGTCCTCCTAAGATTCCTGTTTAGTGTCCACTTTCCTTCACCATCAGTAAATTCTATGTTCAAATCCTTTTCTAACCCTTTCCCCAGAGAGAAGCAATTCTAAGTATTTAACCTTATATAACCCCCCACAGGCTAATCCAGTTATTGCAGGTATCCATTCTCCTAAAGACTCAGGTTCTCTGATCTTCAAGATTAATAGGGTGATGAATACCGTCACAGTGAAAATTTCTTTGGAAATAAGAATATTGCTTTCAAAAGCTAATTTCTGCTTAGCCCTATGAGTTCTTGGACTCTTAAATCATTCTGACTCAAGAAAGAATTGAAATGAGTTGAATTGAACAGTCGTTAATGAATGAAATATGGGGACATTTGTAATGAAAAGATCTCCAGAAATATAATTAGAAAAAAAAATGGCTTCAAGTTTTAGCTTCAGTTCTGCGGCATCGGTTCAGTTAATTTCCCTTTCTAGAATTTGGCTTCTTCATCAATAAAATGAGGGATTGGGCTAATCATCAATATCCTTTCTAATCCTAATAGTTCCTATTGTGAGCCCATGTCAAAATTTTAGAGTAAACCTATCCTTATTATATGGGAAGGGCTTTCTCAGAGGAAATTTGGGATGACCACATCAGGTGATGTCCATCTTAGACTTTAAGGTTTCTCATACAAATGGAATCTCTAACAATGCACTACAACACCATTGAGTGTTAGTGTAGTGTACACAATTCTTCTCCCTAATGGATGAAAAGGCTTGAATTGTTCCCAAGACTTGCCAATTATCTCCCCAGGGAAGGAGATTGGTTTAGGGTGTAATCTCTTTTTCAGTTGCTTCCCATGCCCTTTCTCCCTGGAGGTTTAATCAGACGTGGCCTGTTATAGTAACAAGTTCATTTTTCAGGCAAGGGGGAATAAGACGACCCTCAGGGCCACATGGTCCTTTCCTCTGCTGGTTCATGAAATTTATATTAGACACAACATTACTGGCATAATTCCAATAACCTGAAGCTCCCAGTTATGAAAAATTCCTAACATTCAGATGGAGATTTGGCTCTCTGTCCTAATTTACATATTTGAGTATCTCAAGCTAAAACCTGTCTTCTCTATAGTTGAGACAAGGTCATGCTATGATTCAGGAAATGTGGAAGCAAAAGAAGAGAACAGAGCATATTACAGTGCATCTATCACTAGATACGAATATAGAGATTAGAAAAAATTATATTTTATAAGAATTTCTTTGATTCCTTGAAAAGGTGAGTACAACTGATATCTTCAGCTCAATCACTCCTTTCTCTGCTATAGTTCCACCTAGTTTCTCCTTTTGGTTTCTTCTGTCAGTTGGTTTGGATAACTGGTCATTATTGGATAATTGGTCATTGGTCATTGCCCCTCAGTCGCCATTGCTTTTATAGATCAGCTCATTATTTTTCCATTACTTCCTCTCAGGCTGTCCTCTCACAGACTATTGTAGATGTCACTTTTTAAAATCCCAAGTTTTTCTCAAGTTCTCTTTCTGGCTCAGAGATCACAATATTCCAGACTGCGTCTTTATGAAGAACTTTGAAATCAATTATGTGACATATGAGACACTAGTGCAGATTTGTCCAGTATAGTATGCTCACATCAAAGAAGGTGCTGTGCTCTATGAGCAAAGTGTAATTGCAGTAACTAAAAAAACCATAAGATACCCAAATTTAGAGACATCTCTACTCCAAATGTTTATATGAACTATCTGTGCTCGACCTGTTGTAGAACCCTCCAAGCTCATCTCAGTCTGATGAGCCACAGTCATGCACACCTCAACTTTGTGATGTCATTTTGGTTCTCTTTGGGTACAAATTGAGCAACCAATTCCAGATCACTTTTACTGTTGGTTGAGTGCTTGGCTCTCTGAATTACAAATCCCAGAATGTCAATTGTCAATGATATTCCTGTTATACTTGTGTCACAGAAAACTTCCACATGGTTAGATAAATGAGGGTTTTATCTAAACCTTGTATCTCCCCTCAAGGTCTAGCACAATATTCTATGCATAACAGATACTCAATAAATGTTTGCCAAATTGAATTTAGCTCTACACCTTTCTATATTTCACTTCAAGAATATCACTGAGTTATTTGCAATGTGCAAGGCACTCTACTGAACTCTGGCACTATGAAGAAAACACTCCTTTTCCTAATTGATATTACAGTAAAGCAGGGGAGATAATATTTACAAATAATTGCAATACAAAGTAGAATATAACAAGTACTGAAGGGAGATACAAATGAAGAGATATAAGAAATTTTGAAGAAAGGAACACTTCCTGCTGAAGAAATAAGTGGATACTTCATGGAAAATGTGGTATCTAAGCTTGGCTTTGAAAGATAGGGAAAAAACCAACCAGTAGAAATATGGATAGAGAGAAAGGAACATTCCCAGAATGGGGGAACAACAGGAACAATGATATGCAGGCAGGAAAGGAGGATAATAGTGACTACTCTAGTTTGGCAAAATATTGAAATATTGAAAGAATAATAATTGGAAATGAGGTTTAAAAGGTACAACAGAGATTTTGATAGTCCTTGAATTCCAGGCTAATGAGTTTTCATGTTATTCTGTAGGTAATAGGGAGCCAGTAAAAGATTCTGAACAGGAGAGTGATGTGATAAGAGCTGTGAGAAAATTACTCTACCTTGTGTCTAAATTAGATTGCAGAGGAAGACTGGAAGAATTACAAGGCTAGTCTAATAATCCAGGTGACCATAACTGTCAAGTTAATTTATCCTTGGCCACATTATTATAAAAGTACATCATTAAGGAGTTCCAGGACAATAAAGTAGGTCTTTATCTACTTTCATAGTGTTAGGCTCTGATTACAAGCTTTGCCCACAGGGAATCTGTCTTCCATTTTCCAAGTAGAATGATCAAATTGAAGGGTTGAAAGGAGGCTAGAGAAAAGTAATCAATTGTTTTCAAAAAATGTGCCATATTTAGGAAATATTCATCATCATGTGCCAAACAATGTACTTGGGGATACCAAGCCAAAAATAATACAGACTCTGTTCTCAAAGAATTTGCTTTTTTGTGGGAGAAGTAACATCTATGCATATTAAGTAAGTTTTATGTTTGTATATATTCACATATGTGTTTATATAAAGTAAATGTAAGATAATTTTGGGGAAAGGGCACTGGAAGCTATCAGGAACCATGTAGTATTAAATGTATTATTTAACACTAGAAAGTAGCGCTGTGGAAACAATTATTTCACTATTTATCTTAATATGAAGTTTTGTATTTCTCTAGCTAACATTTCTTGCTGAAGAAATACATGGATACTTCATGGGAAATGTGGTATCTAAACTTGGCTTCAAATGATAGGAAAAAATTCAACCAGTAAAAATATGGATAGAGAGGAAGATACTTTTCCAAAATGAGGGAATAATAGGAACAATTATATGCAGGCTGGAAAGGAAGATAATAGCGACTACTCTAGTTTGGCAAAAACCAGAATATTGAAAGAGGAGTAATTGAAGAAAGCAGATCACACACTGGATAGAATCCCGAGATTGGAGTTAGGAATACTTGAATTCAAACCCATTCTCTTACACTTACTTGCTGTGTGAATTTGCTGGGCAAATCACAATTTCTGTCTGCCTCGGTTTCCTCAGTGGTAAAATAAGGATAATAATAGAACCTATCGCATAGGGTTGTAAGAATCAGTTAAAGAACATTTATTAAGCACTTAACTATGTTCCAGGAAGCCATTGAGCTAAGTGCTTGGAATACAAAAGGTGCCAAAAGATAGTGCCTGCAGTCAGGGAGCCTGGAATCTAATGACACCAAAAGAGAGAATATTTGTAAAATACAGCACAGTGATTGGCATACACTGGAACTTTGTTTGTTTCCTCCCCTTTTTCTTTGTGTATGTTTGAGGTAAAAATCAGGATACAGGAAATGTTCAGGTAAAGATGCAGTCTATTACTGAACACAGAGAGAAGTAAAAGAAAAACAAATCTTTTGTGGGGGATTTCCCTTATACTAGAAAAAGTGAGTACAACTGATAGCTTCAGTCTTAGTCATTACAGGACTAAGAACCCAACAGTTCTCATTAGTCCTCAGAACCCAAAGGTCTCCCTAGATCCCTTCTTGGCCATAGCTCAACCCTTTAAAATTTTTCTTTCTTAGAAATTAAAGCCATCTATATATTCATAAAAATATTCTACATCACTCTTGATTAGAGAAATGCAAATTAAAACAACTCTGAAGTACCACTTCACACCTGATCAGACTAGCCAACATGACAGAAAAAGAAAATGATACATGTTGGAAGGGATATGGGAAAACTAGGGACACTACTGCACCATTGGTGGTATTATGATCTGATCCAACCATTTTGGAGAGTAACTTGGAACTATGTCCAAAGTACTCCAAAACTGCATACCCTTTGATCTAGCAATACCACTACTAAGTCTATATCCCCAAAGAGATAACAAAAGGGTTGAAAAGACATATATATATATGTATATATATGCATATATATATGCAAAAACATTTATTGCAGCTCTTTTTCTGGTAGCAAAGAACTCAAAATGGAAGGGTTGTCCATCAATTAGGGAATGACTGAACAAATTGAGGTGTATGATTATAATAGAATACCATTGTACTATAAAAAATGACAAGCAGGATGATTTTGGAAAAACCTGGAATGACTTAACATAAAACTGATACAAAGTGAAGTGAGCAGAAGCAGAAGAACATCATACACAATTACATCAATTTTTTTGATGAACAACTGTTAATGACCTAGTTATTCTCAGCAATACAGTAACCCAAGATAATCCCAAAGATTCATGATGAAAAAATGCCATCTACCTTCAGTGAAAGAAGTGATGGAGTCTATATGCAGACCAAAATATACTATACTTCTTTCTTCTTTTGTTTTTCTTCATGAGATTTCTTCCGCAAAATTATTAAAATGTTGAAAACATTGAAAAATATTTTACATGTCTGCACATGTGTAAAATCTATATCAGATTTCTTTCCATCCCAGGGAGGGGGAAAGTTTAGAGAGAGGGAGGGAAGGAGGATGGAAAGAAGAAAGAGAATTTGGAACTTAATTTTTTAAAAAAATGTTAAAAATTGTTTTTACATTTAATTGAGAGAAAATAAAATATTGAAAAACTACAAAATAAAAGCATAAAAATAAATACATTAAAACTCAGAGAATGTTTAATCTTCAAAAAATAGTTTGAGGTTCAGTGTATTTTGTAATGATTCACATACACATATATATATATATACCATTCATTATTATGTATCTTCCATAATAACCAATACAACAATTTTATTTTTTTATTTCTCTTTCAAAATTTCTCCCTTTCAGTTTCTGCTTGTAAGGGTTAAATTTAGTGGTTGGACTTAAATTATGTGAAATGTGGTCTCCGGAGTTATTATATCTCAAGTCAGAAGTATATTTATAAAATAGAGTGAGAAACAATAAAGTAGACAATGTGACAGATGTTAGAGAAAATACCTATACTAGTCCTCAGCCAGGAGGGCTGATAGTGACTATGAGGCCTCCTCCAAGATGGAAGCTAGTCTCTTAGGAAACTAGGAAAGTAGTCAGCCCTTTTCACTCACCCAACAAAGTTCTCCAGTGAAGTTCCTTCAAAGATTATCTCCAGAAGACACTCTTCACTAAAGTCAAGTTCATCAGCCTGACTGCTCAGAGTTTTTCATGGCTTTTATGGTAGTTTCCTATCCTTACCCCTTTTTATGGGGGCCAATAACAGTTTCCAAATTGTCTGAGTTGTCACCTTTGTATTCACATCTTTCTGAGTATGTGAACTCTTAAGTTTCTGACTGCATGAGTTTGGGGAAAAATTGGAGCTCTCCAAGTATCTTGCTGGTTTCTCACCTAGCATCGCATTATGGTATGAACTCACTAAGTGGTTTGTGAGCTCTTCCATCTAGTTCAAGCTTGTGTTGATTCAATCAAAAGGTAGAAAAAGGAGAACTAATCTTTTCCTCACAATCCAGGAAGTACTAAGTAGGGGTACTTAAGTTATTGTCAAAGTTTTAACTCCAAGGAGGCAAAGACAACAAAGGATTCTCTTTTCACAAGTGTGAACTCAAAGAGAACTAAAAATTCCCTTTCACAATCCACGCCCCCCCCAGATTCTTTGGGAGACTAGTCTCCCCAATGAATCATTTTACATAACCATCTTTTATCTCTAAAGATCTTCTAGATAAAAGTGCATATAATATTCAATAATTAGAGATAATAAGGAAAAAAGAAATCGAACCAAGAATTCCCTTTCACATGCTTTCATTTGTTGCCCCTGATTCTTTCCAGCTCCAGTCATTAAGTTCTGGAGGGGCTAGGGACTGCTGCTGCTGCTGCCCTTCAGCTCTTGCCTTTTCTTCTTTTTCTTCTCAGTCTTCCTCTTCTAAATGAAGTGTGTCCCTTTAAGAACTCCCAGGCATGTCTTGTCTGCCCTCTGGCTCAGAGACCATGAGGCTAAAAATTCTATACCAAATAGACTAAACATGACATTGCCAAATTGTTCACAAGCTTGTGAGATGCTTGTACCTCTGACCTGGACACTGGTTAATCTCAGACCCACATTATGTTCTATTACTTAGAGCCATAAGGGATTAGCCAAATTAAGTCCAGACACATCAGTAGGTCCTGTAGTCAAACTCTTTGTCCAAAACAAGTATAAATAAACAATTTGTAATCTTTCCAGAATCTAGAAAAAAATAACATGAGAATTGTAATTGAGAGAAAGATAAAATAAGTTACTGAGACATAGCAATCACATTGGATTTTGTTTTTAGAATATTGACAGAATTAGAGTGTAATAAAATCACAGAGTTTGAGAGTTGGAAGAGACCTCAGAGGCCATCTAGTACAACCCATACATGAAAAGAATATCCACTCTAAGATACCTGACAAATGAAAAAAGTGGTCATATGTGAGCAGATAACTGATTAAAAGCAAGATATACAAGCAAGTTACACAGACACACTGTGTCACCCACCTAAAGGCAATAAAGTTTCCCAGTTGAAAACACTTTTCTATCACATCTTAAGGAAGAAATATTTTACCTATTCATAGCCTTTTTGCTAATGGTAAGTTTGCTTATCTGGCAAATGACCCAGAGAAGGAAATGGTAAACCATTCTAGTATTTCTGCTAACAAAATCCCAAATGTGGTCACAAAGGATGGGATACAACTAAACAACATCAACAAAAAAGCTCCTGGAAACCCAACAAAACAAAACAGTCATAAAGCTATTACTCTAAAGTGGGAAGTAGCACTTGAATTGAGCCTTAAAGGATGATATGAGGTCAAATCTCATATCACTTGCCACAGACACCTATTGACTCTGAGCAAAAATTTCATTTTCTCTATTTTCTAATCTATAAAATGGGGCCAATAATAGCACCTTCCTCAGAGGGTTGTTGTGACAATCCAAAGTATTTATTATATAAAAAAACACTTGGCAAATCTTAAATCATCATATAAATGTGAGCTGTTATTATTACTGTCACTATTATTGTTATTTTTGGTACAATGAGCAGACTCTACAAAAGCATAAAAGTGGAAGATAGTATGTCATACGCGAGAAATAGAAAGTAATCCAGTTTGGCTAAATCTTGCAATATACGGAGAAGAATGACACCTCTGGCCAATGTCCCACCACCTGTCAATTACTTTGATCTTTCGTTGCTATTGTTGAGTTGTTTCAGTCCTGTCTGACTCTTTGTGACCCCATCTGGGATGTTTGTGGCAAAGATAGTGGAATAGTTTGCTATTTCTTTCTCTAGCTCATTTTACAAATAATGAAACTGAGGAAAACAGCATTAAGTGACTTGCCCAGGGTCTAAGGCTAGATGTGAATTCCCATATAGGGGTTTTCTCGACTCCAGGCCCTGCACTCTATCCACTGCACCACCTAGAACTTAAAAGACCAAAACTAGACACTGAAGACCTGATGAAGGAAGAAAAAGAATAAATTGCCAAATTCCTTCCAGAATATGTTTTATCTAAACTAAGTAAATTGAGGTACAATTAAGCAATAATTAAATATAATTCTTTACTCTTTGAACTCACCCTAACCCCTTTAAGTACCCTAAAATACCAATAATATGATTTTGGACTTTAATATAGGAATGAGGCTTTTATTTTGTATCCTGGATAGATTTGATAGTTAACAGCTGGCCTTTAGCAGGTGTTTCCATTAGGTGACCAAGAAGGTGTTTTTATAACCCATTAAACAATGAAGAAATTGTATGGCATTAACAGCTTTCCCTTGAAGAGTTCCCAGTGGGAAACAGAATTTTATTCATCATAGGATCATAGGATATTAGAGTTGAAAGGGATTTGGATATCATATTAGCCAATTCTATAAATTATAAAGTAACTGAGGCTCAGAAAAATTAAAATAACTGTTCTCTTCTTTCCTTCATGCATCAAAATATCAATATTTCTCCATCTTTCCAAGGAAAACCTCCCTCACTACATTTTATACATCCTAATCTCTCTCATAGGATCTTTGTTCATTAATTTTTTAGAAATTAAATTTTATTTCTTTTTAAACAATGAAAATCTTACTTTTTCATTCCCATCTATCTCAACTCTCTTGTTGAGAAAATAAAAGAAAATAAAACGTTGCTAACAAACATATATTTTCAAGCAAAGGAAAGTTCCATATTCATTGGCCATGTCCAAAGCAGGGAGGGTAGACAGGGAATTTGTCAACCTGCAGCTGAGGCCATCACCTCTATCAGATGAGTAGCAAATCTCATCAGGTGTCCTCTGGATTTGTGTTTGGTCATTGCAGTGCTCAAAATTCCTAAGTCTTTCAAGGTCATTTGTCTTTGCAATACTGTTGTTTATATATGAATTGTTTTTACAGGTTCTGTTTTCTCTGATCAATTCATACAAGTCTTCCAAGGTTTTTCTTATCCCCTTCATCATTTCTTGCAGCACAATAAAATTCTCATTTTTCAAATGTAGAATTTATTTTGATTATATATAGTTTTTAGTGAAAGACAAGAAACATGATACAGTAGCTTGAGGTCTGGACTAGGAGTCAGGGGAACTGGGTTCAAGTTGTGGCACTGCCACTCAATAACTATAAAACATTAGACATTGCTGCTTTGTTTCCTCAACGTGAAAATGATGGGGAGTGGGACTGGATGATCTCTAAGATCTCTTCTATAATTGTCTACTAGGCTAACAATTCTACAACCCTGAATTATTTCTACCCTTTCAATTATAACATACCAGCTACCAGTCACTCCTTTTTTCCAAGCCCTCTAATTAAGCCACACCTATTCTTCAAAACTGGCTTGGATACTTCTTCCATGGTAAAGGAGTCCCACTGTCCACAGAAATCTTTCCTGCCTAGAGTATTTATTGACTGCATCACTTATTTGGCACTTAAAATCATAAGCCACTGGGGGAAAAAGTTTCTAATGGATGAAGCTATTTCGTTTGCAACCCTCTTTATATAAAGTAAAAAAAAACAAAAGTAGAAAATCAACATTTAGTGTAACATATTGCTTTTTCTCTCTCATTTGAAAGAGACTCAAAGGTCTGTACAGTTTTTCAAAGGAGGCATTTGTATGCCTTTTCACACACACACAAAAATGTGAACATGTGCCTTTACAGAAGTTAGAGTGGGTAATTAGAAGCTCTTAGGGAAACATAATTCTAGATTTAACAAAAATATAATTAATAAAAACCTCATACTTTGAATTCTTTAATGGCTATTTCTTCCTAATAGAAGTGGTCTTTAAAACATAGATGTAACTATTAAAAAAATTTCTTTTGGAAAAACCATCAGGACAGTTTAAAGCTGTTCCTTTAAAATATGTTTGTTCATACTCTGAGTCTCTGTTCATTTTCCTGGGAGAAAAGTCAATCTGTATTTGTTGTACCAATAGGTCACCGTGTCATGCTTTAAGTATTTAGTAATTCATATTTATGAGTTTTTGTATTTATTAAATATATTTTGTGGTGAAGGAAATTAATATCTTTCTGATACTTGATCTAATTTATAATGAGTATCTTTCTAGAAGAAACAATTAGTTCCTTTCAGGGAAACATCAGACACAAGCTATTACTAAGTTTTGTCTTAGAGATTTTTCCAAGAATTCTCCTCTGTAGTAGGGGGATAATGTGCCAGAGAGAGTGGTAGTCCTAGAGAGCCCGATTAGCCCTTCTTAGGGACATAAACCTGGTCTTTGGACACCCAGAGCTGGACCTCTCTGTTGAAAGAAGGGTACCTCTCTCCTCAACATAATGCATGTGTCTTTATATTCTTTAGCATTCTTATTTGACCAATGAGGAAATAGAGTGACGGAGCTATTACATGACTTGTCAAAAGTTACAGAGACATTTTAGAGACAAGATTCAAACTAAGGTCTTCTGATTGCCAAACAAACATTCAAGGTAAGAATGAAAATTCAGAAGAGAAAGAAAAGCTATTCATTTGCAAAATTTCCCTCTCTCTTCTGATGGATATCGAAGGAGACTTACAGAATCTTTATATGCTCAAAAAAAAAAAGGAGAGAAAATGATAGCAGAAGTTGTTTCACCTTTTAAGCTTATTGAGTGGGGGGATGCTCTTCCTGTTCAGTGGCCAATACACTTACCATATGTCCCTTGTATGTACTTTGTCATGAGAACCAAGAAAATGATGAAGGGATTGCTTTATTTCCACAAAGTCTGAGATGATGGTAACCAACAAAGAGCTTCTTTATCATTCCTAAGTTCTGCATGCTGATTAAGATGTCTCTCCAAAAGTAGATTAGAATCAAACAGATCAAAGAGACTCCTCTTATTATAATAGTTTAAAAAATCACAAATCAAAGAAAGCATTTAGAAGATCAGAGGGGCCAGTTAATTCTTGATTTACAGAAAAATAAAGAAGGAATTAGGGTTTTCACCCCTTAGTTCCCTCTCCTTTGCCTGTCTGATCACTTTATGTCTTGCACTGAGAATCTCCTAGCTTATTACTGCCCAGTCTTCTTCACTGTTATATTAATCTCTAGATTTCCAGCTCATACTTTAATCTGGTAAATCTGTTAAGGTTCTCAGCTCCTACAGTCACCTTCAGGATGTAGCTTCAAGGCTTCAAGACTAGAAAGAGATAAATCTGTCACAGACCAAAAGAAACACTGTTCTTGTCACCAGCCTTCCCTAACCAAGAGAAATCTACCATTATTTGGCAGCTAAAGACTTCTTTGGGTATCAGCTTGTCTACATTTATTCAAGGAGTCACTTTGAGCTTTGGAAGCTCTATTTCATGCTTACTGAATTCTCCCTGTCTTATCTGGTTTATTGAAGCAACTTTCTTACATGGCTGGGTCTAAAGGTCCCTCTGACCTTTGCAGGGATCTGGCTCTTTTATTCCATTTTCCAGCAGGCTCTTTAGTCCTTTTCCCTGCTGAGACCCTAGAGCTCTCAGATGGTGCTAAACTGCTATGATTTCTTTTGCCAACAACATGGGTTCCCCCAGACTAGTTTTCCTTTCCCCATTCAAGTCTAAAGTCTCTGGTTCACCTCCCCTGGTTCTCAGATCATTGGCAAGGAAGAGATCATATCTTTTTTCTGGCACAAAGGCTGTTCTTGGGATCAGAATGCTATATATTTCCCACTCTTTAAATCCCCAACCCTAGAAAATTAGAATCTAGATTCACAGTTTAAAAATTTTTGAGCATACAGAAAAGAACAAATACCTTAACTGCCAATTAACTGTAGAATTATATATAAATATAAATTATTACTTTCCCAGTCTAAAGAACATTTTTATAATCTAGTGGTCACTTCCTTTCATACGCTCTTACAATATTTCTGTTGCATGAAAAACTTAGATAAAACATTATTAAATGTTAATAAAATTTAAACAATTTCTGAGATGCTACAACAAAATCAGTAGTACACACATGATATATATTATTTTTAAAGAATATTCAAAGTAGATTAGAAATATAATGGAAATCATTTTGATAGATTAAAATATGATACAATTTTAACTTAATATGATATATTCTCTTAACTGAAGGAAATAGATCATGCAGATCATATTCAATGAAAGTCCTTTCTGATGGTTTAAATCAAAGGTGGTACTTCAAGGTTATCTTCAAAGTCTGGGTCTTCATCAGCACAGGGCATAGTTTGCGGTTTAGCTCTGATTCGTCCCAAAGTGTTTTTGTTCTCTTGGACTATAGTAGTCACATCAGGGAATGAATACTTGCTGGGATCTACCTCTAGTTTCTCAATTTGCTTGCCTCTATAGTAACAACAACAACAGAAATAAAGATGATTACAAAGTCAAAAGATTTTCAAAATTATAACGGTGCTTTTAAGCCTAATAATATAACAAATAAAAGTTTCAAACATACTCAATTCAATTTAACAATCATATTAAACACACAATGTACAAAAATCACTGTTCTAAGTACTAGGGGAGATAATAATTTTAAATAACTCTTGCTATCAAAATAATAACTCACATTTATATAATGCTTTAAGATTTATATATTATTGTATCCCAAAATATCCTAAGAAATGAGTAGTACAGATATTACAATGCCCATTTTACAAGTGAAGAAACTGAGGTGAAGTTGTTTGTCCTGTATTGCCCAGCTAGAATCAGTACCAAAACATAAACCTAGTTCTTCAACTCTAAAGATCAGTGTTCTTCCCACCAGAGCAAACTGCCTCAGAGCTCACAGTCTGTTGGGGGAGTGGCCTCAATTAGATGCCTCAAACTAGATTATGAATTGAATCAAGAATATGAGCACGATAAGAAAAGATGAGCAGGATGATTTCAGAAAAAGCTGTAAAGATCTACATGAACTGATGATGAGTGGAAATGAGCAAAACCAGGAAAACACTGTATACAATAACAGCAGTACTACTGATGATCAACTGTGAAATCTCTCACTAATACAAAGATCCAGGACAATTCTGAAGGACTTATAACAAAGAATACCATCCATCTCCAGAGAAAGAACTTTGAAGTCAGAATACAGATCAAAGCAAACTGTTTTTCACTTTATTTTTATTTGGGGGTTTTGGTTTAATAAGAATATTCATTTATGGCAATGACCCAGATCAAATTGATTATCATCTCTGGGACAGGAGAGGGAAAGAAAGGAGGGAGATATTATGATTTGGATCTTATAATTTTGGAAAATGTATCCTAAAATTGTTATTACATGTAAAATATTTTTAAAAAAAGGATATGAGCACAAATATAACAACAACATATCTAGTCTATAGCTAGCTATAGTGGAATGAATACCAGCTATAGTGAAAAGAATACCAGCTCTGTTATTTACTAGCAATATGAGCCTGGATAACATTTGGAATCTCTGTTGACAATTTCTCATCTGTGCAATAATGATTATGCTATCTATCATGTCAACACTGATAGTTTATTGTGATAATTATTCTAAGTAATATGATATATGTAAATGTATTTTATAGACATTAGTATAATCATGGGACTGTGATTTCATTGATTGGTCTTCCAATGACCACATCCTATAGGCCTTCCTGACCCTTCTAATCTGTCTTATCTGTTTTCTCCAAAGAGAATATCCCCAAGATGCTAGACCTCTCCTAATACTTTTGTTCTGTAGGTAGTTTATCTATCTTAGCTCTTCCTGCTTGATTGCTCCCCCTCCCATTCTGATCATACATTTTCTAAATATCAACCCAAAATGCACATTTCCCATATAGGTCACAATTGGAAACATGCTACATCTTAAATGCATGAAATGTGAGTTTCTATATTGGTCTTTGGGTCACCCATGACTTTATTTGGAAGTCTCCGATGTGTCAAGATTCATAGACAGATAGAATCAGTGTGAAAATACTCATGTTTAAAAAAAAGTTTTGGTTTTGGGCCACAGATAGACATTATTTTAAAAAACTAAAACAAATATATTGAGCACATTTATAATCACAGTTTAGCCTCTGATCTTCATCCAGTTCCATTGTGGGTTCAATGTTGTCTATCTGTAATATTTCTTTATATACATATACTATGTACTAATATAATAAGTTAGCTACCCAACTTCATGTTAATATTCTGAATTATAAGTACTTTTCATTCATTTTTTCCCTTGTGTGAAATAAATAGGCCATTTTCTCTTAAGTATGCACATATCTCATTTAGGAGGCTCTAAGAATAACTTATAAATAAAAGTTATGTAGTTTGATGTAATCAACATAAAGGGCCAACTCAAGAGCATCTGGAGAACCCCATACCAGCTATAAGGAATCTCTCTTCAATTTTGGACTTTGTCCATGATATCCCTCCAAATCAGGAGTAAAATACTTTAGTATAAAGCATCTTTCTCCCTATTTTTATGACTCATTCACATTAATAATAAACTTTTAGAACAGAATTTTTGTTGTTATATTATGCTAGGAATTTGATATGGGCCAAATGTATGTATGCACGAGAGACTCCGTTGAACAACAGCCTTTAAGACTACATTTTTGTTCTACTGAGATGATGTTTTGATTTTGTCATTTAAAAAATGATGTGATGCTTTTTTCTCTACTTTTTGGGCAATGGTGTGACTATAAAAATGTAGTCTGCTGAAGAAAATGTTTATAAAGAAAACCTTATTTGTTTCCTTTTAATATCTTCAGCAAGGATATCCCATCTCCTTCCTTCTCCTTTGGCAATTTGCCCTGGCAATTTTCTTCCCCTCTAATTTCCAAACTCTCAGTTCCTACTGACTCTTTCCTCTGCTGCTATGATTATGCTCAAATATCTCCTATTCTTTAAAAGAATCTTCAGTTTATCCTTTTATCACCTCAAGTTATCATCCTACATCTCTCCTCCTTTTCATAGCAAGACTCATAGAAAAAGCCACCTACATTCCTCACTTCTATTTCTTCTCTTCTCTTACTTCTCAATCTCTTTTAAATTGATTTCCAATTTGATCCCTCCACAGAAATGGCTCTCCCCAAAGTTGCCAATGATCTTTGAACTGCCAGATGTAATGGCCTATTTTTTATGTGAATCCTTACTGAACTCCATGTAGAATTTTATACTTTTGATTATCTTCTTCCCAGATACCTTTTCTTTCTTTTTTTTTTTTTGAGTTTTCATGATACTTCTCTCCCGAGTCTTGACCTACATAACTGGCCATTCTTTTTTAGTCTCCTTTGATGGATCATAATCCATGTTCCTTCCTCTCTGTGTGTTCCCACCTCTTAGGCTCTATACTGGGCCCATTCTATCTCTAAATTTTCCCATCTGGTGTTCTAATAAGTTACCATGGGTTCAACTATCATCTTTAGGCAAATGATTCTTAGACTTGTATCTAACTCTAGTCTGTTTCCTGAACTATCAGTTTCATATTTCCAACTATTGATAGCTTGAACTCCAAATGCCCCAAACAGAACTCATTCATCATCTTCCTCCCACTTTCCCATACTTTCTTCCAAAATTCCCTATTTTGTTTGAGAGAAATACCATTCTTCTAGCAAACTGCCTTCATAACCTTGGACTCATCTGTATAGTTGTCTTCTCTCTCTTCCCCTCCCCCAAACAATCAGTTAATGAGCATTAGCAATATTTCTCCTTCTTCAGTATGGCACAGTGGAAATAAAGTTAAGTTTTGGAATTAGAGGAACTTGGTCTGAACCCTGACCTTACTAGAAGAGGAAAGGATTGGATCTGTGATTTCACTGGTATATAGGGAAGCTGTGGGTGAAGAATTTCCCTCTACTAATGTGGGCCAGCATCTTCTTTGCAACTTAGAAAGTTAACTAGAATTCTGAGAGGTTAAATTATTTTCCCGGGGCCACGGAGCCAGTGTATGCCAGAGGGAGGACTGAACCTGAAGTACTCTCAGCTTTGAGGCAGTAACTGTCACTGAGCACCTTCACATTTACAAAGCATTTTATGCACGTCATCTCATTCGATCCTCACAACAATCCTGAAAGGTAGATACTAAACTATTATTAGTTCCATGTTGAAGGTGTGGATGCTGAAACTCAGGAAAGTGAGATGACTCCCGTGCCCATACCTCAAATACAGAGCAGAGCCAGGACATCCAGACAGCGTGCTCGCTAAGACACTGACATCCAAAGCATCATTCTAGTTAGGGGGGAAGAGTTGACTTTGTGTGAGGGGATGCAGGGAATGGCTGTCGCTTCTGCTTAAAGCCCACATGATCCCTGTTCACAGTCTTCTTCATCGACCACCTAGAGCTGGTACCTTTTTCTCCCTCAGCCCATCGAGTCCTGAGCCAGCCTAAATTTCTCAGTGGCAGACATCCATCCATGCCATGCACAAATAGTGTTGTCCACGAAGAGATAATGATAAGCTGGCTAAAATACCTTGTATGTGACATTTGTAAAAAGTGATCACCGCACAACTGAGTAATCAAGCTGATAGAGAACAGGGTTAAAAAGGCAACAGTACAGTGAAGGATACCTGGAAGTATCTTACTAGGAGTTCTGGAAGCCGTAAGTGTAATCACTGAAGTAACGAGGCTCTGTCTTGTGAAAGCCCAGCTCCTAATGATTCTGATTACCTCGATTGTCTCTTCTCAGTCTGGAGGTTGAGACTCCTTCTGCATCTTGCTATTCCTTCCTATGGTGAATCCTTGGCAGTGGCATTCAGCTACCATGATCCAGCTTTCTTGTAACTCACTCATGGAGTTGGAATTTAAATTGCTCTACTGAACAAAACAACCTGCTTAACTGATTGGGGGGTACGGAGATTACATTTCATCCATCCAAGAACAAAGACCACACCTGTGGTTTAAACAAACCTCCTCTTTGGAAGCCTTTGCACAAATTCAGCTGTCGCCTTTAATCAGAGATATGCCCAACTCCTTGAATATGTTACATTAGAGACATAAATATAGCTTACTCAGGCCTTTTCTGTGGCTACAACATTGCATAAACATTTACAAGCTATATGCTGATGGGGGGAAATTCCAGAGCTTTAAGTAGTGATGTGGACTCTTCTTCTGGGGACCACTGAAACCAAGACCTTTATAAGCCAATGTTTCCTACTGGAGACTCAGGTTTCTAGGACAAATTGCACTGTCTATAAGCAATACCATTTGTTGTTTTTCTTTCCTTAATTACATGATGGTTAAACAGTAACATCTTCGCTTGAAATTACAAAGGCAAGAATATAAAACTATTAAAGAAGAAATATTACCTTTTATTTTCTTGCAATTTGTTTCTTTCAGGATATTTCACAGATTTATTTGCTTTTCTGTTAACCAGAATTACTTCTCCTACCTAAAACAAGGAAATAACAATAATAAGTGCTATGTTATTTCCTGATGCATCTTCCATGATGTATTTGTATGTTTGTATGCATTTAAAGATTATTAAACATTAAACAAATCTTCAACTAATGGGACATGAAAGAATCCCATTTCAAATGTTGATCTACGCAAACAAAATAAGTCAAACAAAAGCTTTTTAAATAATATTTTGTTTTCCCCAACTACATGTAAAAACAATTTTTAACATCCATTTTTTTAAAATTTTGAGTTCTAAACTCTTTCCCTCATTCTCATTCCTCCTGCCCTCCATTTCCCCCATTCTTCCCTATCCAAAACACAGTAAGCAATCTGATCTAGATTTTACATGTTCATTTATGTAAAGTATAAAAGCATTTTTAAAATAAAAGTAAAATTTAATAGCTTCTGTGAGACTTGAGCTTAGGATCCTTAATTATGAGACTGAAGACCCATCATTGAACAAAAAATGGCATAAAAAACATCATCCAGATAATGTATGATAAAAAATGACTTTGGTCAGTCATGTAAAAAGAAAAGTAAATAAATAATAAAGCTGGTCTGACCAGGGCAGAGTATAGTTGGACTACCACATCAAGCTATCAATTATCACATTTCTGGACATAAATTCAGAATCTATATACCCAACCCAAATATCTTCACTAAACAACATTCTTACATGTGCACCTACATGCTTGTCATTTCAACTTGGTCGTTCCAATGGCACCTCAAACCTAACAAGTTCCAACTTATTAGTTTCCCCAAAAACTCATTTTTTCTAATTTACCTATTTTTACTGATGCCATTAAAAATCCTCCTAGTCCAGTGATGGGCAAACTACGGCCAGTGGGCCAGATGAAGCCCCCTGAAATGTTCTATCATGACATTATTCCTAATCTGATGAATACAATACAATGAAACTTCAAAAGAGTTGCCTTAGAAAAAGACCAACAGATAAGCATTTCCTTTTCTTTGGCCCCCTCTTTAAAAAGTTTGCCCATCAGGCTGCCATCTGAGTAATCTTTGATTCATCCAATGAACTGCCAAATCCTGCCCATCCTATTCTAATAATCTCTCAAATCTATTCTTTCTTCTCTACTAACACTGCCAGTACTCCAACTCGTCATCTTCACTTCCTGTTTGGACTACTATAATGACCTACAATAGCTAATTAATTAGTCTACCTAACATCTACCTTTTATCACATTTATCCTCCATAAGGATGCCAAGATAACCTTCTTAACACATAGTATTCACAGGGATACTCCCAAGTTCAAAAAACATTAGTATCTATAGGATTTAATATAAACTTTCTTGACATCCTGCTCCAACCTACTTTTTTGATCTTACAGGATTCCCTTTCATCTCCTCTCTATTATGGCCATACTGTATTATTAGTTCTTTGATTTCATCCCATACTCTCTTACATCCATACTGATTTTTTAACCCTCATACTTGGAATTTATAATTACCTCATTTTTCTCATTTAAATCCTCCTTTCAATGTCCAGATGAGGTACTATCTAATACCCCTTGATGATTTTCAAATAGATAAGTAGAATAGAAGATATTTAAGATGAGGAGGAAGGAAATATTGATGTCACTATCTGCTGGAGAAGGTGGGAGGGGATAGAATCAAGGACTCACACTAAGTGTTTGATTTTGGCAAGGAGAGGGCATTTTTATTGTCAGAAGCTGGAGGTCAAGAGGAAAGATTTGGAGGTGATATTCAGAGGTTTTGAAATGAACATGAAGGAAGAATAAAGAACTTTCATCAAAGGTTCTTGACTTTCTCAGCAAGGTAAAAAGATCTTTGGTTTACAGAGAGGGAAAAATGCAAGAGGGTTAGAATAGTTTTTGAAGGGAATGAGGCAGGGAATAAATTAAGGAGGAATGTCAAAGAATTCCTGTTTTAAAAGTCAAGTATGTTCCTCTAAAGGGGAATCCACACCATAAGGTAAAACTAAATATCTGGATATCTTTGTGGATTAAAGGGGGTAAAGAGGATCTCACCAAAATTTCTGAGGGATTCAACTCCAAATTAGATTCAATTACTAAGGAGAGTCCAAACCACATAGATTATTTTAGGTCCCTGAGAGGTATAACTCATCGGAAAGAGTTATCAATTATTTTCTTGCTATTGAAAATTCTTGATGTATTTTTTAAAAATCCTTATCTTCTGTCTTAGAATCAATACTGTGTGTTGGTTCCAAAGCAGAAGAGTGGTAATGGCTGAGCAACAGGGATTAAAATGCCCAAGGTCACACAGTGAGATGTGTCTAAGACCAGATTTGAACTCAGTCCTCCCATTTCTAGACCTGACTCTCAATTCACTGAGACATCTACCTGCCCCTTCTTAATGTTTTTTTTTTGCATGTTATGTGTGACAGAACAAAGGATGTGCTGTATCTAATAAACATGTAATTACTTTGAAAGCTTGTATGGGATCATTGGACTCTTTTTTAACCTAATGGTGGTTTGGCACATGTGCATATCCCCTGAGATGGCATCTGTCACATGGAGAGGGCAAGGAGCTTGTTTCAGAGGAAATCTGACTATCCTGGTGATATATAAAGTTTGGGCCTTAGAGACCCTGGAGAGCATGCAGACACATTCACTCACTTGCTCCAGTCAACATTGTGTTAAAGAATGGATGGACTGCAGCGGCATCCAAAAGTGCCTGTCAGGACCAGCTACCTCTCCTTCTGTTTTAGTCACTCTTGAGGGAGCTCAAGTCACTCTTTCATTTAAAAAGTCAGGTAAGAAGTCATAATATAAGAGACTTTCAGGACTCCTCCCTTCTGATGCCAAGAAACAGACCTTGATTCTTGGCTTTTTCATTTGTTCTTTTCCATTCTAGGTGGGAGCGAGGGATCTTTAGGGTGCCTCAGCACCTCCCTCCCCATCCAGGCTGGGTTTTGCAGCTAGTCCTGTAGCAGCATCTCAGGTATCAATGAGCAACCTTCTGGACCATGCCAGAGAGGGCTGATATGATCATGCGCAATTCTAATTTAGACAGTGTGTTCCTGCCAATGTCTATAGAGTTGAGGCCTGCCAATATTACTACATGATGCTGTTGTGCCAGTCTTGTAGCCTATTTCCTGAACTCATTATTTCTGTGCTTTTAAAGATGAAGTAACATACTCCTATCCAGTATTGTTTGTTTCCCTCTGCTAACATTGCATTCAAATGCTAAGCCTAACTACAAGGCCATCCCATTGTCTCTTTTATTATTTTGTTCCTTCTGAATAAGGCATACTCTTCAATATAGATATCAATTATCACACAGCCTTCCTAGTTCTTTCCTCCAGAGCCAAGGCCAGATTCACAATATAAACTCCACATTATGAAATAGAGATTTAGGAGAGCTTTGACAGATCTCTAAATTCTAAAAATTAGAATTAGAGTAAAAATATCCAAGTACTGCTCACCTGAAAATCATGTTTTTATATACAATCTCCTGCTTATTATTTCTGCAGCTCTCCATTATCATAAAGGAAAAAACCTTTACTTTTACATAATTATTCTATCATTATTATAAGCCATATTGACATTGTTTTGTTTGGTTCCAAAGGGCAGAAGTAGGAAGAAGAGATGGAAATTTCCAGAAAGACAGATTTCTGCCTTACTATAAGAAAAACACTAAGAATTAGAACTGTTCAAAAGTAGAACAGGCTGCCTCAGAAAACAGCATCTTCTCCATTACTGGACATCTTTAAGAGGAAGACTGAATAATGTGTAGATGGAATTAGCTCACCCTCATTCATTCTTCAGACTCTAGCCACCAGAAATAATGCCACCCTACCCAACTTAGAATTAAGTGGGGAGAGGGGAGGTCTGTGACCCACATGTGATAATAACAAATCAAAAACAAGGGACTGCCCCTTGGGAGTCCAAAACAGAGTTGAGGCTGTCATTTGTCCACTTGAAATTGGAAGTGGATGCAGGAAATGATGAAAGATGCTATCTTTTAAATATGATGGTAACTTCCTGTGGGGGGAGTTGGTGCTTTGAACTTGGTATTTGAAGCAGCTCTGGTGAGACCTCAGACTGTTTCCCTTTGAATTGTCACATGGGGAAGTTAGGCCGACTCTCTTTCTCTTCCCTTGGTGTTTCTGGGGGCTCTAGCCTCAAGGAGGCCTCTCTTCTTAGAGGAAGCCTTGTGGCTAGAAGCTTTGTTTAATTAACCTCTGTGTCCCTCTGCTGGGGCCTCTGAATCCCTACCTGGTTCTGGCCTCTGGTCCAGGCTAGAGTTTTTCTCTCTCTCAATTTCCCTACCTTCAACCTTCCTAATTGTAAATAAACCACCATAAAGGTTATCCTGACTTGGGTCTATTTTATTTTGAAATGGAGTTAATCGATTTCTGGTGACCATACCTTAAATATCTAGTCCAACCATAATAATTCCCATTTTCCCCTCTTACAATAACCACTTGTTGGGGATATTGTAGAGGACCTAACAATTCTTTTGGCATGGTTTGGAGTAGATCATCTCTCGTTCCCTTTTAACTCAGATTCTTTGATTCTATGAGGTACCAAATTTTTCTGGGACAGCTTAAAACTGTTCCACATTGCAAATGTATTAACAAGAAAGTGAAGTGTGTGCATAATTACTATCTTAAAAAACCCTTTTCCAACACTATTATTTTGCTGCATAATAAGTAAGGACAAAGATTTTCTGTGTTTAAAGAAATGCAAATAGCATAACAAATTTAGAACTTTTCTTCACAGAAAATTTGCTGTCTCCAGAATCTAAGCTTATTTTTTTATTCTAAAAGATGTTTCTATCTGAACTAATCACAAAGGCTCTTTGCAGGTTAAAAGAATTTCAGGCTTGCCTTTTGGAATTAAAAAAACAGAAAAATAAAGAACTAACACCCAGGGGAGTCTTGGATTTCCACAATTCATAATAATAGCAAAACAATATATTAGTGCTATCTTTGACTCCCACCTTTTTCTTTTCTCTCATGTCAAAATCTGTTATTAAGTCTTGATGATTTTTATCTCCACAACATCTCCTGATTCTATCCCTTCTTCCCTTCTCCCCACCACCTTAGTAGAGTCTCTCATTAGCATTCACCTGGATAATTGTGAGTTTCCTAACAAGTTCTCCTGCTTCCAATTTTGTTCCCCTTCAATCTATATTCTTGCCTGACTACTCATCATAATGATCTAGTCAATAATTGATCTAGTAAAGTCACTCCTCAGCTCAAAAATCTTCAGTGACTCATTGCTGAATACTGAGTAAAGTTTACCTTCATTTTTTTCTGATATTCAAGGCTCTTTATAACCTTTCCCTAGTCTTATGTCTTATTGCTGCTCCTCAACGTGAACACTGTTGCTCCTGTCAAATGAGACACAACTCTATTCTTAATCTTGTGCTTTCTCATTCTTGTGCCTATATTTCCTATGCCTGAGATTATCTAAGTGTTGTCCTTTCCAATAACTGATTGAAATCTATCCTTTAAAGCTCACCTCGAGTGCTATTTATTCCACAAAGCTTTTTAGGATCTCTTAGTCAGTTTTCCTCTAACCTTCATAAAACAGGGTTTTATATGTCATTAAAGTTTTTGTTTTGTATTATTTAAGCCTACAATAATATAAACTCTATCTTACCCCAAGGCCAAACTTGGATGAATTTATTAACATGCTCTGTTAACAGATTTTACTTATGAGAAGACAATTTCCCAACTCACATGGAGGGAAGGGGAAGGAGTCCACAAGTGTGAAGCACGGTATATGTTGTCCAATTTTTTTCAGTACATAGATTGATTTTGCTAGTTTTTTTGCTCCTCTTTTTTGAAAAGACATTCTTTTATAGAGGATGGTTCTCTAAGAAGGAAGGATTTCTAATCTAAGAGGGGATTTTAACAATCTAAAAGATATCAATGAACGTTTTATTTAAAACATGTATTTTATCCCAATTGCCTATAGGCATTGTCTGCTTTTGTTTGTGTTTGATTATTGCATTAGCAGAAACCAGCACACTGTAGGTCTTCCTTAGTCCAAATCTGTTAATTCAATGATTATGGAATTTCATTGATTATGAGGAGCTTATAATGGGGAATAACCAGGGTTGTTGCCTTAAATATTATTTTATGGGCTCAGTGGGTGTGAAAGAGACAGGAATGACGGAAGGCAGGACCAAACAAGGTAGGGAGACTGGGTTTAACTGCTAAGGAGATTATCTGTTAACAGAAGTGGTGGTTAGGCCCCAACTGTCACTCTGTACCATCTAGGCATGGGGCCTATGGAAGCTAGCAGGCAAAAGGCAAGAGTTTATAACAATTTAATTAAAGAAACTATGGTAAAGGATAGGAATAGGGGTTTCTACACTTTTCAGATTAAGGGCAAACCACAGGGTCAGGGGAGGGACTTAACTACTCTCATCTAAGACCTAAGCCAGGCAGGGCCCAGAGAATAGCAGGGCTGGAGTGGGAATCCTCACAGCAGAGTCCAGAGATGTTATCAGGATGCCAGGAGCCAACTCCTCCAGAACTGATGATCCAAAGTAGCCCAGTAGGGAGAGGAAGTCTGCAAGCTGTAACCAGATCACAGGCCTCTTCCCTACTCAGTGCTGTCTTGCAGGATTGATGTCTTCTGCTTTCAACCTTCACCACTCTCCAGGATCCCAGGGAATCAGGGTACAGCTCCACTAGCTCTGAGGTCTCCCAGCTTGTCCCAACCACCATGAAGTCTGTCTCAGAGAGCAAAGCCACACTTCCTGCTTCCCCATTCCATGTGGAATTCTCCAGCCCTTCCTGTTAGGTCTCCTAAATGATAACTAAATAATCTTCCTCATAACAAGCTTCCCAATGAAGAAACTGCTTTTACCAATACATATTAAAAATGCTCTGTGACTTAGAGTCTTAAGGAGCTCTCTGGGTCACCAAGAATCCTAGTGAATTACTCAGAATCAGAGATAGGATGTATCTGTCAGGACCTAAACCCAGGTCATCCTGATTTCATCCTGGCCATGGACAGCTTCAAGCTGGCCTTAGTTTATGTATTCTGGATTGGATTGGAATATTCAAGAAAAGAAGAGGAAAATAAGAACTCTAGATCTGGGGTAGGGGAGCAGGTTATACATACTTATAAATTTTCATTTAAATATACATGTATATTTAAATGAAAAATTAGTAATTTAGTATGACCACCAATTTTGTCAAAGAGACACAGAAAATTAAAAAAAACGATGACCATAAAACATGAAGCCACACTGTGGAGGTCCTTGGAAGCTAGGTTAAAGGGTTAGGACTTTATTCATCAATGAGAGGTATTAGCATCCTATTTTCCTATTTTTATGTTATTATATCAAACCAAGCATATATGTAAATTATAATATATTAAATGTTATAAATATTTATATATTTAATATATTTTTGTATAAAATAATATTTGATTATAATATAAATATATAACATAATAATATTTTATAGTATATATACAATGGCATTTTATATAATTATATATTAATATATGCTTACATATTATATTTATGTATTATTTAAACTAAACTAATAAATAATATAAATATATTTAAATAATATGAATAATCATTTAAGGTATATGTCTCAAGGATTTTATTTGAAGAATATGCTTGTCTTGTTTATTCACTGCTCTAAAGATATATGCCATGCAATGTTTTTGAAGCAATATAGTTTTGCAATATATAACCAAATTCTACCATCATATCTCAAAATTTTTTTCTAATGTTACTCAACATCCTCTAGCAATGACAGGAGTTAACACTGAAATTCCAAAAATATTAACTGCCCTGGGCATCAGTCTTGCTAATATTGCACTGTTGCNTATATTTAATATATTTTTGTATAAAATAATATTTGATTATAATATAAATATATAACATAATAATATTTTATAGTATATATACAATGGCATTTTATATAATTATATATTAATATATGCTTACATATTATATTTATGTATTATTTAAACTAAACTAATAAATAATATAAATATATTTAAATAATATGAATAATCATTTAAGGTATATGTCTCAAGGATTTTATTTGAAGAATATGCTTGTCTTGTTTATTCACTGCTCTAAAGATATATGCCATGCAATGTTTTTGAAGCAATATAGTTTTGCAATATATAACCAAATTCTACCATCATATCTCAAAATTTTTTTCTAATGTTACTCAACATCCTCTAGCAATGACAGGAGTTAACACTGAAATTCCAAAAATATTAACTGCCCTGGGCATCAGTCTTGCTAATATTGCACTGTTGCTTATGTTGTATGTATAAAAGTTTTCTTGGATAACATGCTCTTAATTTTTTAAAATAAAGCAAAATGATCACAGAACTAATTAATGCCACTAGGCAGAGTATTCCAAAGCACATTTAACTCCAATTTTTTTATGCTACATAATTTCCAATAGGTTCTCCAGAATTTCTATTCTCAGAATTTTCAATATCTAAGTTCGTTTGATACCAAGAAACTGTGTTTTAATAGCAAGAAAATGTGGCCTATATCAGCTGGTTTGCAGATTCATAAATCAGTCATTTGGTTGAAAGCTCACAGCATTTAAGCCCTGCTCTTAAAATAAATTATTTTTGAACGATCCTTATATGAATGTAATCCATATATTATTTAAAAATTTCTGGTGTTGATATTTATCATTAAGCATCTGTAGAACTGACATTAAATATTTAATATTTGGATTTTTAGAAAGAACATCAAATTTAATGAGATTGAGTTTTTCTCTTTGGCTCAGAGTAGGTAATAAAGCATATTTTGCCTGTCTATAAGGAAAAATGTCCTGAAAAATAGAACTATAGAAAAATGAAATTTCTTGAGTCAGAATAGTGGATTCCTTCCTTCATGATGACCAGTTTGAAGTATTAAAGAAAGGTATTGTATTCAGACATTGAATTACTTGGGTCACAGGTCCTTGTTTAAACTGTGGTAAAGCAAGAAGGGCCTAGACTGTCAATACTCTTAACTACCAAACTAAAGACATTTTATTTGATCCTGGGAGAATCAGCAAGACGCTGGAATTTATTTGGAAGAGGAATAACATGATCAGGCCTTGGAAAGTCACTTCAGCAGCTATATGAAGAGTGGATTCAAATGGAGAGACAGTGGAGACAGGTAAGATAATGAGAAGACCATTGCAATAATTCAGACAAGAGGTGATAAGGTCCTATACCTGTGTAGGAGTTACATAAACGGAGAGAAAAGAACATTTAAAGAGATGTGAAAATGAAAAAGAAAACATATGGCAAATGATTAGATATTTGGAGTCAGAAATAGTAAGAAGTAATGAACTTAGGAAACAAGCAAAAGCTGAATGACAGTGGGATTTCTTTTTCATACAGAGGTTAGATTAGACAGCCACTGAGGTCTCTTCTATCTCTCAAAACCCACAATTCTATGAGATTGGAAGAACGATGGTGGTTTCAACAGATATAATGAAGTTTGGGAAAGGGGTAGAATTGAAATGAAAGATATTAAATAGTCCTAGTTTGGGCATGTTAAGTTTGAGATGGCTTTGGGATATCCAGTTTCAAATGTCTAAGACGTAGTTATAGGATTTACACTTAGAAGAGTGGCTAAGGCTAGATATAGAGATCTAGGAATCATCTGTGTAGAAATGATAACTGAACTACCTAGGCAGCGGATAATAAAGAGAGAGAAAACGATCCAGGTTTTGGAAGACAGGGGAAGATATTGAAAAATTTTGGCTCCTTCTTCTCAGATATCCAGTTATAATAAGTAGGAGAAAAATACTAGTAAAAGATGGAATTGCTGACATTTTATATAAAATTATGCATACATATATATACATGATTTTTTTAAACCCTTACCTTCCATCTTGGAGTCAATACAGTGTATTGGCTCCAAGCAAGAAGAGTGGTAAGGGCTAGGCAATGGGGGTCAAGTGACTTGCCCAGGGTCACACAGCTGGGAAGTGTCTGAGGCCAGATTTGAACCTAGGACCTCCTGTCTCTAGGCCTGGCTCTCAATTCACTGAGCTACCCAGCTGCCCCTTTATACATGATTTTTTAAAAGCAGAACAAAACTCTTAGAATTGACTGACTTCTTTGAAGTTGTGTCATACTTAAGAAGATTGATCATATTTGAACATTCATCATAAAAGATCATCAAAATATTTTAGCATAAAATGGAAAATATTATTAAAAGGATTTCTTCCTCACTGCCCCAGAAAAAGTATTTTGCCAAAGTCAGTCTCAAAGGACAAAATAGTCTTTCCCAACTTAAGCAAGTACCTAAATTATGTTTGGTTGCTTATTTTCACTAGCTTTCCAATACCTAATTTACTTTATAAAAAATTTAAATGTAGATCACCACCAGAAATATCCACATTCCTGTCTCTTCTCTGAACTTTGGAATGGTAGAAAGAACACTGGTGCTCAAGTCAGAGTCTTGGGTTGTGCTAATAACTGGCTACGAAGCAAGTCAAATAATAATTCTGGGGCTGTTTCCTTGTTTGTACAATTAGAGAAATAGGCCATAAAGATTTCTAGACCTTTTGTTTTTCCCACAAGTCTCTAGTCCCAAATGGTCTTACTCATAAAAGGTTGCTATTTGGAAGAAAACATCAAGGTAATACATCATTCACTCCTGTGTTCATCCTTGTCCCTGGTAGAACATATCACTGTCTACAACCATCCTTTCATCTGTCTTGGCATGAAAGATGAAATTCAGAGGATTCCTGAGGCCTGACAAATGGAATGTACTCAAAGATGGCTTTTCCTGCCTAGGTTTTACCTATGGATAAATAGAGATAAAAGTTATCTGTATCAAGATGGCCTTAAGCAGTAGCAGCTGCTCTAGTTTCCTTGGCCAGTCCTGAATCATGGGGGTACAATGACCTGGGCTAGCAATTTGTTCCACTCAGGTCAGGATGCCTGTGAGAGCCGACTTAACCAGGCACCAAATCCTATAATCAAACGACCTGTCATTTATCCAAATATCTCCTATTGAATTGAGACTTTAATAGTTTCTTCCTCTCCTAAAAATTAGGAGCACTGGCAGAGCTTCTGGGAGGAAAAATCACAAGTGGTTATCTCAGAAGCAAAAGAATAGGAAAAAAGGAGAAGGTAGATTAACAACTTCAGTGGCAGAATAGCCTAAACCAGTGATGGCAAACCTTTTAGAGACCCTGTGCTGTGCCCCTGCCCCCCACCCCATGCTGGGTACACCCTGCCCCTTCCCTTCCCCCACACAGGGAATCTAGGAAGCACTCTCATTGGGCTTCTGGGGGAGGGGTGGGTGAAGTGAGGAATGTCCTCAGTAAGTGTAGAGAGGGGGAGGGGAGTGGCTCAAGCACTCCATTCCCCTTCAACTCTGCCACCTGTGAGCTGCCTCTCCTCACCCTCTGTGCCCTCCCATTGGGCTGCTGGGCAGAGGAGCAGGTGATGTGAAAAAATGTCATCAGACATGGTAGAGAAGGAGAGGGGAGCAGCTCTATCTTAGTCCCTCTGCCTTTCTTGTAAGGAACTCTTGGGATGGATGGCATGGAGGATGACCACATGCCCACAGAGAATGCTCTGCCTGCCATCTTTGGCACCCATGCCATTGGTTCTTCAATTTAATGCTGTGAACCTATAAAGACAATTGAGAACTCAAAAGAAAAATTCTTTCACCTTTTCTATTTTCCATCTGCCCCACTTCCCTATCTGTTTTCTCTTGGATAAATGGGGGGGGGAGTTAGAGAAAAAGTTGTAGGACTTAAGTAGTCACTAATAAAACTATAGAAGAAAAGGGAGAGTTTCAGCAATAAACTTGGCAATATTTTTTACTATAATTGGAGTCCTTTTGAGAGTTGCTATGTTTTTTGGGGGGGAGGGTTATATAGGTTTTGTTTTATTTTTTTTACCTAGAATGAGCAGAGAAGAAAACAAAAGGAGCTTTTGCTCCCAAAATATGTTGCATAAAAGAAAAACTAAAATTATAAATCAAGATAAAAAGTTCTTTCCTTACACTCAAAGAATCAGGGAATCAGGCATAATCTCTTAAAATATGAACCTGGAATCATGTATGATACTTGAATTAAGGGTAGAAAACAGTCTGGAAGTTATATACTACCTGGACCAGGTTGAGATCAGATCAAATACTCTTCACACATGATCCTTGGCAAAGAGTTCCTATTGAAATTACAAGACCCACCAAGGAAGTGGTTTCTTCAACTGTAATAGGAATCCTGACTAATGAAGCATAAACTACTGATAGGGATAACTGTTTCCCTGGGTCTAGTGATATTTGAAGGTTAGAGGAAACATAAAGAGCAGCTATCCCCCTTGGGACCCCTAATTCTTTTCTCTATGTGTCCTCAAATAAAGTCCAAGCAAGCAGAACTCCCCATAAGTACATGTACTCAATTCCATACTATTTTATATTATTGCAATTGATTCCTTTTGTTAGTTGTTATCTTCCCAACGAAATTATAAGTATATGAAGAGATGGTATAGTATGTGATGTCTCCATCCCCCAGAGCACATAGCTTACCTCTGAACACACAATAGTGTACAAGTGAACTTAAGCACCATCCCTGAAATTTAAAAGGAAATGGAAACCTAAATGTATTTGCCTTACAATCTTGGATGATAATAAGCTGTGTAAATATTGCTACATTTAATAGGTGAAGAAAGTCAGAAACAGAAGCTTAGCAGAACATAGGCCTTCTGACTTTAAGATTAGTGTTCTAAACCAGTGATGGGCAAACTATTCCAAACCCTTTCCCCTGGCTCAGGCCATAGTTTGCCCATCATTGCCCTAAGCAATTCCCTAATCACTACATCTGGATGTGGGGGTGTAGTGATTAGGGAAATGCTTAAGACAGCGATGGACAAACTACAGCCTGGATCTGGCGGGGGGGGGGGGGGGGGGGGATAGTTTGCCCATCACTGTTCTAAACCATATAATATTTTATCAGGGACTCAATAACAAGGTTGAAAACAAACTAACAACTTGTTTATTACAGGAGAAAACTGACTACTGAATAAAGTATAAGCTTATAATTCTGTTACTCATAACCTGGCTTCCACCTTACCTCCCCCTGCCTTAGCTCACATTTCTCTCCCTCTTGTCCTCTATAATCCAAGCAAATCAAACTCTTCATTGTTCCCCATTCCTGGCATGCTCTTTCCCATCTCTGTGCCTTTGTTCACAAAATCATCTCTCCTAGAAAAAGCTTACGGCCACCTGTATAGTTCCTCTCTTCTTTCAAAGAGTTACTCAGAAACCAACTCATTAGTGAATCTTCTAGCAGAAAGTGATCTCTCTCAAGTAAAATTGATCATAACACTTTTACTATATTTTTTCTTTGCATTCATCACATCCCCTTTTGTATCCCAGCTATCTGTGCATATGTCTTACTCCCGTTATAAGATTCTTGAAGACAGAGCCTGAGTCTTATTCATCTTTCTATCACCAGAACCTATAAAAATGACTTGTAAATTATACAAAACCGAATAAACGTTTGTGGAATTGTACTGCTCAAGGTCACACAGCAAATTAGTGAAAGAGCCAAGGCTAAAACTCAGGTCTCCTTACACTCTATCTTAATTTCATTATTTAAAAAGAAACCTCACTTGTACACTGTGCATACCTATATCATTTGTTAATATGGTATCAGCTCCTCTATGGAACACCTCCATCTTGGATGCCATCTATAGTTCATAAGTCCTCATAGCTGCATTTTTACTTTAAATAAGTAGCAAGAAAACATAATTAGCTCAAAGCAAAGGGATTTACTTAATGGCACACCATAAGTAGTAACAATAAAATATTCCCCCATAATTATGGGGCAAACTTGCCACAGCATCATTGGAAGAGTGGACACACATGTAATATAGGGAACATACATGATCATGACAACTCACACCTCCAACACTTCTGGACCCCAAAGGCTTTTTTTTCTCAAGGTGCCCTCATATTACTGCCCCAGAATGCAGGATGTATGACAGATAGGTCACACACCACTGGACTCCATGAGTCTCCTCTTCTTCCCAGGGCAATCAATTTCCTTAGCCAGCTTCTCTGAGGCTCCTTTCTGATGGGCACAGCGTCCCCTGCTCAGAATTGCTTCTCTTCAACATGTCTTTGCTTATGGGAAGAAGGGGAGATAGAATACCCCTTCCTTCCTTTCACAGATATAAAGGGAAAAGCTAAGAGCAGTTTTCCCTCACCAGAACTGTGTTCTTCCACAGCTGGCTTTCTTTCCAAGTTCCAGAACTGACTTCTCTCCGCTGTCAGAGACAGCTCTCTTGATGGCAGTAATCTCTCCCTACTACCTCCAGCTCTTTAAATTGTTTTTAAATACTACCAGAAATATGCCTGCTCCTTTAATTAGCCAATAGCCCTTTGATAATTGCATTGTTGACAGAATATATTAATACCTTCTAAAGAATCAAGAATACTCATCTACATGTCCTTAAAAGCTGTCAATTGGCTAGTTTCTGTTTAATGCCATTAATATGCTACACATCCACTTAGGTGTGGGCTACTCAAGGTTTCATCTTTTACATAGTGCAAAGTGATACTCAAAATGAAGGGGCCCAGCTCTTTGAATTCTTCAATTTCATCAAGTGGTCTAGGGGTACCAAATTGACCAGGAGTCTTATGATCAGCCTTCTACTACAATATAATCAGATATTATATCCAGAGGTCATCATTTCTGCAAGCTAATTCCAAAAGTAATATTCTAGCATTTTCTCAGAGATACAATTATAAATTTATATACATTATGTGTATATACTGTATATACTAAACATAATGTATATATGTGTGCCCTGTATTTGTGTGTATATATATCCTCTCTCTCTATATATATAATATAGATTTACACACACATATATATATATTTAGAAAATAGCCTAATTAAAAGAATGATAAATGTATATGAAGAATAAAAAATGTAAACAAACTTTGAAAGTATTTAATATTCAAAAACAAAACAATGTGAAAAATAGTTCTAAAGTCAAGATAAAATTATGAAAATGAAACAAGGTAACAAGATTCCTCAATTATAAACAACTCTTTAAGTGTGAATTAGTTATTTCTGGAAGCCAGATCAACCATTTCAAGGAAATGAGGTATTATTTTAGGCTATTAAAGGAGGAATTTATTAATTACATCTAATGGATTTATAAAATGTCTAAATCACTCTTGGGGTACAGTGCCACATTCAGGGATTATGATTCAATATATATATATTTAGAAAATAGCCTAATTAAAAGAATGATAAATGTATATGAAGAATAAAAAATGTAAACAAACTTTGAAAGTATTTAATATTCAAAAACAAAACAATGTGAAAAATAGTTCTAAAGTCAAGATAAAATTATGAAAATGAAACAAGGTAACAAGATTCCTCAATTATAAACAACTCTTTAAGTGTGAATTAGTTATTTCTGGAAGCCAGATCAACCATTTCAAGGAAATGAGGTATTATTTTAGGCTATTAAAGGAGGAATTTATTAATTACATCTAATGGATTTATAAAATGTCTAAATCACTCTTGGGGTACAGTGCCACATTCAGGGATTATGATTCAATAATCATAGTAATTGGTATAATGACAAACTTCCATTATCATTTATTGTAATTATATAACTTTCCTAATTTAGAAAATTAGGAAATCTATATGACCCTAGAGGAGAGAATTAGAAACAATGAGTGGAATTTGCAGAGGCAAATTAGGGTGGATGTAAAGAAAATAATCTTTAACAATTAAAGTTGCCCCAAAGTAAAATGGCCTGCCTTGGAAAGTTAGTGGATTCCTCCTTACTGGAAAGTCTTCAAGTTGAGATTAGATGACTATTCAGGGATATCAGAAGAAGTTTCTGATTAGGTCAAAGGACTATATGCAAAATACCCCAAATTTAACTTATTATCTTTTCTCTTAAACCAAAGATTCTTAACCTTTTTTGTGTCCTGGTTCCCAAGCAATCCATGAGTTACAATAAGCTGAGAAAGAGAGAGACAGAGAGAGACAGAGAGAGAGAGAGAGAGAGAGAGAGAGAGAGAGAGAGAGAGAGAGAGAGAGAAATGATGATGATGCATGATTGATAAATAGATGATAGATTAATATAATAGTTAGATAAATGAAGATTAAATTACTTTTCTGCATTAATTATTTTTGAAACTTAAGTTTTCTGCAACATACAAAAGTATAATACACTTAGTTATTAATACAAACCAGGTCTGTATCCCAAAGATAAATTTTTTTAAAAGACCCATATGTACTGAAGCAGAATGAAGGGAGTGAGGGAAAAAATCTGAGTCTTATAATTTGGGAAAATGTACAGTAAATATTGTTATTACAAATAGTTGGGAAAATAAAGTGTAGAAAAAAGATATGGAAATGTTTGTGTTAACTGCTGTTTGATCAGTAAAGAATATCAAAAAATAAATATTACTTTTTCAAAAAATGTTTAAAAAGTATGTCTATATTATGTAGAATTATTTTAAGAAATATGCATTCATTAACTCCTTTTTTGCTTAAATTTCTATATCTTAAAATGAGGAAGGGACTAGATTATATCCAGTAGAAAGAAGATAAGCTGGGTTTAAATCCCAATTCAGATGCTTACTATCCATATCACCTAACCTCCATGGATCTCAGTTTCTTCATCTGCAAAATGAAAAGATTAAACCTGATAGTTTCTGAAGTTCCTTCTCTCTCTAAATCTCTGATCCTATTATCCTACATAGCAAAAGTCCTTTTCAGCTCTAAATTTCTCTTATCCTATTTTCAATAGTACTTTTCTGGTCAGGTGATGTGATTTATTTATCATTTAATTGAAACATTTGCTTTTGATATAGCAGACACATCCCATTACACACACAAATAAACTCTCCGTATAGTCCTTCATAACTAATAAGACCCACCACCTGGAAAGCTGTTGTGCCTGAAAGTAAATGTCATTATTATGAGACCCTGAATTCCTTTAGCCAGTGTGATAGTTCCACAGGGTTTACAAGATCATAGATTTAGCATTGGAAGGGACCTTAGAGATCTATTCCAAACCATACTTTATATAGATGAAGTTATATAGAATAAATTTAATTGCATTTTTAAGGTCACACACATATTTTGGAGTAGAGATTTGAACTGAGGGCCTATGCACCTCCATTTTAATCTCTATGTTTCATATAAAGCTGAAGGTTTTAAAGACTATTTTTGTCTAAAATCAGTTCATCACAGACCTTTGGCATGGTGATCATCAGGTGTCCAGTTGTTTGAGATCTTTTAGCACAACTACTATCAGGGTTCACTTCAGCAGGAAGTACAATTTGAAATGGCTGAAAATAAGAGTTTATAGGATTATAGGATTTAATAAATATTTGTTGACTGACTAGTTCATCAAACTATTATATACATTTATACCTACCTTACCCTTGACCATTACTCGGACATAAGTTGGCTGCACATCAACATCAATTAGAGAAGTATCCATGAACCTTCAAAATTAAATATCTTAGTGGTTAAGTCTTATAAAAACATAAATGTATAAAAATGTAAGTCCAAATATTCATGAATAATTTTAAATTAAGTAAATTCAGTTCTATTCAATTAAACAAATATTACACTACTACAATATTCATTTTTATTGGTTTGACCACATCTCAAAAAATTTCTCAAGTCAAAGACCCAGGACAACTTCAGCTTGAAAAGAGCTCAGTTTAATAAGTAACTCCAGTTTTAGAATCATTATTAAATGTCTTTTATCTTTCTGTTCTCAGGAATCTTTAACAATAAAGCTAGACAATTTTTATTTTGTGAATATATTATTTTCTATCCTTCTACCTTAGAATGAAGTAACCACAAGTTTTCCCATGACTCTAGTAGTTCTACAACTTTTCAGTCAGTCACTTCATATATAATTAATAGATTCTTCAATATTGCTTCAAGATGGTTAGTAGAGTGACTTCTCCTCCTATACCTGAAATAATAACTAGCTGAGAATCAGCATGAGTTGGGAAGGACAGATGTCCTAATATAAGGACATTTATAAGGCAATGTTAGAATTTCATTACATAGAATAAAACATTTATATATGTAAGGTTTGGGTGATTGATTTATTCAATCTTATCCCACTTAAAGTACTTCATAAGATGTCCAATCAATCTCATAGGCATTAGAGTAGTTTTGTAAGCCCTTTTAACTCTACTGATGTTGCACAAGAATTATGTTCAACAAGGCCAAGAAAACTTGGACATGCCCCCAGAATCATCCATAAACTATTAAGCAATTTGAGAAGGGATAGATTAAAGAGACTAGAGCAAGTATGTCATTAACTTGGGAAACAAAGGCAAGAGTGAATTGTGCCACAGAAAGGAGATGAGGAAAGTCATTGACTCTATAGGCATCTCAGTTCAGATGTGATCTGAGAAATCCCAAGGAAGGGTCCGCTTTTTCCTCAATTTCCCTTTCCATTGCCTGTCTACATGCATAAACTATGATATAATTTGATATTTTATTACCCAAATATTTCTGTTAACTTAATATTTTGCTTCAACCACAAAGAAGGAGTAACTAAAGATAAACATACATTTTAATTTAAGCAGGGAATTATGACTAAGCATAACTTTTTCTTTAACATAAACTACCTAAAGCTGAAGAAGAAGGGATCATGTAGATATATTGCCTCTTGGGCCTAAAACTAGCTAAATTATTTTCATGGTGATAATATGGGTCAAATGTTTTTCTGCAATTGTATCCTGATTATGAATATTAGAAAAATCAGTACAGGTAATTAAAATATGGATAACCAAAAGGTAAAGACATAACTAATGCTAATTTAATGTAATATCAATCTTTGATTTTTAGTTTCATTTTATTATTTTAATGAAAATTCTTATTCTCTTCCTTCAACTATAAGAATTTCTAACAAAGCAGATTTTCCTAGTATCAAGTGCCCTAGCCTTGGAGACTTGAGTATATCTTGCCTCTAGTACCGAGTGTTTATGTGATTTATTATTATTATTAATTATTATTCCTGTTGACTCCTTAGGAGCATAGGGCTGCAACCATCTCACGCCAGCGGACTCTGTTCTGGGCAACTTCCCCCAACTGGGCCCATGTCATTCTGACTGTTTTTGTTTCATTTTCGGCAGAAAAAAAAAATTCGTATAGCCTCTTCATGTTCCCCTGCCCAGCTGCTGTTTCTGCTTCTTCGGTCATACCGTGAATGAACCGTCTCTTGTCATATCTTGCGCTCTTCTTGACTTGACGGTTAATTTCCCACCACTGTGTCCGAATTTCTTCTTTCTCCTGTTGATCTTGGCACTGGCTGATCTTCTGTTTCAAATCTCTTCTCTGTTGTATCTTGGCCCAAGTCTCTTGTGTTAACCATTCCTTGTGCTTTCTCTCTCTCTTTCTCAGGACTTCTGCGCAGGTGATCTTCCAGGTCTGCTGGAGTTTGGTTTATGTGATAGTGGCCCTTTATTTCCTTGGGCCTCAGTTTCTTCATCTGTAAAAAGGGAGTAATAATGTTGCTATGGCCTATTTTATAAGGCTGTTGTGGGAAAGTACTCTAATTCAAGTTATTTTTACTATTTACATTATATATCTGATGACTCCAAGATGACCTGATTAAGCTAAGCTCTAAACTCAATTCACACAATGACATCTACTTTCAGGCACAATAGCTTTCCAGGAGGCAGGTCTTATTAGTTATGAGGGACTATACTTTACAGAGAGTTTATTTGTGTGTGTAATGGGATGTGTCTGCTATATCAAAAGCAAATGTTTCAATTAAATGATAAATAAATCACATGACCTGACCAGAAAAGTACTCACCAAGATGAGGTTCATATGAGCATAAGAAGGTAGACATAAGTTATACTAGAGGCATCAAACACATGGCCTGCAACATTTCCAAATGTGGTCCAAACCAGACTAAAACACCATTGAGAAATGCTTTTCAAAAATAAATAAAAATACAGATAACACTAATATGTGGTTTTCATTGTGCAGTCTACAGGGATCTTTGTGTGTTTCTATTTGAGTTAAGACACAATTGAGCTAAACCACAGCTCATTAAATCTTCTGACCACATATGGAGGCACTACAGTATTCATAGTGATGACTCCCAAAGCATCAAGGTTTCTCAATTCATTAGCCTGTGACCTAAACTGATATGGCAGGCCAAAAAAGAAATGTGATCTTAGGTTGCATTAAATGTCTAGAAGGAAAGAGGTTGTATTTCCACTGTCCTCTGGTCTAAAGATACCTGGAGTACATTTAGTATGAGATGTCAGTTGAAGATGGACATGTATAGCTGGGAAAGTAGGGACAAAAGAAAGGTGCTGAGTATGGAGAAAGGCCTCAGAATGATTGTGTATGAAGAGTGGTTGAAGGAAAAGAGGATGTTTCACTTGGGAAAAAGAAGACAACAAAGATATGAAATCTTTCCTTGAATATCTGAAGGGCTGACACCTGAAGAGGAAATAAATGAACAGTCTCCTTGGCCATAGCAGTCATTACAGTTTTGATGTAATGAAATAGTCTCTAATGATATCATCCAAAAATGAAATGGAGGGTCTCAGGAGGTAGATTATTCTTCCTCATTAAAGACTTTTAAGCAATGGTTAAAAGACCATGTTTCTGGACATGTTAAGTGGATTCTTGTACAAGCATGGTTGGACTAAATGATTCTGAAATGACTACCAACTCTGAAGTGGGGAGCACTTAGGAATCTTGTTGCTCATTTTATGAAACTGGTCGAGGTTCTTCTCAAGCAAGGTATAATGAAGACAAGGTAGAATAGCGAGGGATTTGTGGCACAGTGAATCAATATGTTCACACTGGCTCTTGGGGTTCTTCCTTGTGTATACATTCTCTGTGGCTCTAATTCAACATCTACTCAACATCAACTCAATTAACAAAAGGCACTCAAGGAGTCTTGTCAGCCTAGAAGTATCTATGGGAAGGCTACTGTGTTACCTCTCCGTGTCTATTACGGCAAGTGGTGCAGTAATCAAAGCAAAGAAGACATTAGGAGAATCACCCAATATCACAACCAGCACAACAGATGCTAAATATTTGAAGCTCACTCTCTCCCTGATGAAATGTCTAATCCAGAGGTTTTAGCCTCTAACAGTAAACCACAAACTTCAGCTTGCGTGTTGCAAATGAGTGATACATTTTCTTTTTTAATTAGATATGAGGATAAATAAAACTACTTTTAAATTAGGTATAAATACTACATAAAGTAATAAAATACATTTACCTATATACAGCAAGATCCAGGACAATTTGATTATTTTTTTCATCATCTTTCAAAGAAAAATCAAGCCTAGGAATAATGGGAAAGGAAAAAGAAACATTAGACAAAATCCTCACCACATTATATTTAAAAGCAAAATAAGGGACAGCTAGTTAACACAGTGGATAGAGTCCCAGGCCTGGAGGATCTGGCTTCAACTCTAACCTCACATACTTCTTGGCTGTGTCATCCTGGACAAGCCACTTAACCCCACTTGCTTAGGTCTTGCTGCTCTTTTGTCTTAGAATTGATACTAAGGCAGGAGGTAAGTGTTTTAGAAAAAATAAAAATTAAAAAAAAAAGCAAAGCAAGACATATCACAAAAACTTCTATTGATGTGGGTATTTTGGTATTTGAACTATATTTCTTAATTATTTATAAAACTTCATGAGAATCAAACAAAACACTGAAATTTTTTTTTCTATAGGTTTTTTCAAGCATAAAATTTGTGGCAAGTTATAGATATATTTTACATTGGTGCAGAAATAGAGACATCTGGTGGTTAAAACTTTCCTTTTTTAAACTATTAAATTAATTTTTGCTGAAGAAATCTAGTTTAAGATTTGTTTGTAAATAAACAGATGCTTTATTAGTAAGACTTTCTGTATTCTGATTTTAAATATCTATATATCATTCCTTAGTTTTTATATATTAAATACATAAGAATTCTTATTAACACAATGACCACTCATGAATATAGAGGACCCATGATAAAATATGCCCTGATAGATCAGTGCTTTTATTCAGGAAACACAATATGATATATTTTTTGGTAGAGACAAAGTGAGACGTTTGGATTTTGTTTTGTTTGTCTACTTAATAATTGCAAGAAGTTTTTTTCTTTTCTTTTTTTACTTAATGGGAGATTTAGATAAATCTTTATCTAAATTAAAATTTAGATAAAGAGAAGCAGAAAATAAGCTCACCTTATAAGCAAAACATATTGTAATCAAAGACAGGATGCATAAAGAAAACCTCAGCATAATGTCTCCTAGGAGAACATGACAGGAGGAAAAAAAAATCTCAACCCAAATTAATTTAGTAATAGAGAACTGCCCAGAATTTCTAAACACAGAAAGTAAAACTCAAATTGAAAGAATTCACAGATCATCTTCACAAAATAAAAATGGTTGCACACTCCAAAATAAATGGTGGTTAAATTTAATAATTCAGAAACAACAAGTTCTGCAAGTCATCAGGAGAAAGACTCAAATACAAAGCAAAGAACATTAAAATAATGAAAATTATTCTGCACCCACTAAACAGAAGATAAAGGAATGGAATGTTGTGTTCCAAAGAACATTGAAACTCAAGATGAAGTCCAAGGTGACCTATCCTGAAAATCTAAGCTTAATCATACAAGATAAAAGATGAACAATAAATAATAAAGAAGAGTTTGAAACATCTTTAGAATGAAAACCAGAACTAAAGAGATTATTTGCCTCTTGAAAATTCTAAACAACAGAACTGCAGGAGGAGTGATTAAATGCAGCAGGCAAGGCCAGTAACAGCAGAGAGACCAGTAAGAGACTTCTTTCTACATATAAACCAGGATATAGGGGTAAAGGTGGAAATCTGGTAGAGTTAATAGTGAAGATGCCAACAAGGAGATATTATGCAGAGAGCCTATACATCCTCTGCTTAGAAATGTATATTCGTGGGACACATCATAGAGAAGGAGGAAAGCAAGGGGAAACAAAGTGATGCATGGGGTCAAATCAAGGGTTAGCAAGGAAGGGAAGATGACCTTTTTGGTCTGAGAAAGAGAAAAGCCTACACTGAAATGGGGGGAAGAATGGGGGATAAAGGAAGAAAGTCTTACTTTGGAGCTTCTTGTCCTGGGAAGGAAGGAGTTGGAATCCTTGGGGGGCACCTGGAAGAATGGAGAGATAGACATAGGGAGGAGATTTCTAAGGCAAATGTAAGAAAAAAAGGATCAATATGAGAGAGTATTGATCAGTGATGGGCTGCACGATCAAAAACACAATAGGTAGGGGAGGGCCCTTTCTGACCCCTACAATAACTGGTATTGTTCTAGAAATGAAATACAACAGAAAAGGGGAATCCATGAAGCAATTTCTACAAGTCAATGCCAGAAAGCACCAGGAAGAAAGAACCTAGAATGGATCTTGGAAGATCTGAATGCATAAAAAATACAAAGAAAAGAGAAAGACCAGATAATTATAGGAGTTATGAATCAGAAATTGAAAGAGATAGATAATGGAGAGAATGAGAAAAAATTTTTGGAAAGGGGAATTAAAAATGAAATTTCAAAACTAACAAAAAGGACTAACTAAAGGGGAGGAGAAGAAGAAATATTGAAAGAATTAGAATAGGCAATGAGGAAGGAAATAGAGCTATAGCTCTTTAAATATGATATGATGACATACTTTAAAAAATTCAAGAAAATCAACCAAAAACCTTAATTAAACAATTAACAACTTAGGTAAAATTGCAGGATATAAAATAAATCCACATAAATAATCAGCATTTTTCTATACTACCAATTAAATCTAAAAGTGAGAGGAAGAAAGAGAAATCCCATTTAAAGTAACTGCAGACAATATAAAATATCTGGGACTCCTTCTGCAAAGACAAACCTAGGAATTCTGATAACTCCAAAACACTCCTTGCACCAGTTAAGTCAGATCTAGACATTAATTGCTTAGGGGTAGGTCAGTCTAGTATAATAAAAATGAAACTCTACTTAAGTGAATTTACCTATTCAGTGCTACACCAGTCAAACTACCCAAAAATTATTTCAGAGAGCTAGAAAAGCAATAATAAAATTCATCTTAAAGAACAAAAGGCCAAGAATATCAAGGGGATTAGTGAAAATAAAATATGAATGAAGGTACCTTAGCTGTAGGGAATCTTAAACTGTATTATAAAGTGGCAACCATCAAAACATTGTGGTACTGGCTAAGAAATAGAGTAGTGGGTCAAAGGAATGGATTAGGCACTAATTAGTAAATGGTCATGGTAACCAAGTATTCAACAAACTGAAAGATCCAAGCTTTTGGAAGAAGTCACTATCTGACAAAAACTGCTTGGAAACCCAGAAAACAATATGATAGAAACTAGGCACAGAACTCAAGGCCAAAGCAAAGTCAAAAGGGACATGTGATTTTAAAAAAAGGGTAAATCCACAAACAAATAAACTCTGAGGTTCCCCCTCATACCTATAAGACTGGTTAATGTGACATAAAAGGAAAATAAATGTTGGAGAGAATGTGGGAAAACTGGGACACTAATACACTGTTAGTGAAGCTTCAAACTGATACAGCCATTCTTGAGAGCAATTTGGAATCATGCCTGTAAAACTGTGCATACCCGTGGACCCAGAAATATGACTATTTGGTCTTTTTCCAAAGAGATCAAAGAAAGGGGAAAATTACCTACTTATACAAAAATATAGATGGCAGCTTTTTTTGGTGGTAGCAAAGAATTAGAAACTGAAAGGATCAATTGGAAAAATTGAATAAGTTGTGGTATATGATTGCAATAAGAAATGACAAACAAGATGATCACAAAAAAAAAAACTCTGGAAAGACATGTATGGAGTGATGCAAAAGTGAGAAGAGTCAGAAGAACACTGTACAGAGTACAGAAATGAAGTATGATCCTCAAAATTGGGGATTGGCTAAACAAATTGTGGTACATGAATGTAATTGAAATGATGTGTGCAATCAATACACAGAAATATGGAAAGATGTGCATGAACTGATGACAATATACACAGTAACCACAACCATAAATGGATATTACACACCAAAAAATCAAAGTTAAGTGTAAAAAAATTACAAAAATGAAGCAAAACCAGGATAGCTAAGTGGTTCAGTGAATCAAGAGCCAGTACTGTAGTCCAGAGGACCTGCGTTCAAATTTAACACTTTCTCACTATGGGATCCTGGGCAAGTCACTTAATCCCAAATGCCCAGGCCTTACTGACCTGTTGCCTTAGAACTAACACTCAGTATCAGTTCTAAAAAATCAAGGTAAACTTAAATGAAGAGATATGAGAAGACACTCCCAAACCATTTCTTTATGAATCACTTCAAGTACTAAGTGAGGAGAGTTTTCCTGATAAATAAGTTATTATCAGCAATGGGGAACAGGTCTGGTCTGATGGAGACAGCATTTGCTTTGGGCTTTGAAGGATGGGTAGGAATTCAATAAATGCATGTTGGAGAGGGTAGGGGAGGAACTGAGACACACTTAGGGAATGATGTGAGCAAAGGCTTAAAGATGAGAAGGTTCCAACTGTGTTTAGGTACTGAGAAATGGTGACCCACTTCAACTACAGCATAGGGTAGGAAGTAATATATAATAAAGATGAAAATGAAGAATGGCACTGGATCTTGGATGGCAAAGGAATCCAAACTTGATTCTGTAAGCTATAAAGGTGTAGTGGAGATTTTTACACCCAGAAGGCTTGAAAATTCAGAAGGAAAATTAGCATAGCAATGGTATAAAAAGAATTAGAAGGATAAAATATAATTTGAAGTCATTTAACAATGAAAATAAATAATCCAACATGAAGAGCTTTTGGCAGATATTGTTAAGAGTATAACAATGAAAGGGTGCTGAATTGAATCAGAAAAACAGAACACAAAGACATTGCTGAAGGAAAATATGTCATGCATGAAGTATTATTTTAGAGTATAACAATATCTACCCAAAACATAACCCAAAGCAATGAACAAAATGATCACTCAAGATTGGAATAGAACAGATACACCCACTTCCACAAAAGAAGGAATTCACAATTTTATTTCTATTATTCATGGTTTGAAATTTTAAGCAAAAAGTATTGAGATGAATTGGATAATATTTTTTAAAATCTACTTATAATTCACAGAATTGTTAAACATACTGGTTTTTTTTTCAAATTCAGCCTATATACAGCTTGTTTATACATGGCTATTTATATGTAGTTTCCTTCCTTAGATTCTGAACTCCTTAAAATAAAGAACCATCTTGCATTTCTTCTATCCCTAACACTTATCATAGTACCTGGCATATGGCATAAAATTAAGAAATATTTACCAATTGGCTAATAATGGATCTCTGATCTTCTTGATGTAGACATTTCCCCAGTAATATCAACAGCAGCTTTTGGCATCTTCTTCAGCTTCTTAGCTATATCCTCCAGTGAGGCCCACCAGAATACTGGTGGATGATCCCTAGATTTCCTTATATTTCATAGGGACCAGTGTAGTAGATAGGCTATGCTTAATTATCCTACACTCTGGCTACCATACCAACACACATGCAGCAGCATCTTTTTGCCTCCAAGATCAAAATACAAAAATCATTTATTTGGCTTAGAGTTCTTTAAAAGCTGGCCTCTTCCCAACTTTCTAGTTTTCTTATACTTTATTACTCTCCACACAATCTGTGATCTAGTGACTCCAGTCTCTTTGCTGTTATTTGAACAAGACATTTCATCCCCTCCCAACTCTGAGAATTTTCATTCTTGCACTCATAACTGAAATTTTCTCTCGTCTCATCTCTACTTCCTAGGTTCTCTGACTCTCTTCAACCCTCAGCTAAAAACTCACTTTCCATACCTTTCCTAGTCCTCCTTAAAATTAGTGCCTTCCCTCTAAGATTATCTCCAAGTCATCCTGTCTATATCTCATTTGCATACTGTTATTTGCATACAGCTCTTCTCTATTAGATGGTGAGCTTCTATAGGGCAGAACCTGTTTTTGCTTTTCTCTGTGTCCCCCATTGCTTAGTACAGCATCTGGCACATAGTAGGCCAAAGGGAAAAGAGTACTGATCACCTCCTGAAATAAAAATGTTGAAAGGAAAAGTCTCAGAAATATCATAATCAAACTCCACTTTAAAGAGAACTATTTCAAGCAGTCAGAAAGAAAGCATTCAAGTATCAGAGAACAAGGATCAAGATCATAAAAGTTCTGGCAGCTTCTACAATAAACTAGATGAGACCATGGGATATATCAATACAAAGAGCAAAAGGCATGAGCTTACACGCAAGAATAATTTACCCTGCAAAGCTCTGTATAATACTAAAGAAAGAAAAAAAATTGATCTTTAATGGAATAGAGGACTTTCTAGCTCTTAGATGAAAAGACCAGAGCTAAGTAGGAACTTTGAAAGGCAAACACAAGATTCATGAGAGACCTTGAAATGTCCATTAATATTACCACAGGAAGGTGCTTCAGGAAGATAAAGGGTTAATATTTTAATATAGAGGGAAGAAACAAGAGTTTCTTCAGAATATTAATGTCTTCAGAGGGTATTCAGGGAATTAAATAAAAATAAACAGAATGGGGGGGGGTTGATTGGTCCTGTTCTTAAGATTTTAAGAGGGGAAAGAAAAAAGAAAAAGAAAATGAAGGGCAAATGGAAGAATATAGAAAGTGTAGAAAGGGGTAAAACTTACTATTACTCATAACTGAGCTATATGAGAAGAGAATACCAACTTGGGAAAAGGGGTGGGGGTAGGACAAAAACTAACTTTTTACCTGAACCTGACAAAGGAGGAAAATACCAAGAATACCACACACATGCATGCACATATGCGTACACATTACCCATATGCATGCCAAGAGTTAGGTATAGAAGTAAAATAAACCCAACAGAACATTTTTCTGGAAAGAATAAGGGGTGATTGTTAAAAAGAAAGTTAATACCAGAGTGGGAACAATTGTAAGCAAAACTAACTTTCCTGTTATTCAAGAGAAGATTAAAAAGAAAATTTTTACAAAAGAAAAAAAAGAAATGATATGGAAATTAAGGGCTGCTATCAATTAGGAAATAGTTGGACAAACCATCATATATGTAATTAAATGTTATTGAACAATAATAAATAATGAAAGAGAGGGTATCATAGAATCTAAGGAAGTAGGAACTGACATAGAGTAACCTGACTCAGGAGAACAATTTAAATAATAAAATAAAGAACAACTTTCAAATACTTAAGAACTCTATTTGAATCAATGATCAGACTACCTGTTATGAATCATATTACCCATGTCCTGACAGAGAAGTGATTCACCCAAAGGTACACATGTCTTTGAACTTAGAAATCTCTTTTGACCCTGTTAAGTGAGAAGTTACTATATTTTGTGATTATTATTTTGAGTCTAACTCTAGCTCACCCTTCGTATAAACCAACATCATAAATCACCAAGCTCAATGAATAATATGCTATATTATAAATTTATTTCCTTAGTCAAAAAAAGGTTTGGTGAATTTATTTTAAGTTTTAGAAATAGATCTTTAGGGGATGCAGTCATAAGAGGTATCTCAATATCATTATTCAGCTTATTCATTGCTACTTCAGAACAAATCAATATATTTAATGTATTGAAACCAAATATAACAATGTTCTAACTCGAGTCATGTTTATAATATTCATCAATAAGTTTTGAAAATACAAATGAGTGAAATACTCTGCTAGCAACATTAGATGGTTCCACAAAAACACACAGAGTATTTAAAGGAGATAGTTTCATAAAAACAGCATTATAAATAGGCAGTCAAGGGAAGGATATTATAATGAGATTCCATGATTTTATGATAGGACTCATTATAACACATTAGCAATATTATCATGAAAGAGTACTAGTTGGGATAGTCTTATGTGTGGCATGCCTATAAGTTCATGGAATTTTCATAAATGTCAGCTAAATTAAATATAGTCTGATCTGGTCTGAAAATATGGTTAATTTGCTACTTTGAAAAAATGGTGAATGGGGAGCGGGGAATGATATTTTTTTAGAGCCACCAAACCAGTTAAAATTGACAAATTTATTCATTGCAAGGCAAACCTGTAATTAAAAACAAAATCATGATTACAAATCCTACTAATTTTATTTCTTCAGGTTACTGTTTTTCTCACTTACTTTGGCTCATTAATATTCAAGACTCGTCCATCTGCAGTGATCAAAGTCCTAGGTGGCTTTTGCTGCTTTTTTTTCTCACTAAAAATAAACAGAGAGGGGTGGGGTAGATTGGAGAAGGGGATTCTCATTTTGTTAAAGTAAATGTTAAAGGGAGTAATATCCCAGCAAAATAGTTCATGAAAAGTAAATAAACTTCTGAATGCCACTAATATTTCAGTTTCAAAAGTCAAGTTACTGTAATTATGCCATTTGCTTTCACATTCAAATCAAGGGGTATCTAGGTAGCACAGTGAATTGAGCCCCAGGCCTGGAGTCAGGAAAACCTGGGATCAAATGTGGATTCAGAGACTTCCTAGCAGTGTGCTCCTGGGCAAGTCACTTAACCCCAACTACCTAGTCTTTAGCACTGCTATGTCTTGGCATAGATATTTAGTATCAATTCTAAGACAGAAGGAAGGGTTTTTTAAAAAAAGAAATTAAAATCAGAGAAAGATTGCTATGTTGTTATGTCTACAAAGAGGAGGCAGAATTGCAAAGTAAAGCAATTTCAATAAGAGAGCTTTTGTTGTTCAGTTCTTTCAGCCCTGTCTGACTCTTTGTGACCCTATTTGGGGTTTTCTTGGCAAAGATACTGAAGTGGTTTGCATTTCCTTCTCCATTTCATTTGACTGGGGAATGGGGAAACTGGGGCAAACTGGGATAAATGACTTGCCCAGGATCATACAGCTCCTCATTGTCTGAGGCAATAGATGAATTCAGGTCTTCCTGATTTGAGGTCTGGCACTCTAGCCACTTAGCTGGCCAAAGGCTACCTTTTCCTGAGAGATCCATATAAATTAATTTGTGTATATAGGTGGGAATGAAAAGAGTGCCTATATTTATGACATGAAAAGTTTCTTCCTTTTTTCCAAGCTGTTATATCTAAAGAGCAATAAGAGGAGCTTTAAAGCTACTCACTTAGCTGAGAATGGAAAGGGCCTGGTCTGGAACCAGTTTTCATCAGCACTAACACCCTTTCAAAATCTGACCCACACAGACCCATTCTCTGGTTTCTTCCTATTCCTCCAAAGCAGACAGAGAACAGAGTCTCTTTTCCAAGGAATCCCTCTGGCCCAGGTACAGAGACAAGCTGCCATCCCTCTGATCCAATCCTAAATACCCATAACCTGAAGAAGTCACACTGATTCATACATTTGGATTCTAGCTCACAATGAAATGATTTCAACACAGAGTGAGAAGCTCCCAATTCATATGGTCCAATGAGCCTCCCAGCTGTGGTATGCAGGGGTGTGTGTGTGTGTGTGTGTGTGTGTGTGTGTGTGTGTGTGTGCACATGAGCATGCCTCATGATTACTGGATGGCTAAAAGAAGGAGCAAAGACAGACAACCAACTTCAGACCATGTCTGATGTGAGACAGGGGAAAATGGCAGCTAAAGCAAATCCCTATGAGTTTCGTAGCTACGGGGAATGCCATCCCCAAGTCCTCTGCCTCTGAGTTTTGCTTTCTCTCTCCCTGCTTATATTTCAGCAGTTGCCCTCCTCCATGAGCTCGCGTGGGGATATGTGGTTTTTGTCAAGCCTGTGGGGCTACACACTTGTTGAACACTCCGGTGCCGAGGCGAAGAGAGTGCCAATAATGAATGGCTATCAGATTTGATTTATGATTTATAGAGATAATTGCCAATTTACTTTCCTACTTTGTATGTATAGCTTCTGATTTATTTAAAACTACATTTTATAATATACCATAATTGCTTCACAAGTCAATAATCAGGTCAGCATATAGATCATGATAGCATTATTCAACAGGCACCAAACAAATGCTTAGGGGAGAACATGATTTTTAGTTTGCCACCAAACTTATCTTTTTCATTAATTAAGAAAAGTGCATGAAATCACCAGCAGCCTTTCTAATGTAATGCTTTTTTTTTTATAAAAATTGCCTTTAGCTCTTTATCAGAATGGGGAAGATACTTGTGCTTCATTTTGAGCATTTCCTAGATAAAAGTACTTTAAAAGACAGCCAGGTGGTTCATGAAATAAAGAGGGAGGCCCAGAGTTGGGAAGATCAGAGTTCAAGTTCAGCTTCAGACACTTAATAGCTGTGTGACCTTAGACAAGTTACTTAACTTCCATTTGCCTCAGTTTCTTCAACTATAAAATAGGGAAAATAATAGCACCTACCTTACAGAATTGTTGTGAGGAAAAAAATAATATTATAAAACATAGCACAGTGCCCAGTACATAATAGGCAATGTATAAATGCTCATTCTCTTCTCCCCCAACCCCCACCACATCATCTTCCAGGCTTTTAAGGATAAAATGAGGGAACTTTAAAGCAACATAAACATGCTACTTTTCACTATTTTTTAATAAATAAAACTCTTACCTTCCATCTTAGAGTCAATACTGGGTGTTGGTTCCAAGGCAGAAGACTGGTATGGGCTAGGCAATGGAGATTGACTTTTTCTGGGTCACACAGCTAGGAAGTGTCTGAGGCCAAATTTGAACCCAGGACCTCCCATTGGTGGACCTGCCTCTCAAGCCACTGAGCTACCCAGCTACCCCCATCTATTATTCTTAAAAGCACCAATCATATTCTTTAATTTGCTACTTCACAGACCATAAATTTTAAATATTCCCCTGTCAAATGTTATGTCCTTGGTTAAGTAATTAGATGAATGGAATGTCATCTTACCTATCTTTAATGATTTAAAAAGGGCTACTCTGAAGATTACACATCATTTAACTTCAAACACATCATCAAATAAGCAATCTGTAAACACTTTAAAGGTGAAAGGGTGGAACTAAATAGGCAACATAGCTTTGTAAGGAAGAAATAATCCCATTTCCATTGACTGCTCTTATAGGTGACATAGCAATAGACATTCAAAGAACAGGTTCTTGTAAAGATGAAAATACCCCCCCCAAATAATACAACTGTGGGGTCAGGTGCTCAAATATAACCCAAGTGCACAGTCTCTGAGGTGTGCACTGCCCAAAGAGTATATATATGGGAGCTGAAAGTTTCTTACTGTGTGCCTTCTATACATGTATGTGCCAACTGCACCTGGGGAGCCATTCTTCTGGAATTACACATGGCAAGTATTTAGAGAAATTGGTTCATCCATCCCTCCAAGAAGAGTAAATTATAGTGAAAATGACAATTCTCAAGGAAAGGGAGATGATTTCTGAGTGACATGAATTCTCTAGCATAAACAGGACAATAAAGTTGAATATATCTTGGCTTTACAATTAGCTTAAAAAAAGGTAATATCCTAATCATTTATTGTATTGATTGCTTCTGTTTTCAAAGTAGAAAAATGGAATGTCTTTTATATTCATCAAAATGGCCAACTGGTAACTTAATGAGAACTCTTAATGAGAACTTAAAAATATAAGTAAATTTGCTCATCAAATAAAACATTTCTATGACATGAAAATATGTTCACTGTTATCATTCTGGTGTAAAGAATGGGAGAAGTATCTATTTTGATGAAAATCACATTTTTTTCAAGGCATCAGAGTCAAAATGTACATTTTAGTTATTTGCAAATAATAAAGTACCATGAAAAGATAAGGCATTATTATCATATTTATCAAACACAGAAATTCTTCTAAGAATCAAGAGATAAGTAGGTGGTGTGGTGGAGAAAGTCCTGGTCTTGAGTTTAGGAAGATCTGAGTTTTAATACTGCTTTGGATACTTATAAGGTAGCTTTATGACCTTGAGCAAATCACTCATCCTCTCTTAGCTTCAGTTCCTGTAAAATGGGGATTATAATAGCATCTATCTCAGAAAGCTGTTTGTGAAGATTAAATGAGTTATGTGCTAAAAATATTTTGCAAGTCTTAAAGTGATAGATATATGGATGATAATGGTAGATGATATAATAAAAAGATAAAGCTAGTCATAGAGATGAATATTAGATAAATGGAATGGATAATAGATCTAGAGAGAAAAACAGAGACATTTATTTACACACATGCATATATACATTTAAGTATGTGTATATATATATTAGCCATTATTTAATCATGTGGTGACTAGAGTAATAACTAACAACCATGACTGTATTGTTATTAAGTTGGTGTACATATTGATGATCTAAAAAAATCACTCAGAAATTATTTAATATCACATGAAGTTGGCATATTCAATGGCGTCTAAAGGAATAGGTATATTACTAGCAAATTTTTATTAGCATTTAATAAGGAAAGGTCCAAGACACTTCATTTAGCAAGGGAAAATCAAAGTACACTAATGCAAATTTTAGGCTAAAGGCCTAAAATAATTAATGAAGAAAGAAATGTGATTTCTGAGAATATATTCCATAAGAATTTATTCAGTTAGCAAGGTGTGAATAAGCAACAGTACCTTGATTTTTCTTGGTTTCTCCTTTGTTTTTCCAAGTATCTATGAGTTTCTAGTCTAGACTCGGGGGTAAATAAGGTAGGCTTCTCCCAGAATTCTTTGTCTAATTCATCTTGTGTCTTTTTATTAACTTCCTTCTCTTTTTTGGCAAGTTGCTGGTGATTTTCTTTCTTCTCCAACGAATATGGACTAGAATAGAATAAACACAAGGCATTTGAAAACAGCAAAATCAACATTTTTTCTAATTTTTTTCATATTCTAGTACAATGATAGAACTCAGGAACTTAAAGAGTAACTGTCAGAAGTGATATTATTACACAGAAGGTAGAATGGCATTATGGGAAAAGCTAGAGTTAAAAGATCTAAGTTCTAGTCTAGCTCAACTACTGATGAATAAGCCATTTTAACTTTCTGAGTATCAAACAGAAAATGGAAACTATGCGTGTATCACATATTTCATGGGGCAGCTGCTGGGAGAGTCAAAAGAAAGAAGGTAGTAGAAGATTTTGTGTATTGTCAAGTACTACATAAATATCATCTACTATTATTTTTCCTCATTTAAAATAATAAAACATTACCCTGTTCTCATTCATTCACATTTTGTGAAGTGCTGCTACTTGGAATATGTCACTCAGTGATTTGCAAAGAGAGAGAGTATGGTGGTGTGGAGAGAGTCATCTTCAAAGTTGGGAAGAGATTCATTCAAGTCTTCTCCGTGCTGTAGGCAGATTTCTTTGACTATAAATTGCAGAGAAGGTAATAACTTTCTTGGACAGCTAGGTGGTACAATGGATAGAGTGCTGGGCATGGAGTCTGAAAGACCTGAGTTCAAATTTCACTTCAGACACTTATTAGTTATGTGACCCCAGGCAAGTCACTTAACTCTGTTTGCCTCAATTCCTCATCTTTAAAATGAGTTGGAGAAAGAAGTGGTAAAACACTCCAGTACCTTTGTTACAGACCTCAAATGGGGTCAGGAAGAGTTGAACATGCCTGAAACAACTGAACAATGACAACAATGACCTACATTGACAAGAGGGTTTTCCTCACTAGAAAGTTCCCTGTTTTATCAAAATCACAGGTCGGTCCCTGGTTTAGCACTCATTTACTTGCTTCTAACTAGTTGTGAGACCTTTGGCAAACCATTTCAATTTGGAGGATTTAATTTTCCTCTTTAAAAAATTAAAATTAACTAATTGGTTTAAAATATTTCAAGGACTGTCTTTTGGAAGAAGAACCATCTCCCCCCTCCCTACCTTTCTAGTATTCTCATACTTTAATCCTCTCCATGTACTCTATAATTCAGTGGAATTGGCCTCCTTACTGATGCTCACACAAAACACTCTATCTCCTATACACCAATTGTTTTCAAAGGCTATTGAACCTCTGGCACTCAATAAACCTCATAGGTTCCCTACTACCTCTATGATCAACTATAATCCCCATTTGGCATGTAAAGTGATTTACAATATGGTAGCTTCCTAACTATCCAGCCCTCCTAAATATTTCTTTCTTTATTTTTTAAACCCTTACCTTCCACCTTAGAATCAATACTATGTATTGGTTCCAAAGCAAATGAGAAGTAAGGGCTAGGCAGTGGGGGTTAAGTGACTTGCCCAGGGTCACACAACTGGGAAGTGTCTGAGGCTGGATTCATATTACTACTCTCTTTTAATGTATTCTATAGTCCAGTAATACTGACCTTGCTTTGCCTCCGTCTCCCATCTCTGTAACAATGTGCATGGAATGCCTATAGAATGCTCTCCTTCCTCACTTCTGATTCTAAGAATCCTTCACCTCCTTCAAGAGTCAGTTCAAATATCACCTTCTGCAGAAGGTCCTTCCTGGTCCCCAGGGCTTGCTTGAGCTTTCAACTCTAAGCTTACTGTCCATCTGCTCGTTGTGTTTCTTGTATACACTTCTTTATTTGTATGTTGTCTTCTCTATTCCCTTGAGGGAGGCAACCATTCTCATTTTTTCCTTGATTTCTCTGGCACTGAACAGTTCTTGAAACATTATATGTGCTTAATAAATGTTTGTTATCTTATTAAATGAAGTAGTTGCTTCATCAAGGACAAAATGTTTCTGTTCAATTCCACAATCATTTATTAGGCACCTGCTATATGCAAACCTCCGTGCTCAGTACTGGGAGAGATTGTAAGTTTCCAGGCATGGTACATGGCGCCTCGACACTGAGAGCTTACTCTGCATACACTCTGCATACAGAGCAATACAATATGCCCATAAATGACTGTAACATAAAATGATATATAGGAGTAATCAAAACAAGTGTGAAGTCAGAGTCAGAGAGAATCATTACCAAATGGGTAGTTAAGCTTCACGGAGAATGTGGGAAATATAAAGTATACATGCAGCTGTTTCTTCGATGCAAAATAACTTAAAGTTCTATCTTGTGAGCAATGACTTCTTATAATGGTAAATAAAGGGTATCCAAAAAATGAGTGAAAATGTAAGCTACTAACGCTTAAAAGGATGTCCTTAAAGTCTAGTGACTGAAGTTTCAGAGTATACTTAAATTTTTGGAATACCCTTTATAAGCAAAAATAGGAGATGGAAGAAAGATCCACCTGAACCACTTACATCCTGATAAATACAGAAGCATACTATGATCAGAATAATTTGGATTACGACAAATAAATAATCACTGGCATGTAGATGCAGGCTTCCAAGATAAATTTTACCACATTAGAAAACTATTTTACCACATTAGAAAACTATCTGTCTTAGAATCAATACTAAGTATTGGTTCCAAGGCAAAAGAACAGTAAGGGCTAGGTTAAATGACTTTCCCAGGGTCACACAGCTAGGAAGTGTCTAAGGTGGGATCTGAGACCAAGATCTCCTGGCTCCCTGTCCACTGAGCCAGCTAAGCTGAATCATATAGTAATATTTGTGGCTGAAATAACTGGCTACATCTCTCTCTCTCTTTTTGTTTTCTCTCATTCTAGGATAAAGACTGACAATAACAGTTTCAACCTTTTGCAATTTAAATAAACAGTCTGAAAAAAATCAGGAAAGAAAAGTATCAGAAAATACTTGTTGAAAGGCAAAGAGTGCATATGCTTTTATTAGAAAATCATTACAATGCAAGCGCATCTCTCTGAAATGATATCACAAGGAAAAATTTTGCAAGAAAAAAATTCATAAGGAAAAAAATAGATTCATTTCAAATTAAGCAATATTTCAGGACAAATTTCAATGAATAAAATGATATTCACAGAAACTGCAAACTATGATTGTAGAAAAAAGAAAAAATGAATGAAAAAAAGGCTAATAAAGATTAGGCTATTCAGTTAGGGTTGAAAGAATATAATATTTGAGTCCTTTCCTTATATGGAATGAATGTTTAAAAATAAATATGTAGGGGGCAGCTGGGTAGCTCAGTGGAGTGAGAGTCAGGCCTAGAGACAGGGGGTCCTAGGTTCAAACCCGGCCTCAGACACTTCCCAGCTGTGTGACCCTGGGCAAGTCACTTGACCCCCCACTGCCTACCCTTACCACTCTTCCACCTATAAGTCAATACACAGAAGTTAAGGGTTTAAAAAAAAAAACATCACATAATTCCCAGTGTAATGCCTCCCTCCCAGTAACAGTGAAAATATGATTTAATTTGATTTATATGCAACTTTTCAACAACATATATTATATAAAGGTAGACATGAAGATTTATAAGCAAGTCAGATCATCTCTCTCCATTGCTTTTGCTAGTACATTTTAAGATACAATAATTTAAATAAAAATACTGGGTTTTAGTAGGAGGTTTAGTAGGAGGTTTGGAAATACAATGATGGAAAACGGGTTCTGAGCCTTTGGAAATCTGGTGAATCCTATGGACTCTCTGCTCAAGATGAAGTTTTTAAATCAATAAAAGAAAGTGTTTAGATTATGAAGGAAATAAAATGAAATCAAAATATAGTTATTAAAATATATCTTAAGTTCAAGTTAAAACTCCCTGATCTAAAAGGACCATTAAGTGACCATAATCCAGAGAGTTGTCATTTGTCATTTGTAATTGGAAGTAATTGAAAGTTTCAGTTTTGGAAGTAAATCTCTGAATGTAAAATGAATTTGTAAGAATGTCAATAAGAAAAAGAGAGGAGTTTTGCAATGTATACTGATTTTTAAATCACTAATAAACAGGAAACATGAATGTTAGATTACATACACAGTGTTGTTGATATCTGTGTACCAACGTCCATCGAAGCCTGGTCTATTTCTGTTTTCCTTCTGTTTTTCCTTCTCTTCCTCTTCTTGAAGTTTTCTCTGAGCCTCTTCTTTCTCTTTGGCTCTTTTGAGGCAATAAGCTTTTTCCTGTTCTTTGATTTTTTCTCTAATTTCTGGGTAGTTCTGCAAGGCCTGAATTCTCTCTGATCGCTCAATTTCCTTGCCATCTAACCACTGGTAAAATAATAACAATAATAAAATGATTATTCAAAAGTCGAAATTCAAATTGACATCAACCTTTTAACTATGTAAGTGGGTCAAAAATATGTGTCAAAATAGTTTAATACTAAAATGTAAGTAATCAATGAGAAATTACTCCAGAGGCTTGTCCCCTCTGCCCCCTTGCTTCCCTGGCTTCCTTAGCTAAAATCCCACCTTGGGAATGAAGACCCTCCCAGGTCTCTTTAACCCTACTGCCTTCCCTCTGTGCCTGCCCCAGCGTATGGATCTTGTTTATATCCAGGTGCTTCACAGTGTCTCTCCCATCAGTGAGCTGGTTTTTGCCTTCCTTTCTATCCCTAGCACTCAGCACAATGTGTGGCATACTGTAAGCATTTAATAGCAGCTTACTGGCTGACTGACAAAATATTAAACCCTCTGATAAATATTTGATACTCATCAGATTCACTGCCTAATAGCAATAATAATAATAGCTCATGACATGCTACTAAAATAATACAGTTCACTAATTATCTTTAGCAGTAATATAATTTAAAATTAATACTTCTGTCAATGAGTAGTTCTGTTCCATTTTCTTCATGTCTTTATAAAGACTATGTTTTAAAATGGCATAATGTGAATACATATTGGTATATTTAAACAACTGCCTTTTTCCTACTCTATGGAAATATGTTCTGAAGACAGTGTTTTGGGGATTTCATTTTTGAGAGCCTGCCCTCTCTCCTAGTCTTATTTCTACTATAGAATTTTAGTCATCAATCAATTAACAAGTAGTTATTAACTGCTGCTACATGCCAGGCAGTGTGCTTAAGCACTGGGAATATTGGTGTAAGGACAAACATGAAATAGTTTCTGTTTTCAAGGAACTTAAAATCTTACAGGAGAAATGGCCTATAAACATAGTTTTAAATGCAAGTTAAACACTGGACACTAGAGGGAAACATGAACGACCTCATATAGGAAGGAGTCATCTGGAAGAAAAGAAGTAATTTGAAAAAGGAGACATGCATTCCAAGTAATCAATAAACATTTCTTAAGTGTCTGCTACGTGCCAGGCATTGTGCTAAGCTCTGGGGATACAAAAGACGAGCTTTCCATTGCCTAAATCCAGGTATTTGAAGGGTGCTAAGGCACTGAGACAAAAGAAGGAATGCCATGTGTGAGGAACAGCCAGAAGGCTAGTTTGGCTAGAGTGATTAATATGTGAAAGAGAATAATCTGTAATAAGGTTGGTAAGGAAGATTGGAGCTAGCTTGGGGAAGGGGGAGTGCTAAGTTTCCAAAACACAAGTTCATATTTGATACTAGAAGTAGAAGGGAGCCCTTGGAGTTTAGTGAGGAGGGCCAAAACATGATCAAACGCTGCTTTGAGACTATTATTTAAACAATTGCTTAGAGAATGGATTTGAGAGAGGAGAGACTTCAGGTAGAGAGAGCAATTAGAAGACCCCTGCCATATTCTAGGTTAGAGGTGAGAGGTGCCATTACCCAAGATGATTACACCATAATAACTGCTCCATTAATGAGAATGAGATTTAGAATACAATTTTCTCTTATTAGTTCACCCTAACTTTGGAGAAATGAAAATTTCAGTACAGAAAGTCAAGAAATGATTGGCTACTCTGCTTTTGGAAGAAAAAGAGCTTCAGAGGATAACTGGAGTTCCCCATCACTATACTAGCATGCTCAGAGCCAAGTTTGTGAAATTTTTTTTCATCTAGTTCCAGGTTTTCTGTAATTTACTCCAATTATGGTGACACTTAGGTTGCTGCTTTCAATTGCCCAAATGATCTCCAGAATACTCCCATCACCTGATTTCTATATTCCCTAATATAAGTTATTTTTTAAAAGCCTAGTTAGGATAACCTCCCTAAGTCATGGATCGTGGTCTCCTCAGTGCTAAACCAGTTCCTGGCATAAGGTAGTTAATACCTGCTTCTTGAACTAACAAGTGAATGAATGAGCCTTGTCCCAAGACGCAGTGATATTTAAGAAGGCAAATTTGCCTCCTGGCATTAGGATCTCTAGTTTCTCTTGCTAAGTACCTGTACCTGTATGTTGTCGTTTTGTGTACAGATGTGAACATTCATGTTATAAACTTCATAAGGACTGGACTTAGTTTCTGTTTTGTTTTGTTTTTCACAGAGACATCATTAGCAATGGTAGAGCATAGTTCCTGTTCTCCAAAGAATAGAAACAAAAATCTAAATGGTTTACTCTTTTTACTTGTCAAAGTTTCTCATATTATTCTTATAGAAAAGATAATGATATAGGAATTAGGGAAGAGGGAAGGAACAAATATTTATATGGCATTAACTTACTTTAGGCCTGTCATTGTGCCTTTAAGTACTTAACAAATATCTCATTTGATTCTCATAGCTCTGTTCTTATCCCAATTTTAATGTTAAGGAAACTGAGGCAGACGAAAGTTAAGCAACTTGCCCAAGATCACATAGCTAGTAAGTTTTGGGGCTAGATTTGAATTCAGGACTTCAGGACTTCAGATTTATAGTCCTATCCATTGTGTCACCTTTAAATTTTTTTTTTATTTCTTAGAAAAATTTGCCATGTTTACATGATTCATGTTCTTACTTTCCTCTTCACCCCCTTTTACCCCCCTAACTCTTCCCCCCTCATAGCTGATGCAAATTTCAACTGGTTTTAACATGTGTAATCTATGAAGACCTATTTCCATATTATTGAAAGTTGCATTGGTGTGGTCGTTTCGGGTCTACATCCCCAATCATGTCCGCATTGACCCATGTGTTCAAGCAGTTGTTTTTCTTCTGTGTTTCCTCTCCTGTAGTTCTTCCTCTGAATGTGGATAGCGTTTTTTTCTATAAATCCCTCAGAATTGTCCTGGATCATTACATTGCTACTGGTACAGAAGTCCATTACATTCGATTTTACCACAGTGTATCAGTCGCTGTGTATGATGTTCTTCTGGCTCTGCTCCTTTCACTCTGCATCAATTCCTGGAGGTCTTTCCAGTTCACATGGAATTCCTCTAGTTTGTTATTCCTTTGAGCACAATAGTATTCCATCACCAGCATATACCACAATTTGTTCAGCCACTCCCCAATTGAAGGGCATGCCCTCATTTTCCAGTTTTTTGCTACCACATAAAGTGCAGCTATGAATATTTTTGTACAAGTCTGTTTATCTATGATCTCTTTGGGGTACAAACCCAGCAATGGCTAGATCAAAGGGCAGGCATTCTTTTAGAGCTCTTTGGACATAATTCCAAATTGCTATCCAGAATGGCTGAATCAATTCACAACTCCATCAGTAGTGCATTAATATCCCAATTTTGCCACATCCCCTCCAACATTCATTACTCTCCCTTGCTGTCATGTTAGCCAATCTGCTAGGTGTGAGGTGATACCTCAGAGTTATTTTGATTTGTATTTCTCTAATTATTAGAGATTTAGAACACTTTCTCATGTGCTTATCGATACTTTTGATTTCTTTATCTGAAAATTGCCTATTCATGTCCCTTGCCCATTTATCAATTGGGGAATGGCTTGATTTTTTTATACAATTGATTTAGCTCCTTGTATATTTGAGTAATTAGACCTCTGTCAAAGTTTTTTGTTATAAAGATTTTTTCCCAGTTTGTTGTTCCCCTTCTGATTTTGGTTGCATTGTTTTTGTTTGTACAAAAACTTTTTTAATTTAATATCATCAAAATTATCTATTTTACATTTTGTAATTTTTTCTAACTCTTGCTTGGTTTTAAAATCTTTCCTTTCCCAGAGATCTGACAAGTATACTATTCTGTGTTCACTTAATTTACTTACAGTTTCCTTCTTTATATTCAAGTCATTCACCCATTCTGAATTTATCTTGGTGGAGGGCATGAGATGTTGATCTAAACCTAATCTCTCCCATATTGTTTTCCAATTTTCCCAGCAGTTTTTGTCGAATAGTGGGTTTTTGTCCCAAAAGTTGGGCTCTTTGGTATCACCTAGTTATTAATTCAGTTAAGTATATTTGTAACTAGCTGGCTGAGTGGCCAAATCTGAAATGTAGTCATTAATGGTCTGATTCAGAGAATTTTGAGTTCCAAATTCTCTCTCCTCTCCCTCTCCCCAAATCTCCAGGGGAATGACCATGGACTTTCACTTAGTTCTATATTATTTAACTAATGATATAAGGATCAATTAAAGGAACTGATCTGGAGAAAATTTTCAAGAATAATAATATCTTCAAGTATTTGAAGGGCTGCCCTGTGGTGTTTTCTGTTTAATCTCAGAGCAGAAATAGGATGGTAGGATGGCAATTGCAACAGCAGATTTGGGATCAATGTAAGGAAACAGTTTCTAACAATTAATGATCCAAAAGTGAATGGATTGCCTTGAAAGGGACAAAATTACTCTTTAAGTAGAGGTAGAGGACAGACTAGATTTTATGGTCTTTGAGGTTCTTTCAAATCTGGAATTCCATAATTTTGTGATTTTCTTAAATGATGAATAGCTGAAAACACTGAAGATATTATTTAGATTCTATCAGACCCTTAAGTTATCAAGCTAGTTAAGAGAAATTTCTCCTACCAGACTATGGCTAAGAGAACATGGCAAAGCTAGAACAAGAAGCTCAGGCTTGTTGGTTCTCAGTAAGATGTGGTATAGGCTGAGAGAAAAATCCCTACTCAGAGATTTCTATTTACATATTTCATTGTCTCAAAAGTTTCCTTTGTAAAAGCTGGCACCTTGCCTCTTAAAGGAGTTCTACAGACCACTAATCCCTTAGGGGAATACAAGCATCAATCAGTCTTTGCTGGCTACAGTTTGTGGTCTGAATGAAGAATAATTTTCACAGAAACCAGGGAAAGAGAATTTCCCTAATGGCTTGAGCATGCCTTGGGTTATTATAGGAAATTAGTTCTAAAGTAAAGTCAAGAAAGGGAAGACATCAGTTAAACCCAAATGAAAAATCAACATTTTTATGATGCTTAAAAAAGTCAGTTGTAACAAGAAACCCATTCTGATCAAATTAATCAATAGTCACATGAAAATATATTCTAAAATGCTTTTAGAGAAATGAAAATTAAAACAACTCTGAGGCTATCAGATTGGTTAACATGAGAGAAAAGTAAAATTATATGTGGCATACGGGATGTGGAAAAAGTGAAATCCTGGTGGAATTGTAAACTGATTCAACCATTCTGGAGAATGTTTTGCAACTATACCTAAATGGTTACAAAACTGTACATAACCTTTGACCCATTAATATCACTGCTAAGTTTCTTTCTCAAAGAGATCAAATAAAAGGGAAGACCTAAGTGAACAAAAATATTTAAACAGCTCATTTTGTAGTGTCAAAGAATTGGAAATTAAGGGGACATCCATTAAACAGAGAACAGATAAACAAGTACTGGTATATGATTTTGGTAGAATACTATTGTACTATATGAAATGACAAACAGAATGCTTTCAGGAAAACCAGGGAAGACATATAAACTGATGCAAAGTGAAGTGAGCAGAACTGGGAGATCACTGCACAAAATAACAACAATACTGTAAGGATGATCAAATGTGAAAGATTTAGTTACTTTGATCAAGACAATGATCCAAAGTAATTCCAAAGGATGATGAAAAATGCTCACCACTTTCAGAAAAAGAACTCATGAATACTGATGGCAAATTTAAGCATTCTTTTTTCATTTTATTTTTCTTGCTTTTTTGTTTTTACAACCTGATTAATATAGAAATATATTTTATCTGACTTCATTGTATAATTTATAACATTATTTTTTTCAGTGGGTGGGGAGAGGCAGAGGAAAAAGAATTTGAAATTCAAAATTCTTTGAATGTTAATAAATAAATAAATTACAAATGAAATAAGAAACCCAATCAAGGAATATTCATAAAAACAGAGAACTATCAATGAAGTACCTAGTAGAATTACATCTACAAATGCATAATTGTCTGGGACTATTTAATATAAGGATTAAAAAATCTTGAAAACCTCAATAATCTCTCAGAAAAACATAGTATTTCATATAATATACTATTATAATTTATATACAATTCTATGTTATTAAGAAAAGGCAAAATTATGTTTATTGTATTCTATTTAATAAGGCAGGGAAATATATAATGTCTTTCGAATGGTTTCCATTAAAATTGTTAAAATATAAAAGTGTTTCAACCCTTAAAGGTAAAAAACTTCAGTTATCCATATGCTCTACTTACATGGAAGATCTCATCCACTGACAAACCTAAACAAATTTAGCATTATTCTAATTTTAATTTTAGAATTTTTATGAGATTTGAGTCAATAAAAATTATTAAGTGCCTATATTTAATTGCAAAGCACTGTGCTACATACTAGAGAAACAAAAAAGAGGCAAAAATACAATTTCTGCTATCAAAGATTTCACAAACTAATAAGGAAGAAAACAAATATGTACAAACTATATATAGGATGAATAAGATATAATTAACAGAGGAAAAGGACTAGAATTAAGAGGGACTGGGAAAGACTTCCTTTAGAAGGTGAGATTTTGACTGGCACTTAAAGGAATTTAAAAAAGGTAGTAGTAGAAATAAGGAAGGAAAGCTTTCCAGGTAGGGGAGGTAGCCAGAGAAAATGTCCAGAATTAATAGATGAAGTGTCTCATTCATTAAACGGCAAGAAGACCAGTGCCACTGTATCAAAAAGTACAAGGAGGTTGGAGGTGGGAGATAAAAGATTAGAAAAGTAGAGCAACTGGGTAGGGGGGAAATCTAGATTAAATGATTTTGTATTTGATCCCAGAAGTAATAGGAAGCCAGTGGAGTTTATTGAGTAGGTGAGTGACATGGTCAGACCTCAATTTTAGGAAAATCGCTTAAGACAGATGAATAGAATATGGACTGGAGTAGGTGAGACTTGTTGCAGGCAGATGTGCCAGCAGCCTATTGCAACAGTGTGAATATGAGATGATGGTGGCCTGCAATATGGAAGGAGAGAAGGAGGTACATTTGAGATATGTTACAAAAGTAAAACTGATAAGTCTTGGCAATAGATTCAATATGTGGGATAAGTCAAGGATGACACCCATGTTGTGAGCATGGGGGACTAAAAGGATAATAACATTCTAGAGAAGTTTGGAAGAGAAGATTTGGGTAGAAAGATAATGAGCTCAATTTAGGATAATGTACTGAAGTATTAGAACCATTAAAATATTCATACTTGCAACTGTTGTAGAGTAGCAATCACAAATTCTCTGTATCCTTCAAAATCTGCACATGGATTACCCATAAGAAAAATTTCTTTAAGATGTACATTATGCTGAAGAATTTTAATGCTGCTTAATTCTCCAACAAAATTTACTGTGAGATCAAGTTTTTCCAATCCTTCACATCCTGTGGGTGAAAAATGGTAAAATACCAAGTAGTGAGGAAAGACTGTGTTTGGCAAAGAATGTATGCACTTGTATGTAGTATCAATAACAACCAAAACACTTAGAATTCATTACTTACTTACCATTCAACTTTATAATACAACAAAAATTTACTAAGCATTTCCTTTAAGCAGGCTATTATACCAACTGCTAGAGGAAATAAATTGAGAAGTCACAATCTCAGAAATTTCATAGACTAGGAGGAGAACAAAAACAATGGATAACTAATACGCCATAACATGATAAATACATTAGTTGTAAAACAAAGTGACTTATGAGGTACAAAAGGAAGAAAGTCTTTCAAACCTTTAACAAAAATTTAGTGTCCTTTGCATGCAGAATGCTGTATTAAGATGTAGTTCCTATTTACACTGAAAACACTGCTTAATAGAGGATAGAATACTAACACATATACCACCTCAAACAATCCATGTGCCAGGGTCCAAACAAATCTCGAATAACATAAACCAAGTGAAGCCAAATTTTCCAAGCTTCTCTTTAGACTCAGTAAGGGCACCAAATAAAAGCATAACTTCAGGGAAACCTTCAAAATAAATTTTAAGCCTTTGTTGCATATAGATTTTCTCAAATGTAGTAATTATGTCCCCAATTCCAACATAAACACTCCATGTACAATATCAGTATTCAGTGGGATAGCCTTCCTGATTTTTTATCATGTTATCTTTGAATTATCCTTATTAACTGGAAGCCTATCAAAAGAATTACCTGGGTCCCTCAAGCAAGGTATCAGGGCTTATGTCTCGTTAATGGAAATATCATTGGATATCTTCAATCAGTCATTCTGTCATCTCACTGAATTGATTAAGGAATTTATCAAATTGATATGAAGCTCCCTCTTCAACATTTCTTATAATTATATCTCATAAGTGAGAATTGGGGAACATTTTTATAAGGTCTAATAGGAAACTATAAGGTTTAGGAAGCGCTTCATGTAAGAGATGGCATTAGAGGGGCAGCTGGGTAACTCAGTGGAGTGAGAGTCAGGCCTGGAGACAGGAGGTCCTAGGTTCAAACCCGGCCTCAGCCACTTCCCAGCTGTGTGACCCTGGGCAAGTCACTTGACCCCCATTGCCCACCCTTACCAATCTTCCACCTATGAGACAATACACCGAAGTACAGGGGTTTAAAAAAAAAAAAAGAGATGGCATTAGAGGTAAGTTTTAAAGAATGAATGCTGGAGAGAGAGGTGGTTCTGTGGCTTGACAGCCAGGCCTAAAGACAGAAGTTCCTGAGTTCAAATGTGGCTTCAGATATTTCCTAGCTGTGTGACCCTGGGCAAATCACTTAAGCCCAGTTGCCTAGCCCTTACTGCTCTTCTACCTTAGAACCAATACACAGTATTGATTCTAAGATGGTAGGTAATGGTTTTTAATTTAAAAAATAGTAATTCAGTAGAAGAGGAAGGCAGAGGGAATATTCTAAAGACAGAGAGACAAAAGAATGCCTTGCTTGTTTAGAGGAAAGAGAGCCATCCAACTTGACTAGATATAGAAAACATGGAGAGAATTAAAAGGAGATAATGCTAAAAAAGAAGGTTAGTATAAGACTGCCAAGGGCCAAAAATGCCAGGTAAAGGAAATAAAGAATGATGACATGTTGGATACCTTACAGTGTTGATGCCTTTGAAGCACATGATTTTGTAACAAAGGGCCACAGGAAATCTTTTTTTTCCAGATAATTCCATAAGAAAAATTATTCTGGAAAGATCATGAAGGATGACATCAGAAGATCTGTTAAAACGATAGTGCATCAGTGCAAAATGGTGATAAGAATAATGAGTTTGTTGGTTGATTTTTATCTATCACACTCAAAGGGCACCAAAATAACATGAGTGATGTCTTTTGACTCATGCAGAAATTGGAATTTTGAAGCAGAGTTGCACAAGATCCTTGGCCTCTCTCTTTCAAAGTCACTAAAATCCAGCAGAAAGACAAAAGTCAAGACAATTGGTGTGGGCCAGGGATGCAGTGGATGACTTTGGAATGATGGATGACATTCTTTGATGTCTAACCAAGCTCTAAGCACTGCCTAGAGCCTGCTTCTTCTGCCTTCATGGCCACAGAATGAATTATTCTCATCCATCACTTCCACTGGGGAAAGTCTTCACATGCTTGGGGGAGACATCCCCCTAACCCATTAATAGGTTTTGTAAGAAATAAAGAAATCTCTATGCCATGATCCTGAGCTGAAAACTGACTTTATTCATGGGTAGTCAGTGGTCCATCACCATTTCCAGCCTATGATGAAAAGACTTAATGATATTATAACAGACAATAACTTAAAAGACGAAACTTATAGATACAAAATGTTGTCTCTGAATCATAAAATTTGAGGACCCTTCTACTTTTACAATTGACTCTATGATTGCTTTTGTTATCTTTATTCAGAATCAGGAGATAGTAAAGATATGTACTTAACACAAGAAATTTTATGACAGGAGCTCTTAAACTATCTGTCTCCTTATTTATCACAGTTAATTTACAACTTGGATGAGCCTTTCTGCATAATTAGAAATCTTGAACCCTTGGATTTCACCTCCCAGAATCCTTTTCCCTTCGTCCAACTAGCATCCTTATGTATTGTAAATAAGTTTGCTGTAACCCCGCCCCCTCTCTCTCTCTTCTCTCATGAGCACAGCTGGGTTAGCTCCCTATTTACGCTAGCTTTTTATTTTCTTTTACTTCAAGTTATTATTAATAAATCTTATTAAATATAATACTTGGAAATATTGTATATTAATTTTTAAGCTTATATTTCTTACAATAACTTACAAAACTTACAATAACACTTAGTTACATATAAGATTAATTCATTTTATACTAGATCATATAAGAAGAAACTAAAAGAAATAAATGTAAGTTAAGCTCTTCAGTTTGAGACCTGCCAGGAACTTTCAATTTGATTTAGCTTTCCTGCCAAGATGGTTTACAAGGCTGTGCATGCTGGAGCCATAGGTGAGAATTGGGTTCCTGGTGGACATCAGAGGAGAACAGTTAAGAAAAGGGCTCAGGAAGCCCTCATACCAGAGGAACTAGTCTTTCCTGAACACCCCATGTATCCGAAGAATCATGAATGTGATAATCTTTTCAGGGGTATCCAGGGGACAGACAGATAATACAGATCTAAATGACAGAATTCTGAAACTGACTGGCTATTAGAAGTGAGGGAAAAAAGGGTCAACAATTACTTTAGGTCTAGAAACATAAGAGAAAGGGTAAATACCACAGACAAGAAATACAAAAAGGAGAGGTTTAGGGAGAAAGAGAAATTCAGTTTTGAGTATGTTGAATTTGAAAGTTACACTTTTGCCCATCAGGAAAAGGGTTACCTAGGCCTAACCAAGTACTCCTGGAAGATAAATCTTCAGGCTCTGGTATCCAGATGTTACAGCTTCTAGAGTCAGTGTTGTCTCTGTCGTGTCTAGTTGTAAGTCACATATACTCTGGTAAAGTTGAGGTCATGTGATCCAGAGGCGTTCTGTGCTCCCAACCATTCGGAAGGGGATAACCCATTGGTCCCATTGGTCAAGACATATCAGTCAAAGCATTAATTAAGCTACACTCCAAAAACAATATTAGATATTAATAATACAGAGATAAATATCAAACAGCCCCTGCCCTCAAGGATTTTATATTCCAGCTAATAAAATAGCATGTACAAGCTATAAATTATTTGAGAGTATATCTATTGAAATTTACCTAGAACTATATAAATTCAACTATTAAACACTCAGTAGAAATACAGACCTAAATAATTGGAGAGACATTAATTGCTTGTGGATACCACAAAGCAATAATCATTTGGCACTTGTTTTTTAAAAAAGGTTAATCAGGAATAGATTAGGAATAGAATAGATTAGCAATAGAATAATTACACATGTAAAATAAGGGGGTATTTTTAAGAGGGAGATGAAGCTGGGAACAAGCTGAATTTTGTACAGAAGTTTGTACAGAAGTCTCCTCACAACTACAGTGAGACTAATTGGGGTCCCCTAGGAAAACAAGGGGACCCTGGGAGGGCATGTCACCACTGGGAGGCTGAATGATACCCCCACAGGGAGAAGTGAGCAATACCCGGTTCAGTGATGGTGCAAGTTGGGGTACACAAAAACCTCTCCCTTTGTCACAACAGGTGGTCAGGCTCAAGATGGGGATCAGCTTGACTAATTTATTCACTCTCTCCAATGAACTAATGCAATCTGATCTTTCTTGTATTTATTTAAGTCAACAAGGGATGAGGAATGGATGTAGGGTATTTGAAGGAAAGCAGGTACAGGGAACCCTAAGAAAGTTATTCCTCCTAACAGGTCCTTCACCCAGGAGAGCCTAATCCTGTCTCAATCCAGGAAGGAGAGACAGAGTCTTCCTCAATCCTGAGCTTCACCTGCTCTTCCCACTTATATTATTGCCTATAAGTTAATATGTCTAAATGGTCTAAGGTGGGACACTGTTTGGTAAGGTCCAAGGCAAGATTGCTTCAGAAAACTGCTCCCTGAAGGAGTCCAGCAACCCTAAATGCTGTTGAGCACTGCTAGAGTTCCAGGAGATGACAGGATATCAAGGTATCTTTATAACAGGTCTTCCTTTCAGATCAGGAAACCAAGGTGTCTTCAAGGGATCACAGAGCTCCGATCCAGGTCCTCCAGCTCAAGCCCCTTGGAAGACCTCCCCTTAAGTCCCAACTCCCAGAAGTCTCTGCTGTTCCAACCATCACTGGGACTCTCCTTCTCCCAACATTCCATCTCTTTTCCAAGATGTCCATGCCTTGCCTTCCTTCTTACACACAGAAAAGCAAAAAAATACAGTAGCATAGTGTTCAATAAACCCAAAGACCACTGTCATTGGGGGAAGAGACACATTTGAAGAAATACTGGGAAAAGTGGATAGCAGTCTAGAAGAAATTAGGTTTTGACCAACACCTCACACCATCTACCAAAATAAGCTCAAAATGGATGTAGATAAAATACTCAAATAAATACCTAAATAGAATGGAAACCATCAAATATCACAACATAAATAAATTAGAAGTACAAGGAAGAATTACCTTTCAAATCTAATGATATGGGAAGAGTTCATAACTAATTTGTAATAGAGTCAGATAAAATAGACAATTTAAATTATATAAAGTCTTATGTTTCAAACAAACAAATATAATGCAATAAAAATTAGAAGGAAAATAGAATGTAATTGGGGGGAAATCATCAGCAAGTTTCCTTAACAATAAACGTCTCTTATGCAAAAGATATTTAAGGAACTGATCAAAAGCATAAAACTAAGCACTGCTCTCCAATAGATAATGATCAAAAGGTGTATACTAACAGTTTTCAAAGTAAGAAAATCCAAACTATAACCACATAAAAATGCTCTAAATCACCAATAATTTGAGAAATGAAAAACAAAGCAACTTTGAATTTTTCCACTTTATAATCATAAGATTGGCAAAGATAATAGAGGGAAATGACAAATGTTGAAAGGACTTTTGGAAATGGGTACACTGGTACACTGTTGCTAGAGCTATAAATTGGCCCAGCTAGTCTGAAAGACAGTTTAGAACTGTGCCCCAAAATTTCTAAACTGTGCATACTCAATTATATCCCCATAAGGCATATGCCATGAAAGATCAAAGAAGAAAAGGATTCATATGTACAAACATATTTATAACTGCTCTTTTCATAATAACAAAGGACTGGGAACTAAAGGGCTGTCCGTCAATTGGGGAATGGACAGACAAATTATGGTGTATGAATATAATATCTTATTATTGTGCCATACTAAATGATGAAATGGAGAATTTCAAATGAAACTGGAAAGGTTTCTATGAACTAACAAAAAATGAGTAGAACTAGAACACTTTATTTATAAAATGATAGAATTACAGAGAAAAACAGGTTTAAAAGACTAGAATTTTGATCAATATAAACTATGAATCAAAGAAGTGAAGATGAAACTGCCCCTTAACCTGAGAGAAAAATGATGAATTTAAAATGCAGAAACAGACATGTACTTTGGGGTATGGCTACTGTGGATTTTGGGGAGAGTAGAGTGGAGGGGAACTAGTCAATGTAGCTATGACTTGAGGGCTTTATGGTTTTTTTTCTTTTTTTCTATTTGTTTGAGAAGAGTAAAGGTGGAGTAATTGGAATGGCAGATTAATAAAATACCTTCAAAAAGGATATTTATGCTATCATGTATCACATTTATTTTAATGATTAATTCATATGCAGCCATATTGCTTTGATTTGAAAATCTGACATTATAGCCATATCACTGAAGAATAGTGAAATTTCCTTGTGTCATCTTGCTACTAAGAAAAGAAAGAAATTCAATGTACTGTTCTAATAGGGTAGTATTACAATTGATATTAGAGTAACTGGTGGCTCAGTGGCTAGAGTGTTGGGCTTGGAATCAGGAAGACTCATCTATGTGAGTTTGAATCTGACCTCAGACTCTTACTAGCTATATGACCTTGGGCAAGTCACTTAACCATGTTTGCTTCATTTTCCTCATCTGTAAAAAGAGCTAGAGAAGAAAATGGCCAACCACTCCAGCACCTTTGCTAAGAAAACCTCAAATGGAGTCACAAAGGTTTGTATATGACTGAACAACAAAAAATATTGACATTGTTATTGGGAACCATCTAAGTATTTACTTTAAAGATAATGTTAAACGTACAAGATTTAAAAGAAACAAGCATTATTAAGCACCTATTAGTTTTTGGACTCTGGGCTAAGCACTTTATGAATATTATTTCATTTGATCCTTACAACAACCCTGAGAGGCAGGTGCTGGTTACAGTTGAATACACTGAGGCAGAGGTTAAGGGACTTGCTCATGATCACACAGTTTTTAAATTAGGAGGCCACATTTGAACTTGGGTTTTCCTGATTCAAAGTCGAGCACTCTAGCTATCTACCTGATTCTAACTGTATTTTTAAATCATTGCATTGCTAAGTTATGCTGGAAGAGTAAAGGGGAAGTGGATGGCACCAAAGAGGAGACAGAGGAAAAAGAAAAAAAAAGGGAATTGCCTAGGATATCATGATGTTAAGTGACTTACTTGCCCATAAAATAAGAAACAACATGTATACATAAATCCACTTAAAATATATCCAAAATAAATACAGAGTAATGAGTAGGGATGGTATATTATTAGCTGGGAGTAAAGACCTTATGGAGTTGGAACTCTTATGAGAAAATGTGGCGAAGTTAATTAAATATTTATCTGGGTTCAGAAGGGTGAGTAGGAGACAGGAATGAACAATAGTCTGGGACCAAACAAGCCAGGGAAACTGGGATTTTTTAGCTGTTTAGGGAAATGACAGTTGACAGAAATGACAGTTAGGCCTCAACTGTCACCCTGCTTCACCTAGACAGGAAGTCTGTGAAACCAGCAAGCAAATGACAAGAGGGATTATAAACAAGTTTAATTTAAGGAAACTATAGTTTAAGGAGGGAGAAGGGGTTTCTATTCTATCAGACTATGGGTAAACCACAGGGTCAGGGGAGGGACTTATCTACACTGAACTGAGAACTGAAGCAAGACAGGACCCAAAGAATAGTAAGACTGAAGTGGGTATCCTCACAGCAGAGTCCTGTCTCACTCCAGCGATGGTACAGCTTTCCCAGATCTTAAGAAAGTACTCCTTCAATTGGTAAGTCAGGGAGCTAAACCAACCTGAGCTGTCCAGCAACTCAGGTTAGATTTTATAGTCTCTACCTAACCTGCCACAGGCAAAATCCTCCTTCTGGATATCAGGAAATCAGGGTATAAACTCCACTTCCTCTGAGGTCTCCAAGGATCAGTTACAACCTGTCCCCAACCACCATGGAGTCCATCTCAGAGAGAGAGAAAACACACTTCTTGCTTCCCCATTCCATTTAGAATCCTTCAGCCCCGCCTGCTAAGTCTCCTAAATAATAATTTATTAATCTACTTTACAACAGAACCTGAACAGCTTTAGGGGAAATTAGTGATGCTAAGAGGTAGAAGTGGGAGCCAGTCAATGCAAAGGCATAGAGATGGTACCAATTTGACTGAACCATTGAATAAATGATAGGGGGTGGTACCCCTATCATCTGGAGCCTGGCTACAGGTTGAAGCTTGGTTGTGAAGGTTTTAGATGCCAAAGGTATTTATATTTGACACTGGAAGTAGCAGGGAGCTACTGGAGTTTATTGAGTAGAGGAGTAATATGGTAAGAAATACGCTTTAGATAAATTATTTTGGCATGTGTATAAAAAATAGATTGGAAAGGAAAGAGAACTCAGGCAGAGAGCCTAATCAGGAAGCTGTTACAATAGTCCTGGCAAAAGGTGATATGATCTTGAACTGGTGTGATGGCCAGGTGAAGAGAGAGAAAAGAGACCCATGTGGGAGCTGTTGCATATAGAAGTGTCTATCCTTAGCAGCAGGGTTCAGGAGAGCAAGGCACTGAGATGAACAAAGATTGCAAAAATATGTGACTAATGCTACATCTCTATTTAGTTTTAATTTTATATGTGTATTTTATTATTTAGTTTTAATCACCCAGTAGTCTAAAAACTACCTTGTTTTTAAGAATCACAAAGAGCAAATGAATGTATATGTTGTAATGGTTCCCTATGTATTAGGTAACTAATTTTTACTGAGGAACAAAATTTTCTTGTAGATGTTTTTATCCTGAACTGCTTATTCATTATTGAGTGGTCAAAAAGTTAAATATTTATTGAGATTTCTGAGATTCGTTTCACTATGCTTAAAAAACCACAGTTTAGTAGAAATATAAATTACTAAATTTATGCAAAAAGTTCTCCCTATTGCTTGACTTATAATAAAATTCTGACAGATGATAAATTGTGCTATATACTACTTTCATTTTTTGATAATAAAAGAAATGCCAAATGCTTCAGAAGTTAACATACTGATGTTTGTCTTTTATAGTTCCACATATTTTTCCATTAATTACTCATTACCAAGTTTCTTGACTGCATTTCATACAAAGAGTTATGATGATTTCAGCTAGTAAAATGGAACAAAACCCTGGAAATGTTTGCTTGTTTTTATTTTAACATTTTATTGATGTATTTTGTTTTGTTACACCATAGTCATTTCCTAAAGAATCCACTCACCCTCTTCCCCTGCTGTAGAATTCTTCCTTATATAAGAAGAAAAAGCAGGTAAGCAAAAACAGTGGACACAGGAACCATGTCTGGAAGGACAGCAAATCCCCATACCTATAGTCCACAATTTCCCTATCATGAGGAAGTATGGTTCAGAAGGATGAAACTAATTAGTTTTCTCAGACTGACATTAGTCATTATATTTAATATGAATTCTGAAATCACTTAATGCTGTTTTCATTTACATTACTGTTACCATTGTTGTATTACCATTAGCCTGGTTTTGCTTTTCTTTTCCCTTTATATCAATCAACAAACAGTTTTTAAACACCTATTCTGTACCAGGAATTGGGCTAAGATATTGTGGAGATCTCTTTATCATCTCTGATAAGGACAGTTTAGTTGATAAGGAAATAAGGACAGGACAAGGGAAATGTCTTTTACTTCATGCTTCCAGCTCTGGCTCAGGAGCATGGAGTTTTTTATATATATATATATATTTCAAGACTCATTTCACACAAAGAACACAAAGAAAAACTTACAGCTCATGGTTACAAATCACACAAAAGAAAATCCTTGGAGGCTTCAAAGTAAAGATAGAACAGAGTCCATGGCCGAATTCTAGCCACCTGGATATCAGCAAGCAAATTCTGAGAATCGTAACTATATTCTATAGATATCATAAATGAATTGAGTCTTGCATTTTTTATAGGGAGGACTGCACCTGGATGGATGAAGTTTTGTCTAGCTCTGACCTTGGCTGACTTAGGAATATTCTTAGAGTTTATGGATCTTAATTTTCTTGTAGAGGAATTGTTAACCCAGTAACTGCTGGTTTGTTTAAAGCTTTCCAATGGGACCTATAATGTTATTAAGAAAAGGTGTGGATCTTGAAAAGGAGTCAAAAGAGGAGTCTCAGATGTTCATCTATTTAAGACTCTGTTTCTCTTATTGGCCTCCCACAAGATATATAATTATTCCCAGTTCACTGAATCACTCATATTTGACATTTCTTATGGCATGACCATATTTCTTTACTTTCATAGACCACAGTTTATTTAGTGGAGATCCACATCATTTGCAGTTTTGTTTGTTGGTTTTTCAGATGTTTTTCCTCCTATGAAAAGGATTACTATCAACACTTTGGTATATGTGGAAATACTCTCTCATTGATCTTCTTGAGGTACAAACCCAACAGTAGGTTTGACAATTCAAAGAACAGTTATAAATTTTATTTCTATTACTGGTGATATGGATCAGTTTATTATATAGTTGTTATTTATATTTCTTCTTTTGAAAGCTATTTATTCATATCCTTTATTTGCTGTTCCATTAGAGAGAGGCTTACTATTTTTATCAGTTCCTTGAATATCTTAGATATCACTTAATCTTAGATTTTTAAATGAAAATATTTTTTGTCATTCAACAACTTTTTAAATTCTAGCTGCACTGCTTTTATTCTTACAAAAAACTCTACAAATTTCATAAAATCAAAATTCCTGACTCAAATTGGGCTTCCCATCCACTAAAACTGGAGGCTTTTTTCCAAACTTCTGTCTAATCAGGCTTCTTCACACTTTTTATGCAGTTAATTGTTTGACTCCAAGTGTACATTTTTACATTTGTTGCTATGAAATTTCACTTTATTAGACTGAGCCCAATGTTATTCCCTTTTGAGAGTTTCATAGGTTTTGACTTTACTAGTTGGCATTGTCAGGGGAACAATAGGAAACACACTTATTTTGCAACATCTTGATAGACTAAAAAATTATAAATTCCCCATCCACCTAGAAGCCAAATAGTGGAAAGGAAATTTTAAAATGTATGCATCAAAAAAGAATGCAGCGGGGGGACAGCTGGGTAGCTCAGTGGATTGATAGCCAGGCCTAGAGACGGGAGGTCCTAGGTTCAAATCTGACCTCAGACACTTCCTGGCTATGTGACCCTGAGTGAGTCACTTGACCCCCATTGCCCACCCTTACCACTCTTCCACCAAGGAGCCAATACACATAAGTTGAGGGTTTAAAATAAATTAAAAAAGAAAAGAATTTAAAAAAATAATGCAGCAAAGATTTTTCAATAAAATCCATAGCAACAATAAAGAGATTTATCTAAGTACTGTATCCAAAAAAGAAAATCAAAGTCAATAAAAATGTATATTGTCCAGCTTAAAACATTGAATAACCATTCTGAGAGATTAGTAAAATTGGCCCCATCATTGAATTGGGGATGGAGATTAAATAGGATTGCATTGGGGAAATTGGACAGTATTTCAATGATTCTAATTGCTGCCATCAACAAAAAAATCCTTTTAACACTAAAATTCCCTCAGTGATGGCATAGAGATGGGTTTAGATCTTGCCTCAGACAGTCCCTGGGCAAGTCACTTAACCTCCACTAGCTAGCCTTTACTATTCTTCTGAAGAAAGGAAGGAAGGAAGGGAGAGAGAGAAAGAGAGAGAGAGAGAGAGAGAGAGAGAGAGAGAGAGAGAGAGAGAGAGAAACAAACAAAGAAAAAGAATGAAAAAGCACTGAACTTAAGAATCAAAAGTCCAGAATTCAATTCCCAAAACCACCACTTTTCATCCTTGTGAGCTAGGGCAAGCTATGTAACTTCTCAAAGCCTCAATCTCTTCTTCTATATAATGGAGATTTTATTATACCTACATGATTTCTCTCACAGAGTTATTGTGATGAAAACACTTTAGAAAATGTAAAGTTGTTAAATGTATGTGAAATATAATTATTAAAATGGAAATATATCAATATTGAGAAGAAGCATTACACAGTGAGAGAGGTAGACTAAATTTAGAAGACTTGGGATCCAGCCCATATCTGATAAACACTAATTATGATGGTGGGTAAGTCACTTAACTTCCTAGTGCCCCAGGCAGCTAAAATGATAAATCAGTTTCTGATCTGTACTGGTCAAGATACTATCTGTATGATCTTCCTTAACTGAAGGCCTCAGTTCCTTATTTGTAAAATAAAGAATTTAGTACCTTCTAGCTCTAATATAATCATATGATCCTATAAAATCACATCTTGATTAAATCCATTCTTCCTCACCACTAAAAATAATATCAAAAACAAAACAAAAAGCAACTCTCTATCTTTAAATTATAATTTACTGAGGTACTTTTATACATCTATAGTTTTATCACAATTCTACAAGGTATGCTTAGATTTGAAGTACATTTTTAAAAAAATACAACAACCAGGGCAGCTGTGTAGTTCCATGGATGGAGAGCCAGCCCTGAAGATAGAAGGTCCAAGGTCCAAATTTGGCCTCGGATACTTACTAGCTGTGTGATCCTGGGCATGCCACTTAACTGCAGTTGCCTATCCCTTATTGCTCTTCTGACATGGAAACAATACTTAGTATTGATTTCAAAAGAAAAGGTAAACTTTTTTAAAATAATAAATAACCAAACTTCATTAGTCTTAACTTGGGGTATGTAACATTTTTAAAATAACAATAGCTATAATTTATATCTAGTATGTGCTAAGCAATTCACATATATTAGTGCAATTGATCCTCACAACAACTCTGGAAGGGAGTTGCTATTATTTTCTCCATTTAACAGTTGAAGAAACTGAGGCAAAGAATAGCTAAGTGATATACTCAGTCAATAAGTATCTGAAGCTGGATTTGAACTCAGGGCTTTCTGTCTCCAGGCCCAGCATTCTATACATTTCATCACTTAAGTACCTTTTTTAATGTGTTGGCAACTGTATTTCAATATAATTAGTTTCTTTGGTAAACTTACATATTTTATTTTATGCATTTAAAAACATTACTCTAAAAAAGGGATCTGCCAAAAGGATCCATGTTCCAAAAGAGGTCAAGAAGCCAGCTCTAAGTTTGTCCTAAAACTGATACTGAATACCTGACAACTTAAAAAATCCTGGGAGCTCAAGAAAGACTCCATCAAGTATTAGATGTAATGAAATTAGATGTTGATGTTTGAAACCTCCATAAAAATAATACTCTTAAATGAAAAAAGTTATTATGGATAAAATAACTGAATGTTTATCAGTAGCCAAATTTCTTTATGCTTCTAGTTCTTAAATATTTATTTCAACATTGGAAAGAAAGCTCTTACCTTCCAAATTTTCAATTTTTTCAATGTTGTTCAAAGCTAAATTCAGGTATTGTAATTTCTTTAGTCTGCTAATATTTTCTGAAAAAAAAAACCAAGAATTGAATTATTTTTTATTATAAAAGAACTTTTTATAGACATCAAATGGTGAACACAGGCCACAACAAAAAATCTCTTAATTCACTGCAGACAGCAAAAGTGCTGAGGAATATGGACTGTCATGATTTCTAATGGAACAAAAGATGATTATTACAAGGGCCTTCAACCTGAAGCAAGGTCCTAAGCTCATAAATTTAGAGTCCATCAAGTCCAGTCCCTTCATTTTTGAAGTTAAAAGACTTGCCCAAGTATACCAATATGAAAATCTCTGAGGTAAGATTTGAACCCACGTCTTCCTGATTGTACTTCTAGGACTATCTCCAGTATACCAAGCTGTCTCTAGCCATAATTAAAAATATTAATTAATGAAAAGAAATTAATTAATAATGAGAGCTTTTCAGGTTTATTTTATATCACAAAAGGAAGCTAGAAAATTCAACCAAAAGATAAACATAAAAGACAGAGTCATTGGAATACTTCCTTCAAATGAGGTATCATTGTGAAAATATTTTTATAATGTATAAAAATGGGAGAGAGACATAGAGTCTTTTGGAAATTGGGAATTCTTAGCTAGTATCATTTAGAAAACAGTTTATCTTTTCATTAAGTGACAAATTATTATTCACAAAAGTTTTTATAAGTAGCTTACTACATAAGAATTATATCTTTGATCTAATAACTATTGCATTAAGTTATTGTTATATAATAATATATTATTTTTAATCATCATCCTATTACTAAATGAGGACATTTACTTAAAATATCACTATAACCAGGCATAGACAGCCTGGATATGGAGAGCGGTGAAGGATAAAATCAAAGGTAATCAGATTTTGATCCTGGGAAACAGGGAAGATTAACAGAAATAGGAAAGGTTAGAAGGGGAAGGAGTTTGGGAAGCAAGATAAGGAGTTGGGTTTCCAGGCATGTTGTGTTACTGTGGAATACAGGAAGTTGAAATGCCAAGTAGGCAAGTAGAAATGAAAAATAAGAACTCAAGAAAATAAATTAGAGCTATAGAACAAAAAGTGGGAATTGTCAAAGTGAATATGAATGCTAAAGCTGTGGAACTAGATGAGATCAACACAAGTAAAGAATGTAATGGAGAAAAATGCAGAGAACCAAAAAATATATCCAAATTAAGGTTAGGTGTGGGAAAGACAGAAAAGTGAGTTAGGAATACAGGAGTAATTATAGGTGTAGATGAAGAGCCAAGGTACTTTTCAAGGCCATAGAATAATCAAAGAAAATAAATAATAATAACAGACCATGAGATCTGGTGGTTAGAAAGGTATTATCAGAAGATTTAGGGTTTCAATTGAAAGGAGCACTAAAAGTACAGTTTCATTTTGAGCAGATGAGACAGAACCAGATTCCAGAGGGTTAAGAAGTGAGCTTCATTTTGCAAAGAAAAAAATAATAAAAACTTGTATAGTTAAAAATATTTGGAAGCAAAATTTGAAACTTTTTAACAATTCTGGAATGGCTCCGTATAGCATGCTACCATTTATTAGCTTTAAAAGAACCAGCTGTGGAAATGAAGAAACTGGGAAACTATTTTAGATCTGTACAATTAGTACTAAACTTCCATGTCCCCATGCATAAAGGCTGGTGATTTGATATAACAGCCTTTTAATTCAACTATGTGCCAGAACTTCTAATTTCTACTAAAGACGCTTGAAATAATTATCTGAAGAAATCTGGAAAATTTCAACGTCTAGTAAAAAGGAATGCAAAGTCTAAGTTTTCAACAAACATTTCTAAATTATGCACATATAACAACAGCAAGAGAAAATTTCAGATTTAAAGATTTCACACTGTAGACACCCTTCAAAACTCTAAAACCTTTCACCTAAGTCAATATTTATACTAATAGTCAAAATCCACAGCATACTTGCTAACATGTATGGTACAGGTGACCATTTCAAGCCTTCCCTGTTCTCAACGTTAATAGAAATTCTTGCTTCCTCATTTGAACAACAAAATATTTTATACTTCACTTACTATAATTTAACAATATACTTTGCAGTGTAATTATTTTGTGTATCTATCTAACACATGCACTCACATACCCCTGTATATGCCAGGACGGTAGCAGCTATCTTGTGTTTATTCACCAGAGTGACTTGCCTTGAACACAGTGAGTACTCATGACCCAGATGAAATCTTCCCCTACCCCACCGTCTGGAAGTGACTATTCTCATCTGAATTCATTGAGTAGATATTCTAATATATTTGGAGTTTATATTCTAATATATTGAATTATATTCTAATAGCATACCTGATCTATTTTATATGCATATTCTCATTTGTGTTCCATTTGTCTTTTATCGTCTGACTTCCTTGCATTGGACTGTAAGCTTCCTGAGAGAAAGTTAATTGTTGTACTTATCTTCATAGAACCTCAAGTGCCTAAGATATGCTTTACATGGAAGCATCAAGGATCTGTTACTTCATTAGTGAAGGTACTCCCTCACTGACAAAAAACTGCCTTCAATACATTAGTAAGACCATAAGTTACTGCAGCAAATGAAAATTAAAAATTTAACTTAATGCCTAACCTTCTAGAGGTTAACCTCTTTGAAGTTAGAAACACCAGTCTTTAGATAATACAGAGAGAGTGTATGGAGCATGTATATTATATATAGCATTCTCACATGTCTATACATATGTGTATATGTATATGTGCACATATACACATGTGTGTGCCATGTGTGAATATTATACATGCTTGCTTATATAAGTACGCACACACTGTGAGAGAGAGAGAGAAAGATATAGAGACAAAGATAGAGATAGAGGTAGATTGAGATAGAGACAGAGATAGAGGTAGCATTAGAGATAGAGATGGAGACAGAGATAAAGATATGTGCTATAAAGTCTATGTAGAGCCCATGTCTAAAACCTTTTCAGTTTAGTAGGACAAACCTATACTGGCATAATCTGTGCCACCACACCATAATGAATCACTGGAGTAGAGTTTTAAGAAGAAAATAGCTCATCTAAACTGTTTAATATTTCCTGCTTCTAATTAACCCCAGAAATAATCATTTCTTCCCACCATTTTATCTTCAATTGATCAATAATCACTAAAATAATAATAATAATAACAATAACAATAACAATAATAATAATAATAATAATAATAAATGGCAGTGAGGCATTCTGTGACAAAGAACTGTGATCATTTCTGGCAACATTCCATACCTCGCTCTGTTCCTCCATATTCCCCGAGTCTGCTGATGTGGTAGAAACATTTGGTTAATCCTAGGAACATATTCTTTTTCATCACAATTCTTTTTACCAAAGCAAATTGGAGTCCTATCAAAAACTCAAGGCCATGAGGAAGCTAGCTGGTTCATAGTTTAGAGTGCCAAGCCTGGAGATGGGAAGTCCAGAGTTTCAATTCTAACCCCCAAACACTTTCTAACTCATACAATCCTGGACAAGTCACTTAACCCCAATTGCCTGGATCTTCTTACTCTTTTACTTTAGAAAATATACTTAGTATCAATGCTAAGATAGAAGGAAAAGGTTAAAAATAATAGTCTCAAGGCTACAAATGGCTAAATGAAATTCATCTACTTTCTATTCCTCTCCAAACTCTCTGGTAGAAGATATGACATATAGTTGAACTGATTAATGGATGACAAAGGGAGATAACAAATTCAGTAATCAATCTCTGAAGTATATTTTATTATTCTACATAAAAGATTGATGCTTCCTTTATGAAAGTTTTCCAATTCAAAAATGCTAAAGAACTGAAACAAATTATTAAAAACTTACCGATTTTTGCAATAATATTGTTTTGAAGATAGAGAATTTTTAAATCCCGACACCATTTGTCAATATTTTCTAGTTTTTCGATTTCTTGTTGATGCAAGGAGAGTTCCTCCAAGGAAAAAATTTCACAGTTGTTATGTTCCGCATTTTTCCTAATCATTTCTTCAGTAACTGAAAAACAATTTTTATTATTATACATATTTCACTCAAAATGACTTACTCTATACTGAATGATGAAGGAAATAGTTTACTTTTCAACTAAAAATTATTTGCCCTTAAATATTGTTGAATACATATGCTAGAAGATTATAATTGAAGTGCATAACACTAATGTGCCAGTGCCAACAGTTATTGTTAGAAAGAGTGAAAAAACTGTGAAATGGAAAAATTAGAAACACATACCATCATCACTGGTCAGTCAATTATTAAGTGTCTACTACATGCCAGGCATGATACCACTTGCTGGGGAACAAAGAAAGGCAAAAGTCAGTCCCTGCTCTCAAGCAGCTCACAATCTAGAGTGAAAGACAACTTTCAAATAACTATTTAGGGAAAAAAAGAAATATGCAGAATAAATTGGAGAAAATGCATAGAGGGAATCCATAGTATGATGGAGGTTCAGGATAGGATTCTCATAGGAGGCAAGACCTCATTTGAAACTTGAGAGATTCTGGCCAGGAACCAGAAATGCGGAAGGAGATAATCCTAGTCATGAGCAACATCCCAAGAGAAAACCTGGAATTGAGAGAACGAGTATCTTGTAGGAAAAACAGCAAGGAGACTAAAATGGCTGGACAGCAGTATACCCTTGGGGAGAGGAGAGTGAGGTTTAAAGTTGTAAGAAAGGAAAGTTTGGAGGGCTATGAAGAAAGGACAAGAAGAACGAGGGTTAAGAGAAGACCAATGAGCGAACATGTGTGAAGTGCTAAGTGCTAGAAATACAAAGAAAGGCAAAAACGTAGTTCCTCTCCTAAAGTTCATATTTCAATGATTGAGCCAGCATGAGAACAATTAAGTACATATAAAATATGTTAGGAGTAAATGAAAGGTAATCTCAGAGGAAAGACACTGGCAGTGAGGGCTGCAATTTAGACATGGAAAAGGCCTCATGCACAAAGTGAGATTTGAAATGAGTCTTGACGAAGCCAGAGAAGTAGCCAGGAACCATAAGTGAGAAGGGGGAGCATGGCAGGCATGGGGGACAGTCAGTAAAAGGCAAGGAGACAGGATATTCAGTGTCATGTGAAAGATATATAAGAGGAGGACTATTACTATCAAGTGTAAGAAGAATGGAAGGGTAGGAAGGGGCTAGTACATAAAGGAATTTAAATTTGCAATAGGACTTTATATTTGATCCTAGAGATAACAGGTAACCACTGGTATTTATTGAGCTAAGAAGTAGCATTTGCATTATAGAGAAATCATGTCAAATACTAAGCAGAGGATCTACTGGAGTGGGAAGAGATTCCAGACAGGGGAAGCAGGGTAAAGCATAAGGAAGGATATTACAACAGTCCAGGTTTGAGAGGGTGGGGATGGATGGATTAGGGAGGGTGAGTGAAAGTGGGGATTTGAAGATGACAACTAGCTTGTGAATTTGGGTAATGGGGAGAATGGTGGTGCTTTCAATGGAAATGGGGAAGTACAAAAGTAGGGAGGGTTTGGGAGGAAAAATGATGAATTCTATTTTGAACAAAGTTAGCCTAAAATGTCTAAGGGAGGTCCAGTTCATGATATCCTGTAGGCAGATGGTGAGGAAAAAGGACACCAACAAACCTTGAGGGGACATCCAAATTTAGTGGGTTTGCCCTAGATGAAGAACCAAGAAATAAGATTGAGAGGGAAGGCATCAAGGGGCAGGGAGGATAAGGCCTGGAGATGGAAGATCCTGGGTTTAAATCTGACTTCAGACCCTTCCTAACTGTTGATCTTGGGCAAGTCACTTAACTCCAATGGCTTAGCCCTTACTGCTCTTCTGCCTCAGAAATGATACTTAGTATCAATTCTAAGACAGGAAGTAAGGGCTTTAAAATTTAAAAAGAGAAAGAAAGAAGGGAAGAGTCAGACATAGGAAGAGATCTAGGAAGGAGTGATCATAAAAAATTAAAAAAAAAAGATGAGAGTATCCAGGAAAAGAAAAGAATCAACTTAATCAAAGACTGGAGATCAAGAAGAATGGAAAGTGGGCCATTAGATTTTATAATTAAGGGATCATTGTAACCTTGTAACCTCAGAGAAAGCATTTCAGTTGAATGATGAGGTGGGTAATGTAATAAGGGAATAAAGCAAGTAGATGGGGTTTGTGGGTCCCTAAGCCAGTAAGTGGGAAAGGAGGGTACAATGGTGGAGGTAATAGATTGAGGTGGTAGGAGATGTAAGGGAGCGACTGAGTTTAGGGAAATATAAGATGATGAAGTATAATGAGCGGCAAAGGGAGATGATGAGATAGTTGGGCAGGCAGCTGCAACAGAGAGACACAGACTGGGTACACAGGCTTGAGACAGAGGACACTGAAGGGAAACAGGATGAACCCTTCCAGGTAGGAAGGGCACTTCTACAGACAAAAGGTTAGGACCAGCCAAAAATGTTTGAAACTAACTAGAGGGCTTTCTAGTCAGTTTCTCAAGTTCACAAAGGAAGAGTCTCAAGGCTCTTCCCTGTCTGTGAAATAGAAGGGCTTCTCAGAGGAAGTATAGAGATCACCACTTCCTCCAAGATGGATGCCTCCAACTCCCTTCAGGACCCAAAGAGAAACTATTCCTTTCTCTCCTTATCCCTCTTTTATCATTCAATCAATGATTTAGCAAAAGGTTTGATTAAATGACAACAGGGTTAATTTAGTTTCAGGGTTGATTATAAAGAACAGAGGGATACAAGGTTTCTCAAATAACCTCCTAGGGAGAAGCTCCAGGTGGGGGAGGGACACAGGAATGGGAGACTGAGAAAGAGCCTGCTCTCACTCAGCCAGGAAGGTTTTGTTGCCTTTAAGGTTAAGGAAGTTATATACAATTTATATCAAGGGTAAGCCCTACTTGATTAGGGGAAAAACTAAGTCTTCAAAGTTTGATTGCTACCACCCAAATTCACCCTTCTCCCAAAACCCACAAAAAATCAGGAAAGGAAATGGTGATTGAAATAAGGAAGGTCAGGGAGATCCAGAGGAATTAGCTAAGCTACAAAATCTCAAGAGAAAAGGCACAGATTCAAGGCCAGGTTTCAGCCCAAAGAAAGTTGGCCCTTCTGCTCTGTCCAAGCCTCCGGGATCAACTGCCCTTAGTCAGGGTTCTAAACCCTCTTAACTGCCAGAAATTCTGCAGTTAACCTTTTGCAGGGTTGATTGCACCTCTGCACTACAGTAACCAGACTTCAGAGAGTTTAAAAAAGAATGAGAGGAGAGGAATTAAAGGGACTGGCTGCAGACAGCTTTCTCAAGAAGTATAGCTACAAAAGAGAGGCAGTAAATAGGATAAGTGCTTGCACAGATGGTGAGATCAAACGAAGGTATTTTTAAAGATAGTGGTATGGGAGATAGATGAGTGTGTAGGTAGGCAGTGTGTATGGAAGCAGACCATAGTCAGGGGGAATAAATGTTAGTGAGAGAATTGAGATGATGGGCACAAGATGGGAAATCTGTTAGAAAAGGCTAGATTGGGGTGAAGGTATATGTAGAGGAAATGTGAGAACCAAGTCTTTGAAAGTCTGGCCAGAGAAGCTATGTCATCAGGAAGGAACCAACTCTCAATGAGAACAAGAAGATAGAGAGAAGAGTAAAGGAAAAGGTTTAAGATGAAAGCATCAGGCATTCCAAAGAGGATAGTGGAAGTTGTAAGTAAACATGATAGACTGGTTTCAAAGTTACTTTAGGGTTTCCCTGAGAAGTTTCAGAAACAAGGAGGCCACAGGCCAGCAACCTAACTATGGGGCCCAATAAGCACTTATTAAACCCTAGTGTGCCAGACACTGTAGTAGTTGCAGGCAAATATGCATACATACTCTAAGAATATACTTATACAAGACAATGAAAATAACCATATCATATATTTAGCGATGGAGGGCATAAGCAGTTGTGGGGATCAGAAAAATAGGTAAAAAGTGATTGTTTAAGTTGTATTTTTGAAGGAAGAGATGGATCCTATTAGGAATAGATAAGGAAGGAATGCATTTCAAGGACCTGGAACAGGCAGCACAAAAACCTGGAGATGGGAGATGGAGCATCATGTGTAAGGAACACAGAGACAGAAGACTAGTCTGGCTGGTTCATAGAGTGCAAAAAAGAAAAAAATGTAGATAATGAGTCTGGAAAGGTAGGTCAAGGCCATAGATATATAGGGCAAGGTAAAAGAGGTAATAATAATGTCAAAGTAAAAACCTATGAGAGAAGAAAAGTAATGTCTTTCCTAAGAAATAAAGAATTTGGTGGGAAAAAGTAGGGAAAGGCTTGGGAGAACATAAATAAATCCTGTTTCCGATATGTTGAATCTCAAATATCTCCAAGATACCCAGTTAGAATTGTCAATCAGCAGTGGGTGATATTGAACTGAGGTCAGGAGAAAAACTAAAGCTGATTTTTTTGCATTTGCATAGATAATTAAAACCAAGGGAGCTGATGAGGTCTAAGAGATTGAAGAAACAAAAGAAAAGGGTTCAGGACAAAACCTCAAGAGGCAACCACAGTTAGGAGGCATGATATAGATGATGAAACAGGGAGATGGATATGAAAAGAACAGGAAGATAGGCAAGTCAGAGAAAGTATTGTTGCAAAAACATATCAAAGAAAACATATCCAGAAGAAACAAAGGTCATCATGGCGAAATGCAGCAGACAATTCAAAAAGAATAAAGAATGATAAGAGACTATCAGATGTGGGAATTAAGAGAGTGTTGGTTACTCTAGAGAGAACAGTCTTGTCTTTTTTTTTCTTTTAGAGTGAAATGGATTACAAATGGGAAAAGCCTCATAAAGGTCAGAATGTTTATCTGAATTATTAAATACCACAGAGGAGTATGTACACTAGGACTTTTCACACTCTGAAGCACAGTTTTGAATAAAATCTGCTTATTTTTCCATTAGCTTCATGAAAATGTTTCCAAAAAGAATGCTTATATCTTGATGATTTAATTATGAATGATGTTTGTTCCTCGTTTATTGACAAAACTCTTATCCTTCTCTGTATCATTCTTATATAAGTCTAATATGTCCAATTGTGTCCTATAGCTTTAAGACACATCAAAGCATTTCTATTATTTTCACCATCATGAAAAAAATAACTTATTCCTAATTCTATTTTGAATTGAATTTAAGTGAATTAAATTCAACTCAATCCAACTCAGTAAGTAGTTATCAACTGTCTACTATGTATAAGCATCAATGAATAAAATAAGCACAGGAGATATAAAGGTGAAAATCAAAACTATTTCTGCCTTTAAAGTGCTCACTGACGCTTAGTATCAATTCTAAGACAGGAGGTTTTAAAATTTAAAACGAGAAAGTAAAAAAGAAAAGAGTCAGACATATAGAAAGAGTTCTAGGTGGGAGTAGTCGTAAAAAACAAAGATGAGAGTACCCAGGAAAAAGAAGAAAATGAATTTAATCAAAGACTGGAGATCAAGAAGGATGGAAATTTTGATCCAAAGGATTCATGATGAAAATTAGTATCCACCACAGAGACACCTAATGAACTTTGAGTGCTGGTTGAAGCAGACTTTTTTCACTTTCTTTATTTTTCTTGCCTTTTCTTTGCAACATGACTAGTATGAAAATATATTTTGTATCATTTCACATTTATATTTGAATTACATTGCTTTCTCAGTGAATGGGTAAAAGGTTGGAGGAGGGAGGGAGAAAATTTAAAACTCAAGATATTAAAAGAATGTTACAGATAAAAATTATAATAAATGAAACATAAGTCAAACAAAACAAATAATAAGTGTGGCTAGACATTAAATTTTAAAAATTAATTTTGAAAAACTTTTGAGAAGCAATGTGCTAAAGGAAGTGGGAGGGGACAGAATCCAGAGAAATGAAAGAGGGGTGGGTTTGGTCCAGGAAAAGGGCCACCTGATCATGTGAGACTGGAATAAAAGAATAATAGTATCAAGGGGATTTGAGTTAAAGGGAAAAAATGCCAGAATTTCAAGAATTAAGAACTAGAGGCAGTGAGGATGGGCAGCTTTTTAAAATAAGTTGACTATTTAAGAAAAAAAGAGATAAAGGATGGTTGCTCATAGCAGGTAAGTGGCAAAGTGGATAGAGTAATGGACTTGAGTTTGAATCCTGACTCAGATATTAGTACCAAACCCTGTTCAAGTCATTCTTTCAGTCTTAGTTTTCTAATCTGTAAAATGAGTAAATAATAGCACCTACCTTACAGGGCTGTTGTGAGGATTAAATGAAATAACATGTAAAGTGCTTTGTAAAGTGCTATCTAAATGTCTGCTAGCTAATAGTTGTAAAAGCAGTAGAAGAAGAAGTAATATAGTTTAAAGGGATATTATTGTCAAGCGAATGACTCAAGAATGAGGAAGCCTAGACTTACTTAAAGGCAGCAGAAAAAGGAGCAAGTTGGTAAATCCTGGAAATTTAGGTGAGGTGATAATTGAAGTGACATTCTCTTAGCAAAGACAAGAAGGGGAAGGATCAAGGGACCAAGAAGAATGGAGATACCAAGAAAAAATATCTTCAAAACTGAAACAAAGAAAATGATAAGGAAAGATGTTGAGGATATCTGAAGAATGGAATAAGGGAGAAGGGCTCAATGAACGGTCTCTTTTTTCTAGGCAGCTGGGTGGCAGAGTTGATATCCCACTTCAGTCACTAAATAGCTCTGGGATCCTAGAAAAATCATTTAACCTTTGACAGCCTCAGTTTACTCATCTGTAAAGTGGGGATAATCATAGCACCTACCTCTCAGGATTATTGTGAAGATAAAATAAGATAAGATAGATAAATTACTATTATTATAGTATTTTTAGTGAAACAAGATGCTCTCCTTTAGTGAGGAACAGTAGATCTAGCAATAGTAAGTAGCTTGAGGAGAGAAGTACAGAACAGTTACCAAGGGGATTATGCTACAATATATCAGGAAAAGAATTAGTGTGAATTGAGGGCCCCAGTGAGAATGAACAATGAACAAGATAAATACATAGCACACCAGTCTGCATGGAGTCATATGGTTTTCTCCAGCAGCATTTAGCAGCACATGAATAGGATCAGAGAACACAAAAGGAGAAGTAGAGATAGGACAAAGAGCCAAGGATAGGGAATGACCTGGGCCCTAGTAGATGGATTAAATTGAAAAATCTTCATGGAGGAAGATGCAAGGAGGATATTTCATTACTGATATATAAAACTGCACTGATGATTTAATAGAATCATCAATGATTTAATATTGATTAAGTAACACTCCCATGTGTCATATGAAAGAAAAACATTCTTTGGACCAAAATGATGCATGAATTTACTTACTACTACTGGTAAGTAAATGTGACAGACATCAAACATATTAAGGAACTTTTCTGCCTTGCTGTAAGTCTTATTAGACTACCAGCACTTAAGTTAACTTCTAATAAAATAAAACTTAAAAAAGTTAAAGAAGCTATGAAGATGAAATTGGCCAAACATCACTATTTTAATGCATAGCAAAGAAACTAGCACTGATCCAGGACATTAGAGAAATGTGGTTGATTTGTTTTTTAAGGACCCAGTGAGACAAAAGACAATGCTTTTCACAGTTGAAGATGAAAAACAGATCATGAATGATACTTATGAGATCTATTTTAATACAATGGAAAAAATGAACTGACAAATTAAAGATGCTAACGTAATGTAGAAATATCATGATTTCCAGACTTATAAAGAAATAAAACACATATCATTTTAGGGAAAGTTTTATTTATCACTTTAGAGCCAGCTGAGCAGGAAGAATGTGGACAAATTGAAGAGGTCCTATAAATAAATTAAAAAATCATCTTAAAATGAGATATTTGAAAAATAAATGAAAAGGGTAGTATGGCTTAACAGAATTTTAAGGATAACTTCATATCATTCCTTAGTGACACAAAGTATCAGTATCTTACTCTTCATTCTCAATGAAAAAAATTATATATTATTGAGTTAAAACAGCTGATAAAGATTGATGAAGAAAATGACAGGTTGACTAACTAATAACCAGCTATTGGATCAAATAGCACAAATCATAAATCTATAGTTTTGTTTAGATGATCTCCAACATGTTTTAGGGTTGATAAATTTTGGGAAAAGGCAGTATAGGGCCAACACAGCATTTGTACAGCCATCTACAATCTTAACTATCCCTTGACTATAAAAAAAAACAATGTCACCTTTAAGAAAGTCTTAACATTGGAGATCACTGAACAACATAAGGTGCAGCTCTTGGATATTTTTAGTTATGCTAGAGTACAGAATGATGAAAGATATTCGAGTGCACGCCCTCAAAACCAATTCTTTGTAGAGGACTAGAGAACTTCATAGGTTTTAAGTTTTAAGACTCGTCACTTAATTACCAAGGCTTTTTATATACTCAAAAGATCTTCTATCTGGGATTGATATGTACCAATATTGGCTCTGGATAATTAAGGTCATTCTTATAATCTCCTTCATCCTAAAAACTCCAGACTACATTAGTCTAGTTCTAAGATCATACTGAGAAGCTGATTCAATATGGAGAATAAAGTTCCCCTATAGGCAACTTTTAACTGAACTTTTAGTAGTTCTTACTAATGTGCTATAAACCCCAGGAAAGTTCTCAGAACTAACCAGGTTTCTCAGTTCTTAGAAAGATTATGATTAGTCAAGATCTTCTAGAGATCTTCCCAAACTTTTTTGGCCTACTCCCCCCTTTCCAGAAAAATATTACTTAGCGCCCCTTGGAAATTAATTTTTTTTTAATTTTAATAGCAATTAATAGGAAAGATATATGTATTAATGGTTCTATCTTTTTCGTAAAATGCACCTGTGGCCATCACCGCCCTCCTGGATCGCTACAGCACCCACCAGGGGGTGGTGGCACCCACTTTGGGAATCACTGTTCTAAAGCTTTTGCCTCTAGAAATATATTCCACGAGGAGCTCTGAGATGGATAAATATAGAGCTGTATACTCAGAGGGTTTGCTCAGAACAAGGCTAACAAATAATCTGACAATGGATTAGTTATTAATTTGTGGAATGAGCCTTATCATAAGGCTTCTGGTGAATGTCTTACCAAGCTCACACACAAAAGTAAATGTCTTAAAGCAGCAGTAGTTGTCTAAGGTAATAGTAACCCCTCAAAAAGAGCACAGACCTGCAAATTTCACAAAGATAAAAGGTGGGAATTTTTGAAATGCTCACTTAGCATAGCAGGGAAAAAGCCACCCAACAGCAATAGTAATACACAATTAAAAGAAATTAAAAGAAAATGGAAAATCACAGAGCAAGATAGAACTGTGAAAATCTGGAATTTCCCAGTGGTTCTGTTCTAAACTATACTATATTAAGCCAGAGCCTTCTGTAGCATACCATTTTATAGCACCTTTGAAAATTGTTGTTTCACAACACAGCTTCCCCTGAAATGGCAAACATTAGTTCTAAAAACAGATTCTGAAATAAGAAATATGCCTGAATACCTACATATAATTGGGAAATGTCAGTGTTTCACAGTTCTAATCTGAAAGCTGTTTACAATTTTATCCATCTAATTTAGACCAGTTATATTCTCTTTTAAAAATGTTTTCACAAATGTTTTCATAAATTACTTTTAATTTAACTTTTTCAATTAACAAAAATATTTTTCTATATCTTCCACTCCCTCACTTCCCACTGGAAAAATAAGAAATGAAACCCTTGTAACAAATACACAGATCAAGCAAAGCAAATTCCCTCATTAGACATGTCCAAAATATATATATATATATATATATATGTCTCATACCCTGAGTTCATCACCTTTCTGTTAAGTTTTTTGGAATATTTGGAACTATGCCCTAAAAGTTACTAAATTATGTCACTGTTAGACCTGTATACCAGAGAGATCAAATAAAGAGGAAGAAGGCTCATAGGTGCAAAAAATATTTCTAGGAGTTCTTTTAGTGGAGGGGAAGAACTAGAAGCTAAGGGGATGTCCATCAGTTGGGGAATTACTGAGCAAATTATGGTATATGAATGTAAAGGAATACTATTATGTCATAAAAATAAAGGGGTGATTTTCAGAGGATCTTGTGATAGCCTATGTAAAATGAGCAATTTAAACAATAACAACACTGTAAAGACAAGCAACTTTGAAAAGCTTTCATAAATTATTGTACATTCTCTCCTGATATGTACTTTTAAGAGACCATTTAGCCAAAGATCTCAAAATGTTTTGCAAATGTCAATTTGACCTCATGGGATAGTAGGCAATTATTTAATGCAAAAAATAGAGAGGGACAAAACAAAATAGAACATAGGAAAAATTTTGTTTAAAAAGTTATTGAATTTCACTTTTTTAATTTAAGATTTAAATTTAATTCAAATTTTAAAAACCAAGGCTTTGGATAGCATATGGATCTACTAAAGTTAATAAAGATTTGCCCTGTCATAATTCTCCTTTCTTTTGTAAACTTGGGCAGAAATCCTATGGGACCTAGGTCCCCTTTTCCAATAAGGAAAGCAAATCAGAAAGAGATTCATGTCCAACATGGACTCCTAGAGATTTAAGAGGATTACCTAAAAGACAGCATGAGAAACATAAGCCCCTGTAGGATCAAAGACCTTCCTTCCCCAAGGAGAGGAATACCCAGAGGTATCCCATGCCTGTAAAAATCAAGAATGATCTTTATTAAGCAGTTATGTGCATGTGAAGCATTCAGCCTGGTACTGGAACAGCTCAACAAAGGGGAAGCAGGGAATGATTTCTATAATTTTCTAACCAAGGGAGGTAGGAAGTAGGTTGATCCAGGGAAGGAATGAGATGTATAATGGATGGAAAGTATCAGGAAAGGAATGTGAAGGGCTCAAGGTATGGGGATAAAGAATTCTTCAAACTGGGGCACAGATTCCTTGATACTTTTTGGTACATGGAGGACAGTCAACAAGATAAGAAGGATGATGCAAAGAATCAGAAGGTCAGCTGATAACGTTAGGCCCACATAGTTCCCTTTGATTACCTAGATCAGTGATTCCCAAAGTGAGCACCACTGCTCCCTGGTGGGTGCTGCAGCGATTAAGGGAGGCAGTGCTGGCCACAGGTGCATTTATCTTTCCTATTAATTGCTATTAAAATTTTTAAAAAATTAATTTCCAGGGGCACTAAGTAATACTTTTTCTGGAAAGGGGGTGGTAGGCCCAAAAAGTTTGGGAACCACTGACCTAGATAGTTGGGGGAGAGAGGCTCAAGCAAATTAAGGCAGTTAGCATATTCCTTTTCACACTTCCTTAAATTTAATTAAATTACAGAGATATTAAAAGTACTTTCCTTAGATATTTAGACCTTTTGGCAGAGAACCATATTGAGGAACTCAATCCAACTTTATTAAAAGAGACTTATTTTCAAATTGTTATTTTAGTGCCTTAATTGAATTGAGGCCACTGGCACCTAGGAGCATAAAAGAAAAAAAAAGATGGGGAAGATAGAGAGGGGACAAAGGAGAGTTTATTAATTTCAGCTATTTGCTTTGAACTCTAGCTTCACTCACTTTAGCATATTTCAGAAGGGCTTCTGTTTGGGACCCAAACATCTAGTGACATCTAAGTGAGAAGTTAGTGTGCACTTCCTCTTACTGGCTACATTCAATGGAAGATACAGAGCGAAAAACACTGAATTCTAAGTACCATAAACAGTTATCCCTGTGCTTCTTTAAAAAGAGCCAAGAATAACAAACCAGGATCTCTGTGAATATTGCAGACATGAGAGAGAAGAATGTCAAAGCTTTGAGGTTGTTCAGTTTTTATGCTACATACACTTGATATGGCTTTTGCAAGAGATTATCTCTACCTTTTCTAATGGATATGAAATTAATACCTCATTTAGAGAGCATCATTAGCAAATGAGATATTCTGAGTAAGACTTCCAGATAATTGAGGCATACTCCTTTGATAACCAATACCTTTGTATCATAATTTTATCTAGGAATCCTTTCTAAAATGTGGCACATGCCTTTTGGTTTTCTTAAACATATTATGTGAAATGAAATAAATTTAAACTTTAAAGTATGAGGACAATCCTATATTGGCTTAAGGAACCAGTAGAACATGTTGGGCTATTTTTTTCTATATATCTTTTTTAAGGACCGTGGACTCCTTTATGCTTTGAGTCCTTATGTCTTTTTCTAATTTCAAAGTGTTACTTATGGAAACAAGCAAATTTGGGCAGGGACTCTATAGGACTTAGGTTTCTCTTCCCCCAAAGGAGATCTACATATCAAAGCACAGTGACAAGCAGGAGCTTTGACCTAGACCTCTGCCCCACTTTCCCTGAATAGGAAGGAAAACAAGAGATATCAAGTACCTGAAAAATTAAAAGCAATATTTATTAAGCAAGGATGTACATGCACAAGGTAGCAAATCAATCTAAAACCAAAAAGCTCAAAGTATAGTTACCAGCAGTTACTTTTATAATTCATAGTGAAGGGAGGTGGGAAAGGGCTAGAAGAAGCCAATCCAAGGAAGGATCTGGGTCGTATGCATGGAGAGTTCCCAGGGGCAGAGGTGACAGATTACCAGGTGCAAGGAGAAACAATTTTTAGGAGTTCAAATAGTTTAGTATGATAACAAGCATCAACTAATCAGATCCCATATTTGAAAATACAGTAAGGCATTGAATAACAACACCATCAGGCTACTTTCTTAAATGTAATAGTGAATAATACTGAAATAGTTCAATCAGAGATAATGAGTCTAGGAACAAGGAGAGAAGTTTTATGTCCACAGGTACCAGGTCTGAAACCAGACTTACTGACATGAAGCCCAAGGACTTCTGGATAGCATATCCCAGAGAGATTGTGAGAACTGGTATAGAATGAACCAGAAGAGGTAGAAATCAAATTAAATCTACTATCCTCAGAGCTTAGAGATCTGACTTCCATTTCAACTTTAGTCAGGCTATAATTTTCAAAGACATTTTCTTCAGGTTACTCTAGGTTACAGTAAATTTCTCCAAATCACTCTGTCTCAGGTTAAAAAAAAAAAGGCAATCTTACACATTTTTCGTCATTCATATCAGAGGGCAAATCAACATATCAAGATAGTTATCAAGATAATTTACACAGATCTAATAGTTCTGACATTATTAGTTTTCATTAGAATATATTCTGCTGTTTATACATAATAGCTGCCTAACCATGATCATGTAACTCAGCCTCTCAGTTCCTCCTAGCACTCTAAAACTGAGAAAGTTAAAGCTAAAATGTTAATCTGCATCTGACATGGAGTTTCCACACTGGATGTTCCACACATGCAGATGCAATCACTGAACTTGAAACAATTATTGTTTTGGTTTTAGGCTCAAAAAATTTGAAAATGCCAAAGTTTTATACAGCATTAATTTGTTTTGCAATAAACCTTTCAAATAGATGTACAGATAAACTAGAGCAGCGAGGTCCAGTGATTTAGTAACATCTGAGGACAATTATAACAAAAGTAGGAACTTAAAAAACCATAAAATCTATTTCAGAATATGACAGGGTAATTTGTTAGAAAAAACTGGCATTAAAGGATTTTTTTAGAGAAATGTGACCTTTGTTTTTGTTTGTATTTCTAATTACAACAAATATTAGAACCTAATATATAAATCCATCCCAGTGAGCAAAAAGAAGAGGAGCAGGCAGGAATCAAGGTAGGTCTACATTACATAATAATGTATCTGCATCAAAAGTCCCTTGTTCTTTTGATACAGGATCGATTGGCAGTCCTAAAAATTAAAGGCCAACTGCAATAATCCTTTATTTCTTGAGTTCTTGATTTGGAAAAACTACGGAACTTAACCTAGATCTTCTGTACCAATAAATATTTCAATATCATTGAAAAAAGAAAATTCTGTCATTTTTATCATTGCTAATAACAACTTATTCCTGTAGCATTTTAAGGTTTATAATGTGATATTTTTCACTATCAATTATAATGTGATATTTTTCACTATCTTACAAAATGAAACAGATGATGCAGATATTATCCCCATTTTACAGATGAAAAGATTGGGATTGGGATTTAAGGAGGGGACATAGCTAATAAATTTGGGAGCTAAAATTTAAACCTAGGTCATTGGATTATAAATTATCAAAATAACCAGGGCAGTAGGAGACAAGGATCTGTACCACAGTGGTATAGTATCAGAGAAGTGAAGAGGGCATGTTTTAGGGATGCAGCAAAGGGGAAACCAATAGGCTTTGGCAACAAATTAGGCTAGGGAGCCAAGAGTAAAGAGTTAAGGATGGCAACTAGGTTGTACATCTGGAGACTGGAAGGATGGTGTTGCCCTCTCATTCTAAACTCCTGATAAGCCTAACTCTCTTGTTTGATTATGCATATTCTTCCCTTATTCCTTAACGATGTCTTTTATCCTATGTTTCATAGTATGCTGTAACCTGTTTTAGAATCAACATATGTTATTCCACTGACTTTTGTGCCACCTGAAATTGTATTTTGTTTTGTTTTGTTTCTGAGTTCATGGAATTTTCTGACTCACAGTTATACAGCATTGTCAGGAGAATATTGGTTTGCCTCTCTCACATTGATTTCTTAAAATTAGTACAAAGAACAAAGTGTTTTCTTTTGCTACAAACCTCACTATATTTATCTAAAGTAGCTTCATTAGAAGACTAGGTAAATTATAAAAAGGAGTAGAAAATTTCCACTTTTGAAGCTATTTTAAAAGTAAAAGTTGTTTTCAGTATTTGTACAGTCACAGTAAAAACAAGATTATGTAAAGCTTTAGGAATATTTTTGTGGCCCAGATAATATTTTAAAGACCCGAATTTGACTAATAATCCAAAATGTGGAGTATTTTAACTTATTAATAATTTTATTTAGATAATACTTGAGCTTATATACTAAACAGCATATATAAAATATAAGTAGTGTGTCCCAAAAGTCTTATCTATAGAAGCATAAAAACTGCACTTAGACTTCTGGGATATCCCATATAAAAGGTTATCTTTCTTAAAAAAATTATTGTCCATTAATGAAATTTCTCATGTGGTTGATAACATTGAAGGAAGCAATCATTATTGGTAGAAGTCCACAAGCACCACCCATTACTTACTGATAATCTACTGATCATGAACGGTTAGTCAGAGAGGCCCTAGATTGCCAGAATGCCAGTGCCTCCTTCCCTGCAATTATCCAGAGAAGCAACCCCTGTGTGAACTCAACCTAGCAACTACTTCTATAGGTGCTGAAACCCCCACTTCCTTGGCCACCAATAATAGGCCCCAAAATAAAAGTTCTCAACACCACAGTCCTTGACCCTGTCAAATAATTTAAAATCAGAAACAGGAATTTTATCTGTGGAAACCTTAACACTGCATTACCATCTGCTTCACTGTTATCCCCTCAGGCCCATGAGTTTTCTAGTTGAAATCTTCTTTATAAGTAATCTCCCCCATTAGAATGTGAACTCCTTGAGATCAAAGGCTGTCTTTTGTTTTTCTATTTTGTTGCTCCATAGTTTAGCAGAGAGAACATTATACATACTAAGTGCTATTTTTTCATTCATTCATTTATAAGCATTAGATAAAATTTCACAAGAGGGAAGTGCTCCTCACAATCTCATGTTTAAAGAGGGCTGAAAGCACTCACATTATCTTTATATTCTTTAAAAACTAGGAAAGTGAAGAAAGTTAGGATCCCCAGGATTTGGTCCTGATTTACCACTCTGTGACCACTACAAGGCTCTTCACTTTTTGTGGCTTCAATTTCAAAGAATGAAGTAACTTCAGAGAGCTAGGGCTATAAGAGAACTCAGAGGCCATCTAGTCCAAGTAGATGGGATAGGACATATGTGAGACCTAAGGTCAAAAAAGAACAGGTGTCAGAAGTGAGACAGGAATCCTGTTCATCTTATTTCTAGAGATATCTAAAGTCCCTTTCTGCTCTAGAATTCCATGAGTCTTGTTCTCTGATCCATTACTCCCTTTCCAACTAAATGTAACAGCCATATAAGAAACAATTTTTTTCATTTTGTAAGACTAGAACTAAGTAAGTGCAATGAATGGAAAGAAATAAGTTTTTTTTAAAAAGTGTGGATGCACTGGGGAACAGAAGAATTAGATCTTCACCAAGTTTCAATTCCTACTGGCCTGGGCCAATATTGGCAACACTCAAATAAAGTATGAGAATGACAAGGAAATTTGTAAGGAGAGACTAAAGGAAGTATATTATGAAGAATGTAGGAATAAGGACTGGAAAACAGATTGGTGAGAAAGGAGAGAGACTGGGATGAAGACAAGGACAGTAAAGAGCTATGAGAGAAATGAGATCATTAGGATGAGACCAATGAGAAGAATAGAAACATGATAGCTGGTGTGTGTGTGTGTGTGTGTGTGTGTGTGTGTGTGTGTGTGTGTGTGTGTGTGTGTGTGTTGTGGGGGGGATAAGAATAGGAGATATCTGTGATAAGAGCAAAGACAAAGAAAACTGTCCTAGGAGATAGTTAAAGAACAGCCAGGATGAAGTTAAAGCAAGAAAAGGCAGTGAGAGAATAGGCTGTTTTATTATTCTTTTGAAGAATCAAGAGGACAAAGAATGAAAATGGCTTCCTAGTACTCTAAATACATCTTGCATCCTAAATCTGCTGAAGACCAGTAGTCTTGGGATCTTCTAAGCAGGGACTAGATATGAGCACCTGTAATCAGAACCACACAAAATAAACATAACCTTGTTCAAAAATGAAAGAGAGGGGGCAGCTGGGTAGCTCAGTGGAGTGAGAGTCAGGCCTAGAGACAGGAGGTCCTAGGTTCAAACCCGGCCTCAGCCACTTCCAAGCTGTGTGACCCTGGGCAAGTCACTTGACCCCCATTGCCCACCCTTACCAATCTTCCACCTATGAGACAATACACCGAAGTACAAGGGTTAAAAAAAAATGAAAGAGATATGTTCTGGGAGCAATCAAAAATATGGAATATAAGGGAAATTATTAGTAAATACATACTCATCTATCAGAAATAATTCCAGTATAACAAAATAGAATACTTAATAATACCAAAAAATATATATACTTTTGTTCTTAAAAATAGAATAATAAATTAACTCTCCTAGATAAAATTAGTATTTTTCTCAACTTAGGGCCATGAAGACTTTAAATTCAGCAGAGAGAAAGGACACTAACTGTTGGCCATCACTCATGCCCATCCAAAGGAAGGTTTTTAGCCACCTCTTCTCCCAACTGTTCCATTGTCCAGATGAGGAGAAAGTAATGGCTTTAGAGATAGACAATACCTTAGAGTCAATTAAATCTAACCCCTCATCTTATAAATCAAGAAACTGTGACACAAGGACGACAAGTCACTTGCCCTTGGTCATCCTACTCATAAGCATTTAAGATGAAATTTGAACCTGGCTCTTCCTCACTCTAAGCTTTGTGACCACTCTGCTATGCTGTATTACTTCTTAAATAGCCAGGACAAAAAATATTGTTAGGGAAAAATTAAGAAATTATACTTCCTCTATGGCCAGCAGAGGAGAACAAGATAGATGCATAAAACTTCAAAAGGACTGTCTGAAGCCCCACTTACTATTCCTGATTATCATATGCTCCTAGTCATATGCTTTTGTGCTAGATACAAAGCCAACTCCTCAGCTTCTCCACCAAAAGTGAGACAATATCTTATCTACATCCAAAACTCTCTCATCAGAAGTTTGTTTTGAATACAGAAGATCACCTCCATTCATAATAGAATGCAGGCTCCTCAGATCAGTCTCCATGATTCACTGAAGCATGCCCTATTCATAAAAGAAAGTTAACCATTGAATCTGTAAAATAATGGGTACCAATTCCAAAACAGCTACTAGAGTCAAATGAGGAAAAGGATGCCCTCTCTCATTCAAATAAATAGAAGTTATCCATGATGATATTGCCTGAGACAGAAGAGCTAAGCAGGTCTTTTAACAGAAAAGGGGAACTGAGTCAAGAGAAAGAGGAGGAGAGCCTGGGACAAAATCGAATGATGAGCGACAGAAGAGAATGAGCTAGGAAAGAAGATAGAAAGTTTTAACAATATTTGGAAAAGAACAGATATGAATTAAAAAAGAAAATAATATATAGATGGTGAAATAAGACTTCTCAATTAAAGCAGAAATTGCTGAAATGACATTAGGATTCCCAAGTCCAAGTCTCAACTATACCACTTAAAAGCCATGTGATCTTAAGTCTTTTCTAACTCAGCAAAAGTAAAAGAAATGTTTTTTATAAAGAATACTCCATCCTGGAGTCATTCAAAATTTGAGTTTTAATCTCAGCTGATGTCTGATCTTAAATTATATATGATACCTACTCTTTTAATTCCTACTTAAATAATTGTAGTCTTAGAAAACTCATAAATGCCTTATGAGCAACCATTTTGCTCCTCTACAATTCTACTTATTAAAGTATCATGAGCCAAAATATGCCTTTTTCTAACTTTCTTCTTCTAACTAAATTATATTTGTAAAAGCAAAATGCCCAGAACAAGGAAAATTATGGTTCTACTGTATTCTACTTCAGGAGCCATGTTTTCAAGAGGCTACTTGCAAACTGGAATGTATCATGAGAAGGGCAACCAGGATAGAAGGATTTGGAAAGCATGCCTTAAGAGGAACAATGGAAGTAAATAGAAATGTTTAATCCAAAGAAATCTTATTTAAAGGAATAATAACCTCATTTTAAGTATATAAAGAGCTATCATGCCCCTAACAGAACTGGGAGGGACCAGTGGATGAAAGTTAGAAAAAGGCATATTCTGGATCAATATAATTTAACAATTAGATCTATAAAGTAAAATGGTTGCTCATAAGGCACTCATGAGTTTCCCAAGGCTATAGTTATTTAAGTAGAGATTGAAAGAGCACTTGTCAGGAATGCTGTGAGGGGATTCTTGCTCAGGTCTAAGATTTCTTCAGCTCCAATTATTATATGATTCTATGAATTATTTAATAGTTTAATACTTAGCATAGTCCCTTAACCTCTGTGCCAAAGGTTCTTTTTTTCAGCTAACTGGTAATAATACTATTTATCTTACCTATGTAAGCATTCTGTTGAGGCCCAAATAAAATGAAGCAAGCAAAGTAAGTACTTATATGAACATTATTCTTTTCGTTTATCATTAGTACATTAATTGAAAACAATAAAATAAATGTATTGGCATGCTCTTCAAATTTGCAAATGCTTCATAGCTAGAAAGAACAGCTAACACCCTGGATGATAGTGAGCATCCAAAAAGACTCTGAGAGGAGAAGATGAGGCCATAATTACTTCTACTGGAGGGAAGGAAGGAAAGAGGAAAGGGAGAAGAAAGAGGAGGAAAGAAAGGAGAGATGGGAAAGGGGAGAAAAAGGAGGAAAAGAGGGAGAGAGATGAAATAAAAGTTGGAAAGGGGGAGGGAGAGGAGGAAAGAAGGAAGAAGGAAGGGTTCTGGTTAGGAGGGAGCAAAAATTCTAAAGGATTGGAGAGGAAAAGAAAAGAGAAGAGGTAGGGGAGGAGAAAGGAGAGAGAAGGAAGGACAGAAGGAGAGACAGGATGGTGGAAGGGAGATGTAAGAGGGAGGGAAGAGAGAGGGGAAAGACAGGGGAGGGGAAGGAAAGGAGAAAGAAGAAAAGCAGGGAAGGGGAGGATGAAGGAAGACGGAAAGGGTGGTTAAAGAGAGAAAGGTGAAAAGAGAATGGGAGGAAGGAAAAAAAGGGAGGAGGAGGGGAAGGAGAGGAGAGGGGAGGGGAGGAAAGGGGGACGAGAGGCCAGCCATAGCTTCTTCCTGGCCCCACCCTACAGTGCTGTCACTTCCAAGCTTAGGGAAATCAGGGTGGGGAAGGGGACCCCAGAACTTGGCCCCCGGAAAACCGAGGCTGAACAGAACAGGGGCGGCGCGTGGGAAGGGCTTACTCAGGCCCATGGCTCCGCTCCTACTCCAGTTTGGTCACCTGCCTCCTGATGGCTCCACTCCCTAGATGCCAAGCTTTGTTGCCGAGCAGGGTAACCATGGCAACAGGAAACTCTACGGAGGCCGTACTGGACCCACCTTCTTAGATCTCGAAAGGCAAGGGGATAACTGGAGGTGGAGTTTTAGATTCATTTATTTGAGAATTGAAGTAGAAAGGCCTTCAGGGTTCTTTAGTATAGGCGCTCTTAAGTTGGATTTCATAGACTTAAAAAAAAAAACAACAACTTTTTTTTTTAATATTTGGAAAACTAATCCTAGGTATTTTATTTTATTCATTTAAAAAACATAGACTCCATAGGCTTCACTAGACTGCCAAAGGGGTCCAAAACTCAGGTTAAGAGAACCTCTGATATGGTCCAACCAACCTCGTTTTGCAAATGAGGTTGTCCTTCGCTAGGCAGAACACAGGAAATCTCCAAAGCAGCCTCAAAGCATCCCTGGCTCCAAGGATCTGTTCTTTCCTCTGCACCAGGGCAGCTCCCAAAATTAGGACTAAGGTCATTCAATATCCCTTTTCCAATCTTCTTACAACCTCCTTCCCACTCCAAGGTGCTATAACGTTTTCAGGTCCCCTCCTTTCAAACTTCCCTTTGCCCAAAAGAGTCCCCTGGTAAATTAAGGAGGCAAGTGGAATTTGCCTAAAATAATCTCCTAAAAATAGTAGATAACATCCCTTGCAAGTAATAAGGCAGTATTATTATCTCCATTTTATAGATGAATAAATGTGAGAAGTGCCCAGGTTCACGTGGCTATTTAGTAGCAGATAAGGACTAAAAGATCCCTTGGAAATCAGCTTTAGCCCCTTCATGTTATATAGTTGAGTAAACTTTTGATTTCCTCAAGGATTTACTGGCAAGGAAGTCTAAAAGTTAGGATTTTAACACTTGTGCTCTGATTCTTAATCCAGTATTCTTTCCATCACAGCCTATAGTTATTAGGCACATATTATATATGAGGCACAGAAGATATTCGAGAAAAATAACATAGTCACTACCCTTAAGGGTTTTACAGCCTGCAAGGCAAAAATAAACAAATATTATACAAGGTAGAATAGGATAAGGACCTAGGAAAGATTCAGACCATGTTGCCTCTCCTGTTGGCAGTCCCCTCCTCTGCTCTGCTCTATATGAAATGTTGGAGAGAACTAATTTCGGAAATCAGTGTGAAGGTTTAAAAGCCTACTTCACTTCACTTATACCATCTGACTAGCCTCATTAGCCTTCTTGTGACCTGCTAGAGTCACATTCCCCAAATTCTGCAACATTGGTAAGTTATCTCCTATTTCACTCCTTAATGATTACATCTCCTTCAAGAAGTTTTCTTCTAACAATACCACCTATTCTCCAGCCCAGAGGGAAAAAAAAGAAAGATGGATTTAGAACCCAAGACAACTGTTTTCTGCTAATATTATTTTCCAAAGGCAGAAACCAAGGCCTCTAAAAAAGAATTGACTTTCCCAACATCTGCAAACTCATAAGCCATGGAGTGGGGCATTCAAACCCCTTGTCCATTCCCCTTTCCATGCTATCTCTTCCAGACCTCAAACCACAACCAAAGACAATAAAACAATATGTTTGGAAATATAAGGATAGGATGCAATTTCTCTTTGCTATCAGCTTTGAGAATTCCAAACAAGAATTAATTAAATCCTGGTATCTTTCCTTTTTCAGTTCTTGCATTCTCCTGTTCCACGTCTTTCCCTGGCCCTCAACTGCCCTCTAGTGGCCATTGGCAGTACTACCCCTACCTGCACCACACCCTACCTAGGTTGTGCTGGAAGCAGCCTAACAATTATTCAAAATTTTCCAATTGATTAATTATTCATTCAGTCAGTGAGGTCCTTAGAACAGCCCCACAGTAGCTAAATCCTGTCATTTCTGTCTCCATAATATCTGTCCCTTTCCTACACTCGCATGTAACATCTCTACTCCAATGCAGTAATAGTCTAGTAATTCGTCCCCAACTTTCTAGTCTCATCTTTTCCAATTCATCCCCAGCAATGAAGATTATCTTCAGGAAAGCATTGAAGCCATTCTCCTGTGAGGGCCTCTCTTCTGTACAAAAGAAATAAAAGACCTGATTCTTCCCTTCAGTTGCCTTAAATATTAATCCTTTACATTCATAGAGGACTTTTTACATGTCTTGTTTAAGCCTTGTTGAACAACCTTAGGAGATATTATGATCTATCTCAATTTTAGAGGTCAGAAAATACAGTCGATGCTCACAGACTGTTTGAGCTAGAAGGGGTCTTAGAATTTTTCTAGCTTTGATTTGAGTAGAGAAACTGACTCTGAGCCTCAAAAATTCAATTCAGGGGGCCAGTTAATTTTCTTAGTAGTTAGAGAGCCAGATTTAGAGACTGGCGGTCCTGTGTTCAAACCTGGCCTCATAAAATTCTTCCTGGGCAAGTCATTTGATCCCCATTGTCTAGCCCTAATCACTCTTCTGCCTTGGAACTCATACTTGGAATTGATTCTAAGACAGAAGATTAAGGTTTAAAAATAAAAATAAATTCAATTCAGGAAACAGTTATTAATCACTTATGGCATGCAAGGAAGCATGCTCAACACAAGGATAAAAAAGAGACAAGACCCTGCCTTCAAGGACCTTGCATTCTGTTGGACATATAATATATATACAAGTAAGCATGAGGTAATTTGAGGAAATGAGGGCTCACTCACAACTGTGATGATAAGATAAGGTTTCACAGAGAAGTAGTACCTTAGTTGAAACTCGATTCCAGACAAAGACTTCAAAATGGGAAATGTATCTTAGAACCATTGGAATATGCGTCCCACCATGTCTTCCCTCATCTCCTCCTACTTCTCTGGGCTTACACCTGTAGGAAGTACAAAGAAGACTAACGACTCTGGTATAAAGGCCTGCCAAGTCCTTTTCATCTATTTTTGTTGTCCACCTCACATCTAACTCTCACCTGTAACTCCAAGATGTTATAGAAGATTGGCTAAACCAGGTTGAGCATGTACTGATAATCTGAGATAATGGGTGACTAAGGCACAAAGTTTATTCTATTTATTGGCAAGGCTAGCAGTTACTAATAACAGAAGTCAAAAGTACCTCAGTAACAAAGACCCCTGGAGCAGTTAAAAAAGCTTTTTTATACAGTTTAGTCCAGACTTTTGTCCTAGGTGTGTGATTGGTTCTTAATTGTGCTGTCTAATCATTTGACTATGAGTTTTCATCCATCACTGCAATTTGAAAGCCCAAATTTGGCCAATAAATTTAGTTATTCGAGGAACTAATCCCACATCATGGTGAGAGAGAGAAATAACAAATGAAAGACTTTGCAAATAGGAAATAGCAAAGGCACAGGTTTGCATAGGAAGGTCTGGTTACATGCACAGAACTGAAAGAGCAGTTCCAGAATCTGAGGAAGGGATAAAACCGAGGACATAAGACCATTAGAGGTCCATCGTTTCTGTTCATCCAGGAGAGTGGAGAGTCCACTCCCTGTTGGCAGTTTGTCTGTGCCTTCAGGAGGTGACTTATCTTTCCTGATATTTGGAGCTTCTTGTGGTCCAGCTATTGAGAGATTCCTGTCTCCATCCCTGTCTCCAGTTGCCATCTCCCAGATATCTTATAAGCTCCTGATTCCTGAGAGGTTTCCTGATTGAATGTGTGTGTGAGAGCCAGAACCCTGATAACCTCTGTCTTTGGTGAAGAGGCCTTACAGCCATTTTGGCCTCTGTCAAAGAGACTGAGATCATCTAGATTTCAACTGTCTACTCTGACAAACTTTTACTATGTCTATAATTTATTTTGAGGACCAATAGGTTAAGATAGATTAGATAGATATATAGAAGTAATTTAGTTAGAGAGAGTAGGTTTTAGGCAGCTTGAAGACTTGAAGAAGGTTCCATTAGGAACTCTTAAAAGTTGGGTAGAGAATCTAGATGATAAGATTTAGGGACTCCTTTATCCTGGTCCTCCATCATTTCTCTTTATTTGCCTATAAATAAAATCTAAGAAACTTTTTTTACAAAAGAGTCAGATAGCATTTTGGCCTAAGAGGTGACTCTCAGGCCTACTCAGGCCCGTAGAGTGAGTTCCTCTGAGTATATGCCAAAAACAACTCTACAAACCCTGTTTAGTCATCTTACTTATTTCACTGGAAAACCCAAAATAGGCCAACATCCTCCTGTAATATTCTTCAGAAATTTCCTTATCTACTACTCCATGTATCAGCCAAATCTAATACTAGGAAAATATCTTGTGGTCAGGTTAAATCACTGTGTGAATTTAATGTAAATTATACTCCTCTTTCCTTTCCAAAGGGAAAGTTTTGAAAATCTACTTCAGGCTCACCCCCATTTTAGATTAGGTTGGGAACTTGAGGCCTGAGGCTTATCTGGGTAAGGAGAAGTCTCTGGCTCCCTGGCATCCAGGAGGATGTTTGCCTCTTGCCCCACATGATTCCTGGCATCTGGAGTACTGCCCCCTTACCCAAACCGAGGTTAGGTCTATCCAGCCAAGATCTAGGTCTTAGACCAAGAAGGAATAACTTCACTATGGTTATAAATTGCGGAACAAGGAAGCAGTGTGGCTTTCCCTTTGGACTTGGTAGGGCAGCTGGTGTGTGATCTCTTTGATAACAAGCGGAGACAGGAGGTGAGTGGCAAGTTCTGGTTATCTAGGTGACCAGCCATGTGATTGATTATGTGCCTTTTCTCTTTATGAGTCCAACCTGCTTTCACTATCTAATAAATAATTATAAATTAATATATCATCTCCTGAGAATTTTAATCCTAACAATTTTGGCGACACAAAACAGGAGTCTGAACTCCTTTTGTTTTTTTTTTTTCTTATTTTTCCCTTGTCCCATAAGAATGACTTATATGTAGAGTAGAATTTTTTTTAAACCCTTGTACTTCTGTGTATTGTCTCATAGGTGGAAGATAGGTAAGGGTGGGCAATGGGGGTCAAGTGACTTGCCCAGGGTCACACAGCTTGGAAGTGGCTGAGGCCGGGTTTGAACCTAGGACCTCCTGTCTCTAGGCCTGACTCTCACTCCACTGAGCTATCCTACTGCCTAGCATTTTTTTAATGTGGAAGTTCCATGTTCCTGAGAAGTTAAAATTATCAAGGAAAAGTTTTGGGAAAGATGATTATTTTTCATGTGTATTTGTCAGTTATTTTTCTGTCTTTTTTTTCCTTTGGGGAGTGTTGCAAAAATAGGTTGGGAGAGCAGCAAAGTCAGCAAGATATCCAGACACTGAGGTTAGAAAAGTGAAAGGCCTAAATCTAGTGTTAAAGATATAGAAATAAGAAAGAGATGATGACCTTCAGTTTTCTCTCCACTTTACTTTGAAACTAAACTGTGCTTAGGCAATTCAACAGAACCATGTGGCCTCTAAGGTAACATCTAAGATGGATATTAAAACAGTTTCTAACTTAATTTTTTTCTTCTTTTTGGGTGGGTCCTGGTTTATAAATGATGAATACCCACAGTACCCAAAGGGGTTCAATTGGTAGGAAAAATAGTATCCCAAAAGTAAACTCAACATAAATTGCTTATCTTGGGGGGAAAAGATTTATTGCCAAAAGAGCCAGGAATGATTAGAAAAGAGGCCATTAGCTTTTGTAAAAATATGGTTTAAGACTCTAACTACCCCAACAGGAGAACCTCTTTAGCTTCATTTTGGATCTTTTGGCTTTAAGACTTTAAAGGAGTTAAAATTAGCTATTGGGAATAACAACACAAGAATTAGATTACTGTTTCATTTGGGCCATGCTTCTTGGTGAATCTACTAAGATTCAACCAAGGAGACAAGTTTTAACCACTTTTCCACTGCCTTTTCATATCCTCCTCATTTGACCTCACTGTCATTGTCTGAGCCTGTTCCCCCTTCTATTCCTCTTTCTATATTTTTGGAGGAGCCTCTGAAAAAGAAATATACCTCCCAAAGGAGATATATTTATTGGAAGGACCTAGACAGGTTAGTGATGAAGAAAACCCACCCAGGAACCTTTTAGGGCCAGTAAAGCACAAACCCTTTGAGGCAATAGGGAAATTAAGTTTATTTAGCTAATATTGAGGTTAGGGAAATGGTAGGTAAGGTCCTAACTCTACACAGCTCTATCTCTTCCCGCATTCTGTGCTCCCCTCATGGGGATGCTCTTCTGGTCTTCCCAAACCCTCCTTAATAGCTCCCTGATCTCTCTAGGCCCCAAAAAGCTATCTGACTATCTTACTAAACTAACTATCCCAGACTGTCTCTAAAGAGGCTAAGAGTACAGGATTCACAAGTGGAATGAGTCCTTTCCCTAGCCTGGGGTTAGCTTCCTAGGTAAAACCCAAAGTCCCAGATGTAAAACCCTTGAGCTTACTTTAGCCAAGTTGTCACAGCCAGATTGTTCTCAGCCAGAATGTTACAACACTTCAGGGAAACACAGAACTCATTCCAAGTATTTCTCTAATCCCAAGAACCTACTAGTCTTTCCACAAGACTAGCTAGTTCCCAGAAGATGGTAGAGCAGCTGTTCTCCCTTCCAGCTCAGAGAGAGGAAGGTTTCAGGAGTGGTAGTTAATCTCAGTTAACTCCCAAGATCCTCCTCTGCAATGCCTTCTCTTTCCAGAATCTTTTCCCAGGGTTTGTGGCTAGATTCTCTTTTTTCCCCTTAGAGTCAACATTTACATTTCCCCTCTATCCTTTATTCCCTATCCTTACACCTCCCTACTCCCTTTTAGCTTGTTCCCTACCTTTAATCCAAGATAGGGTGAGGCAATGGATCTATTGCATGCTTTCCTCACTGATGAAGGAAGACAGACAAATTTTGAGGCCACTCATAATTCTCAAAATGAAGATGGAAAGCAATGGCCATTACAGGACCCACAATGGGACCCCACTAATCCTAGAGGACTAATCCTGAGGTTACATGAGGGCAGGGAGGTACTGTTGAAAGAAATGAGGAATACTCAACTCAAAAAGAAAATTGGCAAAAATTTGAAAGTGTTATTCAGAAAGAAAAGAGTCCCAACCAGTTTTATGATCAAGTATAAGAGGCAGTTAAAAGATATGCAGGTTTGGATCCTATTAAGCCCACTGATGTTCATATAATATGGCACCATTTTTGTGAACCACTCCTCCCCCATAATAAAATAATATTTTAACAAGCTTTGTCAATACTAGTCTATTATGAACATAGATCACTTGAAAAGGATAACTGTATATGTTTTTGAAAGGTATGAGAGAAAGGAAAAGGAAAAAACTGAAAAGGAAAAATTCAAAAGAGAGGACATCTATCTTGCCTTCCATTTTAACATCTGCATTTGAGGAACTTATGATTCCATTAAAAGAAGTTACTAAGAATCTAACAGATAGAGGTTCAATATATTGTTATTTCTGTGACAGGCTTGGTCATGTAGTGACAAATTGTAGGAGGAAAAATCAGGAGTTCAGAAATAAAAAATGGAATAATAATAGAGACTCCAACAGGGCTCAGACTTCTAATGAGGCAAACCATAGTGCTCCTGAAGGGAGTTGTAGTCATTTTAGGGGATGTTGGAGGAATAATCAGAGAAATCATGATTTATGATGGTGCAAGGTAGGGGAAAGGACCTTGGAGTCCAAAGACGGTGACTACTCCTTTCCAGACCCTGATGTTTTGATGCCAATTATTTCAGTGTGTTCTCCTCCCCCTAGTTAAAGAGAGTCATCAACACTTACGGTTAGGGATTCTTATTATGACTGTCTCCTGGACATTGTGGTTTCCAGATTGATCTTATTGAGCAAATCTGATTCTGAATATACTTCCATTGGTTCTTTAAAGATGACTGGAGTATCAGGGAAGTCTCAAGTTTTAGTAAGCTTCCTCCTTGCTTTGTGCCCATCAGGTCTCTATCAGAAGAACACTCATTCCTCTAATGCATGACTCTCCTACAAATCTATTAGGGAATTATTTCTTATGTAAACTCAAGGCCACAATATCAACCTCTCCAGAAGGCTCTTTGTTCCTACAATTACCTAAGGATTCTCTAACTTTATTTCCAGTCATTTTTCCTGGTAATCATGAGATAGTAGTCCTTTCCTTTGAAATTCTAGCAAATATCCCTGAATCTACCCGTACCTCCTCCTCTTCTGATATAGACCCACTTAAATCAACTGTACCTGTTCAGATTAAGAGAAAAGGTGGTCCCTTGCCTTCCATTCCTCAGTACCTCTTGTTATGGGGACACAAGAGGAGCTGAGTTCCTACTATTTAGAAATTCAGAGAAGCACTGTTGTTTAGCTAAGAAATGGGAGAAGAGATTTGCTTCCCACACCACCTTGGCAAAGCTTCCCTGAAAATGTTAGAATTCTCAAGATAGACCCCAAGCCTTAGCAACAGCTCCTGGATGTCCATTGGCTTAGAGGTAACAAGGAAGTAGGTCTTGACTTCCTAGGACCTTAACAATAATTATTGATTTAGCACCAGCTTGATCTAGATGTAATTTGATCAGTTAGATTGGCTACATTTGTCTAAAGGATGTTGTCTTCAATAAAGTAAGTTATCAACTTTAGAATAAGACTCTTACAGGCTTGAAGATTAACTGGGTTTATTTGGGTAACTTAACAGAAAGGTAAAACTGGGAGTTGGGAGAGAGAGGAGTAGGTGAACCCTAGTTAATTGTGCCTAATACTTAGTATAATGTGGTATGCTAATATTTAAATATAAAGTTATCCTAGGTGCAGAGTTCAAGGGACTTTGAGAGTCTCTCTTGACTCTGAAACTGGTATGGATTCTGTTGATGTTGAACCCAGGGACTATGAAGTCTCCCTGGGTCAGAGGCTGTTGTTGATTCTTGATGGTTTGATAAGATGATCTTGTATGATAATAAAACTCAAATACAATACAAAGATGAGTGATATAGCTAGCAATATAGATTTAAACCCTGCCTGCCTGCCTATACCAGTCTCCCTCCTAGGGCCCAGGCAATAGAAGAAGAAGAAGAAGAAGAAGAAGAAGAAGAAGAAGAAGAAGAAGAAGAAGAATTGGGCTTGAGGGGTCTGTGCACCCCAATTTATACTCCTTTCCTAACTGTCATATTGGCACATGCCCAGGGCTGCTTTGCCAGGTTATGAGTTCTAAAGGGGCAAACTGCTTTTTGCACCTACAGAAAATGGCTGACTATTTCTATATATTACACTCTTAACCAAGAAACCTATTGAAGGAATATCCCCAATAACTGATTCATCAGTTGAGCAAGGGATAATAATTTCATGCAATTTTCAAATTTTCCCAGTAAAAAAGTCTGAGCCAGCCCCAGATGGGAAGTCTGATTATTGGTCTGTACAGGATTTGCATGCAGTTAATTCACATGTTATAGCTAGGAATCCAGTGGTTCCAAATCCTGCAACTATTGTCTCCTCAATCCCTCATGAAGCTATATATTTTGCTGATACACCTCTGTTCTGCATTTTTCCCCATTCCTAGTCATATAAATTCTGGAAAAAAGTGCTTTAACTTAGAAAATTTCATATTGGACATGGACTCAATTTCCTCAGGGGTATGAGGAAAGTCCAACTTTATTTCCTTAAATTTCACAGCAGGACTAAGATATCATTTTTAAGGGTTCTAATTTAGTTCAGTATGTTGAGGAATTACTTTTAAGTGCATCAGATGCAGAGAAATGACAGGAAGACAGTAAGCATCTCTAATTAGAGCTTTACAGTAGAGGTAACAAGGTTTCAAGGTCAAAAATTCAGTGGTGACTTCCAAAAGTAATATTTAGGTTTTATTTTAGCTGCTGGAAACTGCTCCATTTCCCCCAACCTCATTAAAGCTATTCAGTAACTCTCTGCTCCCTCTTTATTTTTTTTGACTGTTAACTCATAGCTGCTTCTCCAAAGTGCCATTGAGTCACAAGTTTATTATATAAGAAATTCAAACTCCCTTTCACCCAAAAGCACAAGGATAGTTTCTCACAACGACACAGAGCTATATTTTTTTCTGCTCCCTCTTTTAAAAAGCAGCTAGGACAAGTCTTGGGGGCAATGGGGTTCTATAAACAATGGATCCCCTGTTACAGAAAACTTACTAAACCCCTTGTAGCTCTGACTAAAAATTTAGTCACTGAACCACTTCAGTTATATTCCCAACACCTGTTAGCTCTCACAGAGTTAAAATAAGCTATTCTGTCTTCCCCTGCTCTAGGAAATCCAGACTGTAAATAGCCATCTACTTTATACATGAACAGAGTAGGGTAGCTTCTGGCATCTTGACTCAAGCCTTGGGAACCACACTGTACCCAGTAGCTTACCATTCTGCACATCTGGATGCAGTGGCAGTTGGAGCACTGTCCTGCTTCCAGGCTATTGTTGCCACAGCACTCCTGGTGGAAAAGGCCTCAAACATAATCTTAGGTTCTCATTGAACTATTCTCTCCTCCCATGAGGTCAAAGCAAATGCTTCAACATAGAACACAGGCATTTTCAAAGGCATGCTACATATGAGATAACCTAATATCACCCTTAACCATGGTACAATTCTTAATCCTACAACATTGCTTCCTGATTTGCCAGTTTCTGAGGAACCACTACATGATTGTGCATCTGTAAAGACATGGCTAAAAAGACACATAAGGATCTCTCTGACACACCTTTATAAAACCTAATTTAATTCTATACATTGATGGTTCTTCTTTTATAAGGGATGCCATATGCCACAGTGGTGTAGCAGTTGTAACAGACCATGATACCATCTTGCAGCTTCATTGCCTTCAAATTTTAGTGCTCAGATGGTGGAATTGCATGCTTTGAAAAGGGCTTATGAGAGAGCTAAGGGAAAGAAACCAATGATTTACATGGACTCAAGGAATGCTTTGGAGGTCTATCATGCTGTTGAGATACATTGGATCAAGAGGGATTTTCTGACTTATATTGGCAGTCAATAAAGGTAGAGATCATTAAAGAACAACTGCCTGTTCAGATAAAGAAATCAAAACTATCAATAAGCACATGAGAAAGTGTTCTAAATCTCTAATAATTAGAGAAATTCAAATCAAAACAACTCTGAGGTATCACCTCACACCTAGCAGATTGGCTAAAATGACAACAGGGGAGATATTAAAATGGATATAGATGGATATTAAAAGAAGTATTAATATTTTAATTAAGGCTATGTTGGTAAAATATAAGATGACCATGTACCTGCTAAGATCTAATTCAAATCCCCTGCCATACCTTCTGCCCACCTGGCTCCCTCATACCAAAAAAAGCCTGTCTCCAATCACCTCAGGAATCTTATACTGTTCTTTTACGTAATCACACTTCCTGTCTACCTACATTACAAGAGGAATCATGGGAAATGTAGTTTCCAAGTCCCCTAAATGTCCACGGGAAGTTTGTCATATATCTAAATATTTAAAACACAAATGAACCCCAAATAACCCTCAATGGAATCCCCAAAATTCCAAATAACACAGTAATGAATGTTGGAGGGGATGTGGCAAAATTGGGACATTAATGCATTGCTGGTGGAGTTGTGAACTGATCCAACCATTCTGGATGGTAATTTGGAACTAAACCCAAAAAGCTCTAAAAGAATGCTTTCCCTTCAATCCAGCCATAGCATTGCTAGATTTGTACCCCAAAGAGATCATAGATAAAAAGACTTATACAAAAATATTTATAGCGGCACTTTTTTGTGGTGGCAAAAACCTGGAAAACGAGGGTATGCCCTTCAATTGGGGAATGGCTAAACAAATTGTGGTACATGCTGGTGATGGAATACTATTGTGCTCAATGGAATAATGAACTGGAGAATGGAAAGACCTCCAGGAATTGAAGCAGAGTGAAAGGAGCAGAGCCAAAAGAACATTGTACACAGAGACTGATACATTGCAGTAAAATCAAATGTAATGGACTTCTGTACTAGCAGCAATGCAATGACCCAGGACAATGCTGAGGGATTTATGGAAAAGAATGATATCCACTCTCAGAGGAAGAACTACAGGAGTGAAAACACAGAAGAAAAACAACTGCTTGAACACATGGATTGATACAGACATAATTGGGGATGTAGACTCACAATGACCACACCAATGCAACTATCAATAATAGAGAAATAGGTCTTGATTGATGGCACATGTTAAAATCAGTGGAAATGTGCATAGGCTATGGGGGGTGCTTTGTTAAGGGGAGGAATGGGAAAGTAAAAACATGTAACCATGGAAAATTTTTATTAAAAAAAAAAAAAAGAACAACCGCCTGTAATTCAACTATCTGCAGCCTTGGCTATTGTTCATTGTTCTACCCAGGCAGAAAGGACTGACCCCATCTCTAGTGGAAATTAGAAGACAGACACTGCAGCTAAGCTTGTTTCCGTAGAAGGACCTAAATTAATTTTAACTCTGACATCTAGTGGAAGCACAGTTTTAAAGCAAGGCAGAATAATGCGGTTTGGGTATCATTAGAAGGAAAACCTACATCTCTAATTAAATATGCTTATCTGTTCATAGGAGTGGCCACTTTGGTACTCAGGGGATCATGAACTCCATTAAAACTTTGGATGGCCCCAGGTTTTACTAATATAACCTCCTGTATGTGCCTCTTGCCCTACTTGCCAACTGCCATTCCCAAACCTCACATCCCAATTAGGTTTACCTGTGTTCCTCTGTTTGTCTTTCCCTTGTGAGGTGTGGGTGTGTCCCAGTTTATTATTATTCCCCATTCCCAATATTATCTTTTTTCAATATCAAGGGCTAGCCAATTTTGTATGGCTGTCTTTGCTAATCCTGGAAGGAGATAGCTTTATAAGTTTGGAAAATAGCTTAAACTGTATCCTTAACCAATTTCTCCACCTCAGCAGAGATATTCCTAATCGAATCTGTTACTGCCATCATCTCAAAAGTGGGTATAGGGGGCAGCTGGGTAGCTCAGTGGAGTGAGAGTCAGGCCTAGAGACAGGAGGTCCTAGGTTCAAACCCGGCCTCAGCCACTTCCCAGCTGTGTGACCCTGGGCAAGTCACTTGACCCCCATTGCCCACCCTTACCAATCTTCCACCTATGAGACAATACACCGAAGTACAAGGGTTTAAAAAAAAGTGGGTATAGCAGCCCAGAAAAATCTCTTTGCTGCAGAAGTGGTTACTGTATTAGGCCTAGATCTCTTGCTCTTGTATGCCACTAAGTGTCCAGATTACTAGCCATGGACTTGTCTACCCAACCAATACAATGATTATTCACTGACATTGGTTGGTTAACAGTGGCCAAACCATAGCTCTCATACCACCCTTGGGGAAGGGAAGAATAAGCTAAAGAATTACCAACAGAATTGCTCAGGAGTCATCAAACTCCATGGGAAATCTACCTTTAACTGTGATGAGGCAATAACAGTAGCAAAGGATATGTCTCTTTATGACCTATTCTTTTTGCTATTGAGCTTTGTCTTAGCACAAATAAATGTAGTGGTAGGGAATGGAATAGTGAGGTTGTACTTCACAGTTACTTATATATCTGCTATTCAATGGACCCTTACTGCTTTTAACATACAAGTCAAAGGTGGGTAAATGGTCAGTCAGTGGAAGTGGGGATCCCATAAACTGGGTATCATCAGAAGGAAAACCTACTTCTATAATTAAATATGCTTATCTGTTCATAGGAGTGGCCACTTTGGTACTCAGTGGATCATGGACTCCATTAAAAGTTTGGATGGCCCCAGGTATTGCTAATATAACCTCCTGTGTGTGCCTCTTGCCAACCAGGGAAAACTAATGAAGTGGTTTTTTAACTAAGAAGAGACAAGAAGTGCTAGCAAACTGGGTTTATTTGTAATAACTGAGGGATGTAGGGAGAGGGGTATTTCTATTCTGAAGAATAGCCTAATAGTTTAACTAAATAGGTTTCTAACTAAGCTTGTCTCTAACTAAACTAGGAGGGGCTGAAGAGGGGTTCTCACAGTACAGGTTCAGAGATGCTCCAAGCTGGTCAAAGATGTTACAGGACAAGTTCATCAAAAGCAGCCAGTTACTCCAAAGCAAGTGACTCCAGGGAGTAAGGAAGATTGATCTGCTGTCCACCAACAGATAACCCAGTCCTTTCCTCAACCTAGGCCACTATGTTTCCTTGAAGAATATTCTTCTCAGCAGTATCCCACATTGACAGCTCCTTGGGTATTTGGCAAAAGCTGGATCACACAGCCACACAACATCTCCTTTCCTCCAGCTTGGTCAAACTCCTACACCTTTTCAAAATCCCAGCTTCATTCTATTACAGAACTCTTAGGTCTTTAGAATTAACCTGGCAGCCTGGGTGCTCCTGCTTAATCTCTGCATTATGATATGCTCACAGGCCCTTCTGGGGGTGTCTGATATCTTGTTAATCAATCTTGTTGCTCTTACATAAATAAACCAGGTGAAATTGTTACAAATGTCTATGAGCTTCAAAAAATTTTGAATGACATTCAGCAAATCTCATTAAAGACCCATGTGATATCTAATAATATATGGTAGAGTCTCTCATGGATACAGGGCACAGGTTGGTTAGCAACTGTAGCCAAATGGGACTTTTTAATTCTTAGAATTTTTACCCTTTTCAGACTTTGCTTAGTTGCTGTATTAAAGTCTATGCTAAGCTTTTACCAGGGGAAAAACTTATGTATGTGCATACTGAGAATCATGACCATGTTAGAGATATAATAGAGTTAACTTTTAAGTAACTAATCTATATATTTTTTGAAATGCATATGTTTATTGTTACATTGTTTAGTGTAGTTTGAGAAATTATCTTTTTAATTTTTTTCTCTCTTTTGTTTTCTTACTTTTAAGTATGATTTTTTAAAACTTGAATTTATGGAATTATACCTGATATTTGGTATTGAAGAATCAGTTTACAATGTCTAACAGCTCTGACAACATTGCATACCTCAAAGCTTAGAATAATGAAAACTGCCACTTGTGAGACTAAAACTGATATTTGAGTCCTAATTCCAGGAAAACTACAAAAGGACTGCTAACGAGCCACTGACCATTGCTGATAAATAGATGATCAAAGATGTAAACAATTCCTGTAGGGATGACAAATGTCAGTGCTAAAGTGGGGGAGCTGTCTCAGGGGAAAGTCACCTCTTCTGACTTAACCTATAAGACATGAGAATATCTTTATTTGACTCTAACTCTAGCTTGCTATTCCTATGACTCTTGGATAAAGTAAAAATCAGAATAGGGGGCCACATTCCCCTATTTTGTCAAACTTCTGTTCCTTTTTTTCTTTGGCATGGCAACTTTCTTTAGTCATGGCAGATTGTGGGTAACTACAATATTGTTGCAACTGACCTACGTGCTTCTAGAATATAAACTACCTCTACGAGGCCCTGAATATTTATCAGACATTTGTTATAATTTTATTTCTATATGTATATATTTTCCTCTCTTATTTTTGGGATAGGTGATTCATATATTATTTAATGAATTCTTAAATTAGTAACCTAAGCATTCCTCCTTTACCAAGTCTTTTGTTGCTGTTGTAAAGAATATTCACTGTATTGGAACTTTATTTTGTATTACCATCAGGTTCTTGTATGTAGGATAAGATCCTGGATAATATCTCCCCCTCCTGAGAGAGGATTGCAAAGTTATCCTAAAAAATTCATAGATTAATATCTTTTGAAGTGATTTTAGGGAAAGTTATTGCCAATAATCTGGACCAGGAAAGCAGATCTCCTGGAAAAGATGTTGTAAGACCCATCATGATTCCAGATGGACTAAAAAGGTGACAGCAATAGAGCATGTCCCCAGAAATCAAACACAACATCATAAGACTTTGAGTGAGCCTTTGGATCTAATGAACTGAACTGTGGGAGATAGGGCCCTCCATCTACTTCTGTCCTTCCCATGTACCAATATCTTATCTTAATTGTGCCAAAAAAAAGGGGGAATGCCTTCTAATGGCTCCTTGTTAATACATCTATCCATTGTTTCTTAATATGTTAAGAAACACCCAAATATAGTTGTATTCTCAATGAAATGCACATCTTTGGGCCCTTATGCATCCTAGTAAGACAATCTTGAAATGTATTGATGTTATATATGATATGAGTGACTTAGAAAACTAGCATGTTAATGTCTGTTATAATCATTAATCTGGGATAAGATGGATGCCACCTTGACTGACAGGGATGACAGCTGAGAGATTTGGAATGTTCCCAGGTGCCGTGAGCCAGAGGCAAACGTCAGTTAGCCCTCACCCTATATATACCCCCTAACAGCTACAGTGGGGGTTCTGAACTCAGAGGTTAAGAACTGGAGGTCTCAGATCTCTGAGCTGAGACTTGAGCAGCAAACATCTTTGAATCAAACTGGGCAGAGGGAGGTGAAGGGTGGTTGAAGAGTGTTGAAGAAGAAGAGGGTATGTCAAAGCCTGCACCTATTTCCTTGCTTGATTGTGAGAGCTAGTGAACCATCAATACTATTGGTAGGAGAGCTGAGAGAATATACAGACCATCAATATCTATCTACAGCAATAGCCTTCCCTATTCTCTGGCTTGGCTATGGCCAAGTCCAGTCAGAGATAGTGTGAGGGTGAAGACCTCAAGCCTCTACAAGCCTAGCAGTCTCCAGTCCTAATTATCAATTAGTTTAATAGTCAAATAGAGCAATAGGGTTTCCAATCCCCAAACCTGTAACTTGTTATCCTTTCTCTATCAATAGATAAACAGTGTTTAATAGCAAGTATCTTCCTGGGTGGTCATTCTATCACAGCCTTTAGGAAGGGATATCAATTACACAGTCAGATCCTAATCGTTATCCAATACTAATCAAAAGCCCATTACCAATCAATCCAACTCTTATGGGGGAAAGACTGGGGGTAAAATTAAATATTATCAGGGTTCTGAGGAAGAGTAAGTAAGAGATAAGAAAAGACAATAGACTGGGAATAACAAATTGGGGAAATACAATTTAGAATGGGTTTGGCAGTTGGAGGCCCAACTGCCAACACAGATCCACCTAGCCAGGGAGTCTGTGAAACTTAATGAGTGAGTAGACTGACAATAGGTGTTATAAATAGGGTTTAATTCAATGAACTATAGTTTGAAAGAAGGGAAAGGGGGTTCTAGTCTACCAGTCTACGGGCAAACCTCAGGGTCAGGGAATGGACTTATCTACACTAAGCTAGAAACTATAGCAGGGCAGGGCGCAATGGAGATCAGGAATAAAAGTGGGATCCTCACTGCTGAATCCTGTCAAAATCCAGTGGTGATACAGCTTTCCCAGGTCTTCAGACAGTACTCCTTCAGTTGGGTAAGTCAGGGAGCTAAACCAACCTGAGCTGACCAGCAACCCAGGTTAGGTTTTATAGTTTCAACCAGACCTCCGATAAGCAGATGACTTTCTTCCTTCTGGATACCAGCATATTAGGATACAAACTCCACTTCCTCTGAGGTCTCCCAGGGGGTCAACTTGTCCTCAAGCCGACATCCCAGAGAGTCCATCCCAGAGAGAGAAGCAAAACTTCCTGCTTCCCCATTCTATTTAGAATTCTCCAGCCCTTCTTGTTAAGCCTCCCAACTAACTAATCTTAAACATCTTATTAATTTATCTTACAACACAACCCAGGTTGGGCCTAGAGAGGTTAACCATCCACCTAACCTCTCAAAGGCTAATCACCTGGGCAGCTGTTAGAAGGAATCACTGACAGGTTAATCAACCAAACCTGTCAGGGAGAAGAGGGATGATTTACAGCAGCAGCCAGGGTGAGAGGAATAGGTGTTCCTCCCCACCAACTGCAGTTGAGGAGATATAAAAAGAAAGAAACAAAGATCTGATCACAGAGCAAGGGATCAGATCATATATACATACACATTATATATATATATATATATACATGTATATATATACGTATATATATATATAGTGACATTTAAATTATTTAATGTATTAGGAGATCCTGTTATTCATTTAATTTTATTTTG